>NC_054056.1:41080229-41388020 GCF_017639655.2 Falco naumanni
TCTCACAGCCTTAATCCAACTTTTAACTTCTGCTTGAATTAGAACATAAAATAGTATAAAATGATTATTGAGAAATGTGCCTTAAAAATAGAGTGCACACAGCATACAACATTGTGCTGAACAGGGATTTCTGAGCTGTAGGGAAGTTAGCAGAGCTATTAACCCTTCATTCTGCCATGTCATATTTCTGTTGCCATAGAGCTTTGAAGAATAGAAGCTGATGTGTACACTGTGCCACAAACACAGACATCTTGTCTGGAGTGATTTGCAGCATACAGTCTCACGGTAAGTTTGAGCAACAGGTTCTCTGGTATTCTCCATGTCATTTTCCTATTTTTTAGTGAGTGAGGCTATGGGTTTCATTGATTTCTGGCAACCAGGAGACCAAGATCTCTGAGACCTAAAGGATTCTGACATCTCAAAGCTGTGAAAATCTTAATTCCATCTGAAAAATTCTATGAAATTTTCCATATTTATTCTCTGTCTATGATTGTCAGACATCAAGATTGGTATGATTTTAAGCAGAGGAAAGAATAAAGTCAGAAAGAAGACATAAAAGTGATCCCTGTACAGGTTTTTTTCCTGCTTTGTGTGCTTGCCGGTAGTTCTGGAAAGATGTGTAAAGGTATTAAAGGCTGCTAGACTCCCACCAAAGTCCTTGAGAAGTTAAATATATGGTTTTGAAGTCTAAACATGCTTTGTAAGTCTGTAAATGTAAAAATCTCGCTATAGATAGTCACTTTCACTCTTTCCTGGACTAGTAGTTGCACATCCTGCCTGTAGCACTTGGGCAACAGCATCAGCTCTCAAGCATTATTCCAGAGCGAGACACTATTCTTCCCCAGACCATGCAAGAAAGTGGTTACCATTCAAATTATTAGCAAAGCTGAAAACAGCTAAGAGTCATCTGTCATGTAATTTTGCAGAGACAAACAGGAAGAGTGGTGAACCTGGACATGTTTTGCATGTTACCCTTGCACCCACCCTCTCTTCCTTTTGGCAGAACAGGAAACTGTCTTCTGTTTTTCTTTTTTTTTTTTCTTAAGGAATTAGAAAAAAGAAAAAAAGTCATTACTTATGCTGTAGCTGAGCCTAAAAGCCCCTAGTATAAGATTGGTGTGATGAAAAGCTGCTTTACATAACCTAGCACTCTAAATAATATTCTGAAATCCTTAGTGTGCAATTTGGAAGTTTTACAGATGGCAATCCAGGTGCAGTGTGATTAAGTGGTTTGCCAAGTCCCATTGGGAATCTGTAGCACAGTTAAGAGTGAAAATTCATGTACCCTGAGCCCTAGCCTGTGCCTTTTTTTTTTTTTTTTTTACCAAACTCTGCTATTGAAATGGTGCTTTGCTGAAACCTGATTTTAAAAATATAATATTTTTTTAAAAAATTATAATTAATGCAACATGATGGCCATCTTTCTTAAAAGTTAGGCTGAGACACAAGTGAAGACTTAGGAACATAAGTCATTTTTTTAATCCAGTTTTTCTCTGTGGTTCAGACATAGAACAGCTGTGGGAGCTTTCACCACATGTAAAAAGCCATGTCGTAAGTGTTGTGATTCATCTAGCAGTGCTAAATTTACGAATCTGAACTTATTAATCAAAACTATGTTTGTGATCTGGTGGCAGTCTAAGGATGATCAGTGGGCATTTCCCTAAGGAAGCTGTGGAAGTGCTCTTCTCAGGTCAGACTCTATTTCACACTTGACCAAAGGTCCTGGATGGTAATTCAGTGCCTCTCATTTGCTTCTAGGCTTTCATTAAAGCCTGTCTTGGGGGAAAGGGATCAACTACATCATCTCTTGAAGTCTGTTCCAGTCCTGGCATGCAGCATCATTCTTAATATCCTTGGTTTGTGTATACACACCTGAATTTGCTTTAGGATGAACTTGTTCCTCTCTTTCATCCTCACTTATATTGCAACGTATGCCTAAAAGCTGGAATCTTCTATCATTTCTTTGCCAACGGCAACGTAAAAATATATTTTTTTTTAAAAAGAGCCAGTCAAAGAATTAGGAATTTGTTGTGAAACAGTACTCTGAAAATCTCTTCCTAATGCAGTCCCTTTTCACCAGCAGATCTCCAAAACTCTTTGATAAAACGTACATGATCTTGTCTTACAGCTCAGTGCTCCATCGAGTACAGTACAGTCAGAGCACAGGAGTTACAGGTTTGAATCTCATCTTTTTATATCACTAAGTAGCAGAGACTTTTTGTATTTTCAATGTATGCCATGTAATTTTGTTAGGTATACTGGAAAACAATTGTCCAGTGTTCAAGTGGCTTTTTTGTATTTTTAAATTTATCAAATTTTTTGTACATATTTTATTTTACTTGTGGTGGGTTTTTTTCCTACTTTCTCTACCTGTCTGCCTACTTTAAACTATCTTCTTGTTTAGACTTTCTTTTCTTTCAAACCCATGAAGTGTAAATTCCATTGGAATCAGTGAGTTAAAGGTATCTGCTTAACAAGATTTCCTGAACAGGGATAGTATTGAGTATCTGTTTATATATTTTGGAGAACTGAGACCTCTGTGATTTGTTTTAGAAGTCATCGAACTCTGAATTGATTATGACTGTTTTCCTTAGTTATTTTTACTTTGTTTCTTACTGATTATATTATTAATTTTTTTCTTATAATATTTATTTGTGGAAGATGAATACTGCATGTGGTTTTATATGTCACATAGCTAACCATATACAGGTAGGGAAGCAACTGAGAGCTAAAAAGTATGTTTTGTGCAGCCAGCCAGGCTTTCAGAAATAGCTCAGCAACCACACATGAAAACCAGAATTCTGAAAGAGCTCACATTCTGGGTGCATGTTGATTGCTAAGCTCCTGTGAAAACCTGGCCACAAACACCACAATGAAACTTTTAGGTGCCGAGCACTTTTAAAAATCTGATCCCCTGTGTGTAATTGCTGCTACAACTCAAATGTGTATCAGGGAAGAGGAGGACGGTCCAAATTCTGAAGAAACACCGTATTTTCAACTCCCTTGGGCAAGTTACACAGGGGAGGAAACTTTGCAGCACAGCTACAGAGACTTACAGGAAGGCTCAGACTGCTAAATTCTTCGGGCACTTTTGAGATGCTCCATGTTATTAATAAGTGAAAATAAGTAATGACCCAATTCATTCTTTCTTGTTATTAGCAACTACTTTTAAAAAAATCTCTTTCTCATTCAGAAAGACATTTTGAACCTAGTAATTTTGAAAACCATAGAGAAACTGCTTTTAATGTATCGTATGGATTCCCAACATAATAATCTACTGTTCTCTTTTCTTAAAAACATCTTTATAGGTATGTAATTTTGTTTAATTCTCCTCCTCCCCTAATCACCAGCTTTTTCCTTTGTTGACCTCTTCCCCAAGCAGCTGCTGAAACAAGGTTATGCTCTATGTGGTATTTTAGTTCTGCAGGTGTTTTAAGGGTCAATGGAAAAAAGCCTCCCACGCTGGTGATGGGGATTTCCTCTGTAGCATTCATGGGCAGGCCTCTGGTAAGTGCTCCGTGACAGACACAAATAACTCTCCTTGGCATCGTTAGAACTCCCTTACACCCTCAGTGAATTAGTAGTACTTAGTGTAGTAATAGCATAGCACAGGGTGCATTCCGAGCGTACATTAATCAAGTGTTATATCTGACTGGTGATTTTCTCTTTTGTGTGCATTTTTTGTATTACAGTACAGCAACTTCCTGATTTTCATTGTTGTACTTGTTGGTACCTATCTCCTGAAATTTGACAAAAGCAGTTAGGACAGAGATTTGTTTTCTTGTTCCACATTAAAAGCCTCTGCTTCCACAATTAAGTAAAAATCTGGCAGTCATCGACATTTTAAAGCTTGCTACTCATAATTCATCAGCTCTTACAATACTCAGTAGAGGGCAGTGCTTACACAATACATGCACATTCCAACAAGGTGTTACTTAGCAGCACTTTTGAAGCATCAACTAATTCTTTGCCATAGCACTGGTAGATTATAGTGTTAGTTTTTGAAAGATGAGAACCGAGGAGGCTGAAGTGACTTGTCCGAGGCCACAGAGGTTGTTTGTATCAGAGAGAAGAAAGGATCTAACCAACATCAATTTCTGGAAGCAGTTGATTGAAATGGGAACTTAATACATACATACAGTTTCTAGGAAGACAAAGTCCTAAGTGTTTTAAGTCCTGCAGTTCTTGCACAAAGCTGTCCTCTGAAACTACCCTTTATTCTTGGTTTCTCATTTCTCAAGCACATTGGGCAAAGTGCTACTATCACATCAGTGTATCTGTAGTGACTTCAGTCATATTTCTTCAGTGTGGTCAGCTTACAACTGACTGTGTGCATGCATCCCTTATAATTTCAAGTTCCCACAGAAACCTCACAGGCCGCAATTAGCTGGGGACAGGACCCTCTGCTGCCATGCACCTTGCATAGTCATGTTCATGGGCTGCCTAAGAGCTTTCACACAATGTATCTTTTCTTCCGAAACTGACAGCTTGTCCACCGTGTATTATTTTCCAGTTTGATTCATTCATGGGATTGAGGGTGAGGGGTGCTGAAATATCCTACTTCGACATTTTCCAAATGAGGTTTTATGGCTGGCTTGAATCTTGTTTCTGAAAACTATTACCCTGTACTAAAAATGGGGGTTGAAAAAGTTGAAAGCAGAATAAAACTGTTTGAAATTGTAGAAACAAATGTTCCAGTTCAACATGATTCAAAATATTTTTGCAGAGTTACCATTTTGATGGTTTTATTCTTTCAGAAACCTCACATCCACTTTTAAATACCCATGCCCTATCCTGCTTTGATGGCCAAGTGAGAAGGGTATGACATGCAACCCAGTACGCTCCGCTCAAAAACTGTCAGCCCCATTCTTTGTTCTACATGCAGTGCCTTGTTTTAACTTCACAAGTTCTCTCAGGTATGTTCTTCCCCAACGCAAAAGACTGTATGCATTGAATTTCCCGACACAGGGTCTTGTCTGAGGTGGTTTTGCCACAGGTTATTCTGATTGACAAATAGGATCATGGAGTAAAAGAAGGACCACAAATGTGTCACACATCCCTTCCTGGAAGGGAATGTGAGGTTGAAGCCAGTTGTGAGTCTTATGAGTCCATGAGACCTGAGAGGCCTATTTTATAACTGCAGTAACCAGAAGAACTACTTAATGACTTAATCTGGTGATTTAGTTCTGTGAGATTTATAGAACAGTATTTCTAAGAAAGAGTAAGATGTTGGGAACTCTTTGCTTGTAAGTGCAAGCTGGGAATCTACTGGATTGCTTTCACTAGATAGAATTTTTGCACAAAGAACTTGGATACCTCAGTTGCTCAAGCTGAAGTGCTAGATTCAAGTTTTTCAAGAATTAGGAATTATTTGGGGGAATCTTGATTTTGGTCCCATAAAAACAGCTGACATGGAATTTATATGACAAACCTGGGCATCCAATGCCCTGGAGAACCTAGACCATCACTTCCAGCTGCTGCTCCAGAGCAGCATGGATCTTCTGCAGGTTCTGTGCTATAGGGGGTTATCTCAGATACCTTAAGGCATCTCAAATGGTGGCCAACTAAATTAAGTACATGCTTTTTTTCCTGAACACTACCAGAAAATAAAAATTTTCTGTCCCAAGATGGACATATGAAACAGAGGCATACCGAAGCAGAGGCACTTAGAATCACCATATTCCACTTGAAAAATCTTAGAGCTGGCACAGATTCAACTGTCAACACTATGTTTCTTACTGTTGGGACTAGGAGCTGCTAGCATGATAACAAGGAAGTGTATGAACAAGAGAGATGTCATGGTTACAGAAAGAAAGCTTGATGACGACAGCATAACCACAGAGGAGTTTTGTATGTTGCCCAGTGGTAGCCTGGCACTTAGTTGTTTTCTTTAGCAGCAGCAATCTGGTTTAGCAGCTCATCAGAGAAAACACAAAGAGCTAGACAGTGGAATCCAAAAACAAAAAACCAAAGGGGTATTTTTTTAACCTCAGTTTCTTCTGCTTTATCACATACATAACCGCAGCACATTTTTGCATCTTCTTTGCAGGTTCCCAGAAGAGCAGCTGCTTTACTGTAGTGTAAGCTTTCTTACTATCCTGGTAGTTCTAGCTTCTCTCTGCCCATTTCTCTTCTCTTTCAGACATACATCCTTTCCACATGTTGTGAATGTAACAAATTCTGTCAATCCTTTCTAACAGTCTAGTACAAGTCTTCATCTTGAATCATCTCTCAGGCTTGATTTTTGGGTCACATTTGGCCACTTATGATGCTTTTCTCTTCTAGATTTGCAAGTTTTTAAGGTCAGAAGATTTTATCAATCAGATGTCTCACGGTACATAATGTATTCTAATACCTCCACAGTTGTATAGTTATTATGTGAGTTAACTCCAAATAGGCTTATAAAATGTTGCAAGTTAATATGGGGCTTCTTGTTGTGCTGCTTCTCTTCTCTGTGACGCTCATACAATTTCAAGGAAGTCAATGGAATTTCTTTGTTACATAGGAGAGCTGTATCTTGGTGTGTAGCACATCACCAGGGTAATAAAACTGCCCACAGCCTGACTGATTCCTTCAAAATTATATCATGTTTTCAGGTTTGGATGAATGCATGTGCATATACACACATAATGTCCATTGCGTCCCTCAGTGGGATCTTTGTATATGCAGATGAAATTTCCTACATAGTTACCTAATCTGCACATAACCTAACAATTGTCTAATTTGACATGAAAAACCAAATTTGTCTGCAAGCCATTTTGACCAGTTCTGAAAATATGTTCTACTGCTGTACTAGAATTTCAGGCCTCCTTGTTATCCCTGCATGGCTGCTGTCAAGACTGAGGGCAGATTTGTTACTTGCTCAGCCAACTACTTGGTGATTCCCCATAGGTCACAGCTTCCCAAGTGCAACAGAACTGCTGCACTGATTCTACAAAGCCATCTTCTCTGGAGGGTCATGTACTGGAGCATGGCCCAGGGAATAGAGCAGTATGTGAATGTCTGGCTTAGTGCAAAACTACCTCAAAATAAGACAAAGAACTAAATGGTCTTTCAGATAACTATGAGTACAAAGATTACAATATATACCACCAATGCTCCTGTGGCAAGTATTGTTCACCCAGAGTCCTTTGTTATAATGTGGTAGCTAGATACAGCATTTTGTCATTACCTCTGCTATTCTGGTGAGGAACTTCACAGTCAAGTTTCCTAGTGCACAGGTCATAGAATTTTCTGATAAACCACATTTTGCACATATGTCCAGTTTTGCATCCTGTGCTGAACTTAGTTGCAGAGAAGTACCTGATCATCTGTACTGAAACTAATAACTTTATGCACTTTATAATTAAAGAATCTGTTTATTTTTACCCGGTGTACAAGGGAACCAAAAACTACCTCAGATTATTTTAAAGGAGACACTTATCATGCATAGGGTCTGAAAACCAACAAAAGACTAATGGAGGCAAGGTTTACAATGCCAAGTATGTAGTTGATTCAGTGAATGAAAGAGTTTGTCATGAGCTCTTACGTCCATGTGTATAGGCAGTCTGGATACATGTATAATGCAGCAGTATCCTTTTTTGAGCTGTCAATATAGAACAGTACTGATGACACTGAATAACTGCTGCAAAAAAAGCCGTTATATCGGGCGTTTAGATTGCTTTATTTTTAACCTTCCTGGATTATCTCTCTGAATTCATATTAGTACCTTTTTTTCCTTTGATTTTGTCCATCTCTGCTTCATCTTGCAGCAATTACTATGAAAATTTTCTGTTGTAGAATTCTTTCCTCTGTCTCTTTAGGAACTTTCTTTTTAATTTCACATTAAAACTTAGCATCAGAATTAACAAAATGCTTTGGTTTTCCAAGATGTGGCACATACTGTCTCAATCCACTAGTCTACTCAAGCTATTTATTATTTATGTGTCTAAGCATTGTTAATAATATTACATATACATGTAAGTACATTCTTAATAAATTCTAGGGGAAATATAGAGAACTTCAGAATCATTTGGGATATCATTTGTGGTTTAGGCATGAGAAATCACACCTTTTGGTCTAAAGCCTGCTACCTAAATTCCATATTTGAAGCTGAAACCTAAATACGGAGTAAAACTGTATCAAATTTTTAAGGAATATTTCCGTGCTTTTTGTGCTTTATGTGAACCCCGGAACCCCATTTTTTCTTCGAGATTAAATGTTTCTTGTAATCATGAATATTGTACAGATATTTGACCCTAAACAACTGGGGGGGTGGGGGGTGGGGGGAAGGAAAAGTCACTACAGAATTCATTTTTGCCATGTCTAACCAAATATTTTGGGTCAGATCATCGGCTAGGTGATCATAAAGTAGTTTCACTTATCTTAAAGGAGCTATGCCAGTTCATACATTCTAAGTACTGCTCATTACATTATGAAGAGTTTTTACTCCATCCATCTTTGATAAACACTAGCTATTTTAGAACTGATCTGTAAGTCATATTTCAAGCCTGTGGTCATTTCCTTTACCCTTTCTCTACTCCTCATCCCCACTTTAACTTTTTCCTTTAGCACTCCAGATATCCCTGGATACACTGGCAAGGTTCATTGATCAGCAACTCACCCAGCAAATTCTAATCTTCCATCAACGACCCAATCAATAATTGCATGAATGCATGGGTAGGTATGAGGTATATTTCTCAGCTTGTTCAGGAAGATTATAGGTAAAATCCTAATTTAATTTACTCAGTTAACAAACAATTAAATG
Source organism: Falco naumanni (assembly GCF_017639655.2). Lineage (NCBI taxonomy): Eukaryota > Metazoa > Chordata > Aves > Falconiformes > Falconidae > Falco > Falco naumanni. Next base: position 41,088,976 of record NC_054056.1, read on the forward strand.
TTAAGCATGACATGTTGGCTTAAAAAATACGGAACAGTTGGGGTTGGATTCCACCACATTGTTGTCATTCTAATCTGAAATGCTTTTGAGGTTTTAGAAAAGGTACCTTAATACTGGGGTAAATCATGATTTCTGAATGTGGATTGTTTCTACACTGAGAATTTTTTTTCTTTAGCTATAGTCACTGAGTTATGGTTTAAGTGACTTTTTTTTTTTTTTGATTGATTGATCTGTATGTTTTTTGAAAGAGGCCCATGGATGTCAAAGTTAAAAATTCCCAAAAGAAAATTGTTGGTGTTATGTGTCCAAATTGTTGTTGGCAGACTTAAGAAATGGTTATTTGTTATACAAGAATAGTTGTTAAAAATGGGTGGGTTTACTTAGAAGGCAGTGTGAGGCAAGATCATGCCATGCCCCCACACTGATGCAGCCCGAGACCCTATGACTATGAAATCATCATAGCCCCACATCACTGTTATGGCTACCTCAAGAAGTGGATTAGTAATCTTTATTCCCTCTTGCTCTTCCATACAAAGCTTGTTAAATCTATGGGCCAATGTAAGTATTCAGGTGTCTAATTCTTGTTGGGTTTGAAAGAGCTGGACACTTCAAAACAGTTGAAAACCCCTTTTGTTAACACAAAGAGCTTCTGACATTGGCAAAGGACCAACCTAACTTTTTTCCCAGTAGCTTCAAAATAGCTTAATAACTGTTTGTGTCCCTTTCCTATGATTTTGCACTTTAGTTTCTGACTTCTCGTTATCCCTAATGATCTAGGACGTGTTGACACTATCCCAAGTTTCCATGTTCTCCTGAGAAATTTATCTTATGTTAGACTGGTTAATTGGATTCTGTTCACAACACATCACACTTCTTATTCAGCACTGAGAGGGAAAAGTATCCAGAAAAGGCTTGAGGAGCTTTAGGGAGCTGCCTGGCTTTTAAAGAATTCACCCTGTCAAGCGTTTCATCGTTGTGCAAAATGCATTGCCTTCCATTTCTGCTGCCTTCCATCCATTCACCTCTGCTCTTTTTGTCTTGTGGTTATACTTTGAAAACAGACAGTCACCTGTAGTCACAGTTTGCTGTTGACAGGAAATGAAAAGATGGAACAGCATCCTGAGTCTCCGTAGGCTAATAAAGTTGAACTTGGAGCAGCCTGATGCAAGACTAACTTGCTTGTAAATGTCACAGACAAATAAAAAGGCAAATGCATCTTAGGAAATATCATCGTCAGACTTCAGACAGGTACCAGATTTCAAGAGCAAAAAGACAGGTGCCACTGTGATCTAAGAAAGCAAAACACATCTGTTACTTCCTTTTACTTTATACAGGTGTTACTGTGGGTGTAGTTCATAGTGGATGAATTTTCTTAGTTTTCAGTGGATGGCAAGAACAGGGTCCTTGTTTTGTGCTACTGGATACTTTCCAGAACCAGGACAGAATTCCCTGACTTTTTTGAAGAAGGCTGTGTGGGAAACACATAGCAAGCATAATCATACCCAGACATTGTAGACCAGGTTTCACCAGCTTTTTTTCTGAGCTGTGGTACATTCCTCTGAGGGTAGTACCCAGTCCTATTTTACCTTCTCTGAGCCTACTTGTGGAGTAAAATAAATGTTCACTGACTTAAGATGGAGGATCATAGCCTCTATGAAACTGCTGTGTAGAACTATTAGTGATGCTGGGAATCTCCCCCCAACATCAGTTAGTGATGCCCATAAAAGAGATGCTTAACATTTGTTTCCTTCCCTGCTAATTTCAGTGGTCACAGGTCAAGCTCAGCTGTGGTGGAGAGGTGAAGAGAACAGAGGTTATTCCTGCAATCTGGGATCAGACTATCCCAATTCACCTTCACATGCTTTTCATGTAAAGCGTGATTTCATTCTTACTGTTTTTAAATTGGTGACCTGTTTTTTTCTCTCTTTGATCATTTTCAAGCCATGCCTGTAATAATTTCTCAGAAAGTAGCAAGTGATTGCATGTGGTAGATGATTTTACAGCTGCTTTATTTGACATATCTACAATATACGGTCAGTCTCCTGAAGACAATTATGGGTATCAGAGAGAGTCTCTTGTCTACTGCTGACATGGTCTAATAAATGTTCCTGTCAAAAGTATCAGCAATATCAGATAGACCAGGCAGCATGCAACCACTTCTGCACTGCACTTCCATTACGTGGAGCTTCCACAGTATGTAGGGTAAAATCCTTTATACCTGTTTTAAGCATGCTAAACTCAACAGGATTGTATAGAGTATAGAACAGAAGAAATATGGTTTCTTTGTCTTCGAATATGAATAGTATTTTTTATGTCAAGTTTTATTGGTGTATTTTTATTGTATTTTTGCTTCCAGGTAATCCCAAGGTAAAGTCAGAAAATTAGGTTTCAAAGTCCTTTAGAACAATTAAATTCTGGCAGCATTGTTTAGCTTTTGCATAGGAATGAATGTTTTATATGTTGTTTTGTGTTTAAATGAACTGTTCATTACTACTCAGAAAACACAAATCCATTTGCACCATGAGTTGTAAGGATATTCATTGGCCTCACCATATGTAATATGTTTGATTTTCTAAAGAAAGCTTGAACCTTTTCAGCAAGTTGCTTTGGAGAATGCAAAAGAGATCTTTAGGTCAAAAGAAAATATTTTTTGTTTGGAGAGTGAGTGAACATAAGAGTCTGGTCAGTTCTGTGTCAGCCCTGCTTTGATTAGGCAGGCGTTCTGCAGCAGACAGGCTACACCAACTGTTGTGGTTTAACCCCAGCTGGTAACTAAGTACCACACAGCCACTCACTCTCTCCCCCTAACCCAGGGGGATAGGGAGGAAAATTGGAAAGGAATGCAAAAATCATGGGTTGAGATAAGAACAACTTAATAAGAAAACTCAAAGCCATGCATGCAAGCAAAGCAAAGCAAGGAATTCCCCACTTCCCATGGGCAGGCAGGTGTTCAGCCATCCCCAGGAAAGCCAAGCTCCATCACACCTAACGGTTACTTGGGAAGACAAATGCCATAACACCAAAATGTCCCCGCCCTTCCTTCTTCTTCCCCTAGCTTATCTACTCAGCATGACGTCTTAGGGTATGGAATATCCCTTTGGCCAGTTGAGGTCACCTGTCCTGGCTGTGTCCCCTCCCAGTTTCCCGTGCCCCTCCAGCCCTCTCCCTCGCAGGGCCCAAGGAACTGAAAAGTCCTTGACTTAGTATAAACATCACCCATCAACAACTGAAAGCATCAGTGTGCTATCAACAGTCTTCTCACAGCAAATCCAAAGCACAGATAGTAAGAAGAAGATTAGCTCTATCCCAGCTGAAATCAGGACACTAACTTAGACTGTAGGTATCAGATTATTTATAGTGCCTCCTCTTGTAAAGGATCAGAAGAATATTAGAAGTCTAGCATAAATTGTTCCTTCCCAGACTATCCCCAGCATATTTTCTAATGCCCAACCCAGTATTCGGTACCACAAGGACTGAGTGTCTAAAGCAGGCACGCCATGGTGCCAGAAAAGTGTCTTTTCCAGGCTTGAAAGTCAAACCTTCAGCATCACCTCCAGGCACTGCAGGGTCTTATGTGCTTGAATGCTTTCAGCATGCTCATAGCGGTTCTACACAGACAGTGTGCAGGTTAGTTGTGAAGCAACTGTGTGTGTCCAAGAAAGGCTGTAAAGATGCAAGATGCAGAATACAGCTCTTAGAGCTGATGTAGGAATCTGTCTTTCAGCATGTTACATATATCCAGATAGTAAGACTTAAAATAAGTTTTAATACTCTTAGGCAGTTTTGCCACCATTGTTCTTAAGGGGGCTGATTCTAATATCATGGAGTACTGCAAATAGTAGTCCCTGAGGCCAGTGGGCACAACTGTTTATGAAGAAAGCAGTTAGATGGGAGAGAGCGAATGTTTAGCAATATGAGAACACATTTTTAAAGTCTTTTCTTCTCTGTCTTTGTGCGACTGCAGATACATAGCCAAACATGGAAGCTTGTCTCAATATAATCACCAGGAACCTCTTTCTCAAGTTGTGACTCCAGTTAGTCCTCAGAATTATTTCAACAAGACAGAACCAGAAACTATTACAGTTTAGAAAATGTCAATCCTTTTTACCTGCATAACTGAGAGCCTCAGTGTCTGACAGTGAGGAGGAAGGAAATGTGTGAAGATGTGTGGATACTTTAAATATGGAACAAAAATAAAATAACATAGAAGTGGGTGTTTGTGGTAGACTTACTACATTATTCTCATATTTATGACTTACTAGCGTTGACAGTTAAAACCATATTAAAACAAGAGGAGTCATAAGTCAAAGGCTTGAAACTTGTTCTTTCTTGTTCTTACTGGATTGCCTTATTAACTAAGGTTGAAGATGATGCTGTAGCTGTTCCATCCATTGACATAAACATTTTGTGTATATATATATACAAACACACATACACATGTGGATGCACATATGTAAATGTATTACTAACCAAGAAATCATTACAGAGCGGCAACCCTTCTCACTAGTCTTGCAAAGATGCTTAAATGTCAGAGTGAGATTTTAATCTTCACCTGTACTGACTCTGTGTGTAGTAGTCAATAAAAGGAGGCAGGTTATGTTCTCTGATCTGGAGGCTAAATAAGACTGAGTGGCTTGCATCGATGCTTAAATTCTTTTATGCTTAAACTGAAAACAGTTAAACGGGGAAGATGGAGGGCCAATACTTAAGGATTTATCTCAGCAGTGTTTTATTTTCTCATGTTATTGTAGACAACATGAGGAAGTTGCATCCCTGAGAAAGAGACCAAATGTGAATTTGTAGTCCAGGGAGTTCTACGGTTCTCCAGGGGCCAAAACAGTCATCATAGTTTATTTTAATTTGGACAGCCTGGCAGCTTGCTCAGAAGTTTCTGTGCTGAGGTCTCTGGTATTATTCAAATCATCTATATACCTGCCCTGTTACCTATCCTGCTTGCTTTTCTCCAGTACAGGTTTTCTCCAGGCTTTTGAGGTACATATGTATGTAACACATTTGTAATAGCTTTCCCATAGCCACTTAAGGGCTCTCTGTGAAGGACTATGAAATGCACCAATGGCAAAAGGCCTGTTTAAAAGCAGCCTGGAAATACTCACTAGAAATACTGAAAGGAGGGGAACATTAACCACAGAGCCAGAAGACAGCAAATCTGCAGAAAGAACTAATATCTCTTAACAAAGGGATTAGATCCTCAGCAACAATAATGGGAACTGAGCATCCAAACCCCTGACATTGCTGTGCAAATCTCAGTCACAGAGGATATACAAGCCCCTAGGGAATGTCAGTTGACAGCTAAGCAAGAAAAGGACTGACACTAAGATATACCATTTCCCCTAATAAGACTGTAGCAGATTGTTTATCCTAAAGTGAAGCAGGAAGATTGCAGTTCTTGTAGTGTCTGACCTAACAAAGAAACTATATCACTTCTAGCTTTCTGTATTTTCATTGTGCACAAACCACTGATACCAGATTTTTAAAAACAGATGCTCTCATCTCATCTCATCAGTTTCTCTGTATGCATTAAATTAGAACTTCTGTGTACATATGCAAAATTAAGGCATATGTATAGGTACAGGAAGGATGCCTTTGCCTTTTGTGCTTGTACATTTTGGACCTACGCACGTATACAAGCCAGTGAGTATTTTAGATTAAAAAATAGTCTCTTTTGCCAGTTTGGCTAATTATGTCCTACTGAATTATTATGTACCATATAAAAATATTTGAAAATTTGTTACTGGTTACAAAGGCTATGTTGTTATATGCTTGAGAAGGATTCCAATTAAGTCTTTCAGAGCCCCAGCTCTGCAATGTAAAGAGAATGATCTGACTTTGGTTAAGAATGTAGGAACAGTGTGCAATGCAATGCAGCATCAGAGGCTATATCTTGAACAGAAACTTAAATTCCATTCAAACTAACAGATGAAAACTGATTACATTTTAAACCAGCAGTGGGCTGAGAACACTGACTGCAAAGACAGATGCCATCGCTTGAGTAAGTTCAGATTGGTTGCTTTATGTATAAAAACATTCTACACATGGCATAATTAAAGCAAAATTATCTAAGGAGATGGGAGTGATATTTAAAGTGGGGCAGGTTCTCAGCTGGATAACTCAGCATAGTTTTCTCTGACTTTACAGATTGGTTAAGAGCCAGAATCTCTACATCTAATGAGTGAAAGCTGTATGTTAGAAATACTCTAGATAAATCAAAATTGTGAAAAAAAAAAAAAAAAGAAAAAAAAGGTTAGGATGATTTACACTTTTTCATATTCTAGGTCAAGCTGAGGAAATTTATAAAAAAAAATAAAGAGTGGGGAGGAAAGGTATTTTTGAAAGTCAGCTTCTAGTTACTTTCAGTTTCCGTGAAAACTTGAACAAAAAGAAACAAGCTTTTGGGCTTAAAGAGCAAATAGAAGGGAAATACTTGTATCCAAATTATAAAAAAGTCCTTCATTTCACTTAAACTCATTAAAACAATAAAAAGCATGTTTTTAAACTGTTTTTCCCATTAAGAAGTTTTATTATTTTAGCAAATCTGTATTTGATCCTAAAATTACAAGATAGTATTCCTTGAAACCTTAAAGAGAGATAATTTTCATATATTGAAACAGAAGAACTTACAAAACTAATAATTAAAAAATAGGTATGTGACACTTCCTGTATAAGGCCTATCCCTTTTTCTGCTGGTTGCAATAGCATTGCTCTTGGCAGTGAAGACAGAAGGGGATTCTTGCCATCATGTCAATCCTATAAATAGCACCACTTGATTTAATCTGAACTCTTCTAGATTCATGTGATTCATGGTATGGTGAGCTGGTTATTGCTGTTTTAAAATTTTCTGGCTCTTCCACACCATCCTAAAGAGAAATACCTCCCTTCCCCTAGAATATCTTTTCACTTGATACTGTGACATATGATGTAAAATATATGAAATAGGGTTGCTATTAAAGAATCTCAGTTTTGCCTTCAGTTGGAAACCATTGAACAAATACTTCAGTTCATGGGCCAACTTCTGCTTTCCATCTGTTGAATGCCTTGCTGAATCATAGATGCTGTTAATGTATACATGGTGTTCATAAAGCAATCAAATTTCAAGTGACAAAAAAATAATTTTTGGATCTGTTCCTTTGAGTTATGGCATCAACACCTAGATGAACAGGAACAGAGTTGGCTTCCGGTTGTAGTAAAACCACTGAAAAACAATGCTGCCGTGAGAGAAATGGTTTCCTGAGTAGAATTTAGTTGGTTTTCCTTCTACAGTCTTCTAAGGGCTATGGAAAGTATAGTCTTCTAAAGCAGAGTATTTACACCTCGCAAAAAGTCACTACAGTTGCAGCTTGTTTCACAGAATTTCTCTTTATAACCAGCAGGCTTTGGAAGTGAAATGAGTTGAAGGGATGTTTTTTGTAAAGTAGTTGTTAGCATAGTGACCATGCCTTTAATATGATCCCTTCAATGTACACAGTAAATAAACATGTCTTAAATAATTCTATTTCTTTCTAAATATCTCTAAATAATATCTATATCTTTTTTGTTTATAAACCCCTTCAAATACATTTTTTGCATTATGTTTAATGGTTTGATCATAAAGAAACATTTAGACATGGAAAAATAGGCTACAACAGAACAATTATCATAACTCAAGCTAAAGTTCATATTCTTTTAGACTAGATTCTTTTCCCTCTTGCTCCTTTCAGAAATATGCATTTTAAAAAATTGGTTTCCTTTGGTTTGTTTGTTATTTTACTCCTAATGCTTCTCATCTGCCGTCTAGTAAAGGTCATAGAAATATTAATGTACTTCCAAAGCAAGAGGACCAAAAAGCTTTGCTTTCAACATAGCTTAGAGTATGGGGATGCAAATTGCAAAAAATCAGTGGCCTGTATCTTCTCACAGAATTATTTAGTAATGAATATACCAAGTGAAAGAGAAATGTCTGTTGGGTAAACAATACACATAAACAACTTCATGGTAGGAAAATAATATGATATAAGAGGCGGTGGTGATCCTAGCCTGAAATCTTGAAAATGACTGGAGAAAATAAGGTACTTACAGAGGAGACAGAAACTAAAAGCATATAATAACTGGAAACTTTGTTTGTTTTGCTGTAGATGGAAGCATTTTTTATTTAATAAAATACAATTAAAAATAGAAAAACATCATGACCAAGTAGAGGATTTGTGTTGCTTTCAGAAATTGAGAGATAAAGTGTTATTTACTTGGATAAGTTTGGCAGAGCAGAGGAGAAAACAAAGTTTAAGTAGGGTATTCCCTTCCACTGGTGGCTAAAAACTCCTTGGTTTGGGTCTCAGAATCTGTTAGCCACTGCTGTCTTTTCTGTCCCCTCAGCAACGTGGGACTTGAGAGGCTTAGCTTACACTTTAGAACAGGACTCAATTTTCACCCATGTGCAGGAGTACAAAGTAGCCCTGCAAAGTGTCTATCAAACCATCCCAGAGATTGCTCTTGAAATACTGACCTATCTCATGCTGAGGCAGGACAGCTGCTTACCATCTCATCCACAATCCGTTTCTACTTAGAAAATGTAATTGCTGGCTTTATAGCAAGGAGTAAGGATACCCCTTCCCTTGTAAATACCGTTGCATGACATTTAATGACAGTAAGAAGTCAAGACTGCACCTCATGTCTTCCCTGAAAAACAGCAGCTCTGAGATCAGCCTGAGGAAACGTGTCTCAGTAAAGACTGAGAAAAAAAAATAACTGCCCAAATCATCCCCTCCTTTACTAAATGTTATTTGCATTGGGGGGTTCTCTGGGAAATAGGAATCAGGCCTAAGTGTAGTTGGCTGTGGGACAAGACAAAGCTGCTGCTGCTGCTGTGTGCTCATTACTTGGTCTAGTAATGAGCATATGTAGTAATTTTATGATTATACATATATATATATATATATATATATATATATATATATATATATATATATATATATATATATATACACATACATATAGGCCCTAAAAGTCTTTAAGCACCCACATTCTACTCACTGGTGGTTTCATTTGCCTGCATGTGCAACTTTGGAGCATCACTATCTCAGAAGCTAGGTTAACATTAAAGCAGTGGTGGTGTAAGTGCTGTTCCTTTTACTGTGGCTTATGCTGCAAGCCTCTGACATTGTCCTATCTCTGCTGCCATTAAAAAGATAATAATCAGGTTCCATCTTTAGATAAAAGGCATTCTATGGCTCCTCATTGTCACTCTGTGTGAAACAAATCTGTATGGGTAAATTATATGCACACTCATTAGTTTAGGATTTTGCCGTGAATTTCTGTAGCATTCTCACAATTGGAATACAAAATGAAATTTCCATGACCTCCTAATAAAGATCTAAACCACACAAGTAGCAGTATGAAGGAATTCAATGGAACTATTCACATGAATAAAATCACATTTGTGCAGCTTCTCTCATCTTTGATGTGGCCCTTTGATTCAAGAAATTATCCCTATATAACAAAGTACTTACAGAACAAAGCTGAGCGCAAGCGTATTGCTAGCTCTCAATTTTAGAACAGCATATACCTTGCTGAATCCTGTGGTACAGACCTTCTCACCTATATCAGCGACCACTAAAAAAACTACAGATCACTTGCTTGACACCACCTAAACTGACTGTTTCATTGCTGATAGGAAGTCTGACAATATGCAAATATTGCAGTTATTCAGTCCAGCAAGAATGTATCTATGAAATGCAGACATTTCCTTCAACAAGAACCTTTGCGTATTCAGCAAGCCCATTACTTTTAGTTAAAAAAGAAATACTTCTTAGACTTTTTCCTTTAAAAACTGAACTAAGTTTCTTATAGGACCTCTATGTGTTTTGAAGAAAGAATGTCCAATATATTCTGCACAGGGTGAAAGTGAAACTCTCAGCTCATAAAATTACGTGCAGCTATCATGTTCAGTTCACCAGTGACTGCCAGTCAATTCAGGATAAAAAGCCTACCCAAGGTTGGAAAGAAGTCCAGGCCAGTTAGCCAGGCACAGACCTGAGAGTTAGGGTTTTCCAATTTACCTGCATCGTGCTCTCAGTTTTCTTAACCTTCATTTCCTAGACACAAACACACACACACACATTCTTTTAGTATGGGGATAAAATCACCTGGCTTTGTAAAGTAAGAAAATCAAGAAGGAAAAGAGATAGACAAAACCTAAGTGCTCTTACTATCGTTCTGTATTGAAAGTAAAATGCAAGCTAATTTCTTTTCCTGCAGGCTCCACGTTGCTCTTGCTATTTCTCCGTTTGTCTAATTCCAGCCTAACCTGAAGAGCTGTTAGTGTGAAATCTCACAGAACTTCCTAGGCTCATTTCCATATTTTTTTGCTGACAACCTTGCGTGGGACAATTAAATAATTTGGGTAAGCAGTCACCCCAATCAAAATATTTTCCAGTTAATTAGGAGATCAGATATCAGTGAAAAAAGCATATAATTGTATTAGCCACCATCAGTTTGACACAGTAAATATGCTAGTATGTACACATCTCAAATAATGATACAGTCAGCAGGCTGTAAATCAAACTAATTTACACTTAAAATAATTAGAGAATAAAGGAGAAATGACTGGAATGACTGAAGATTTCGTGAAGGCAAGCCACATCGCAAATATAAGTGATTAAAAAGAAAAATCTTAATGACAGCCTTGATAAAGCTGCCTAAAATGCAAGGTAACTCCAACTATTTACCTTATCAGGAAACTGGACAAGCTCCAAGCAACAACAACAAAACCAAACCAAACAAAAAAACAACCAAACAAAAAAAAACCACCACCCAAAAGCAAAAGCATCCACTGACTTCAATGACCTGCTGCAGCTTTCTAACAGCTAAAGATTAAGGGCATTAAGTGCAAGTCTAAAGCAGAAGTCAGGTGTGATTTAATTACTCAAATCAAAACCTGAGATTAATTCTCGTCCCCACAATATACATAAAGATGCAAAACTGCCAGCACATCCTGAAGTTGACTCTGGCTTCGAAGTTCCCTAGACACTGTGGATGTATACACATTGGTGAATTAAAACATATCAAGTGCCACTTTATGGCACTTGGCTCAAGGAATGGCCAATATCTGTGCTGTTAACTTGACAAGAGTCCAAAACAAGGATGCCACCACTATGAAGCATTGGTAACTCCTGCCAATTTCCAAATTTAAGCCTGATATTTTTTTGGGTGGCTGAAGAAGAATGCTGTTCAGCATGAACCAAGAGTATGCCAGATGCCATGCTTGAATTCTAATAGTATAGCTGGTCCAATTGTACAGCCAGGAAGAGTCCCCAGTGGTATTTAATTTGCTCATGTAGACACAGCTGCAGAAGTTTGCTTCAGAGCTTGCACAGAATTACCTGACATAGTGCATACATAAGCCAGATCAAGTTCCAGAAACCATCAATAACCAGGAAGAAAGAGTTTCCCTAAGTGACCTGTCTCCTGGGAATTAGGATATGTCCTTTGGAAGAAGAGATATGGGTAGGATTCAGAACTGCAGCAAGAATAAGATGGCTATAAGACTCAGAAAAGCATCATGGAGTCATAAATAAACATAATTTGGAGAGAAGCTCTGGAGGTCATCCATTTAAACTCCCTGTTCAAAATGAGGCCAATGATGAAGGCAAAGCATATTGCCCAGGGCCTTGCCCAGCTGGATTATAAAAAATCTCCAGGCATGCAGACTCCACAGCCTCTTTGAGCCACACGTTCCAGTGCTTCCCAGCTGCCCCTGTGAGAAACTTTTCCTCATATTGTCTCTGTTATGGTTTGTGACCATTCCCTCATGTCACTTGACGTTGCACCTCACATCTGGCTCTGTCTATTCTGTAACCTTTTTTGGTCAGTTGAAGGCTGCAATTACACCCTCCCATGTGACTCCTTTTCTTCAGGCTAAAGTAACCCTGTTCCCTAGTCCTTAGGTGATGTGTTCCAGCCCCATGACCATCTTTGTGGCCCTCATCTGAACACTCTCCAATTTGTCATTAGTAACCTCTCCTATCTCCAGGCAGCTTATGGTTATCTGGCCTTTTGAATCCTTTAAGCCAACAGACTACTGAATTTCCATGCCACATAAAGGAGATGTGGGAAAGAGGGAGGGAAGAAGGGAAAGTAGCTTCCCCAGTTGTTTTTTTTTTTTTTTAATTAGGAAGTCTCTTGTAGATTTCTTTTGTTGTAAAAGCTATACTCCTTAATAAGCAATAGCATTTTATGCAGACACAGTAAATATGCTAGTATGTGTGTGCATGTGCATGTGTGTATATATGTGTGTGTGTGTGTTTATATATATGGATACATATGTATCTCCCACTGGCTGCATTGAAGTGGCTACACACCAAGTGTTTCAGACAGCGCAGCTGCAGGATTTCACCTGCATTTGCAGTTCCTGCCTCTCCGTAGGCATTCTTTCCCACATTCCCTTTGTCTAAATTTGGGATGTGGTTTCCCCTGTGAGATGGGGTTACCTCAAAATTTGACCCTGCGCTATCTTTAAGGCACTTGCTCTTTTTCTGATTTGGCCCCGAGTGACTGCTCATTGTAAGCAAATTTACTTACATATTCATTTTAGTACTGCCCTGGGAGCAATATGTTACCTTGCAACCTTAACCCCCCCTCTTGAGAGGCAGTTCTGTAGCATAGATGCTATTTTTCAGCCCAGGACAGGGTATCAATTGACTTGCAACAACTAACCTGCTTCCATACACCACTCACTGGCAGTGTGCTATGCATTTACTTTATATCAGCTACTCCTCACTCTAATTTACCTTTCAAGTGGGCTAATGAAATGCAGTGCTATAGTCCAGCTGTATTAAAAAAAAAACCCAAAAAACCAAAAACAAACAACCAAAAAACAAACTACCAAACCCACCACCCCAACTCTGGGGTACTGAATAGCAAAGAAAAAGAATGTAATGTAACAGAGACAGGCTCCCATCATATTTGTAAAACTTTCCCAGGAAGGAAATACTGTCAACTTTCAAAAGTTCCTCATCTATCCAGATATTTCAGTTAGAGATGTGTTTTTGTGTATAATAAATTGCTTCTAGTTGGCTGAAAATCATTTTTTAGCTCTTATCTTTGTGATCGGTTACCTCTGCTGTTCTTTAATGGCCTTCACCTCATTATGCAACTAGTCATTAAAAGCTTAGTATCCAGTACAATGGTAGCTTATGTAAAGTGATCTATGAGAGCTTTATATAGGCTTACCAGCCGCAGCCTTAATTTTACTCATTCGTCTTAATTTTTTGTAATCATTTTTTGTAAAAAGGGTATAATGTCAGGCATGCTTCCCTGCTACTGACAGATCCAATCTAGCAGATAATTACCATAAGGAAATTGATGTTTTAGTGTGCAGGGGAGAATTTAATTTACTCAGACATCCTACAGTACAATGCATTCCAAAAGATATGGGGATTTAAGTTTTTAAGAAATTAAATTTCACTATTTAACATGATTACTTATGTTGAACATCATTAACTAGCTTTTTTTTTAACTGTTTGATATAATTACAAGAACAGTTATTTGGTCTAAAATCCAAAGTCATCTTTAAATAAGGGTTAAGGATCCATGAAGTGCAAAAAAGAAGGTTGCATTCTTTCTCTTCCCCTCTCCAACACCAGCCTTCCAGCAACAGCATTAAAAAATCTATAGAGATTAACTGAGCCAATGCTTGAACTATAGAGCTTTTTCCTATGATGTTTTAATAGATCCTTTGTTATCCACCCATTCCACCTCAACTCCATCGGTCAGGAAAGGCTCTTTAGTCCTATTCACAAATATAAATTGCTTATAATATTTCTGATAGAACCATGAAGGAGTTGCTGAGATCCCAGTTAAGCAAGGTGATTAACTTATGCTTAATTTTGGGCATTTGATTACTTCAGGAGAAATCCATGGGATTTAGAATTAGATTAATTTGATGTCTATAAAACAGTTCAGTGTCCATGAGAAAGCATTCTTTCTAAGCTACAGCATATATACCTTGCAAGCAGAACACACAAAGTACAACCAGGAATACCCAAGAGGTTGGGTCTTTTGAAAAATAATTTTTTTAAATCCTGAAAAACCTTCCTCTAAAAAGTCCAGAAGCTTTGCTTTGGTCACTGAACTTCCTTATTAATATTTCAGCCAAAGAATGAAAGCAATCAAATTTTGTAAGCCTGCTCTTTTCTCTTCTTTGTTTGAATTTTTGCTAAATATTTTAAGACAACTTTTCCTTCTTTCCATTTGTCATGAGGCTGTACAGTCAGAGAACAAAAAATAAAAAACTGTCAAGTGTGTGTGACAAGTATGTGCAAGTTGCAGGACGTATCAACAGAATTTGAATATCAGCAGCAGCTACCTCATCCTTGTAACTGTTGCACAGAGCTAATGCTGATTTAAAATATTCTCTTAGGACACCTTTTTCATTTTGGATTAAAGTGCCTTCTCCAAGGATAGGAAATCCCTATCACATGATACCCTAGAAATTATGCTCACCAGAACTTTTACTGAAACCCCATTAGGAGTACAGTCAGGATGGGGGTGGGGGGGGTGGCAGGCATGGATAAGGGCATCTTTGCTTTTGTCTGGAACTGGAGAAAGCTCCTGGCCACCCATGGTCTGACAAGCATTTCTAGATGGTACAGCAGACTTCTGATCAGACAGTGTTTTCTCTTATTCTTTACTATTTAAATAAAAGACATTAAAACCAAAGAAAGAACTATTTCAGTAGGAGTAGAATAAGGCCAACCATTGGTGCCTCAGATAATCTACTAAAAAATAGCTTCTGTCTGTCTTCTCTTAAAACAGCTTTGTCAAAGGCACACTTTTCGTATTTGCAGAAGAGAAGCTAAGAAACTGTAAATAGGAGGAGGGAATTACATGACTCTGTATTATTTTTAAAATAAAAGGTAAAGCCATGCCATTTTTAGTTACAGCCATAGACACACAATGTAAAATGGAAAGAACATAATGTCAGCAATGACGTCAGTGCTCACTTCGCAGTAGCTGTTTTTTAGAAGAACTGCATTTGTAAGACTGCTCCCAAATGCAGAACAGAGCCAGTCAATAACAATGGAAGCATGGAGGATATGACTATGTGCTATTATACAGTCTGAAGGGACTGCACGTCACTGGAGTCAACATCTCTCCCAGGTCATGGCTTACCTTGCAGGGACAGCTAACGAGGATGAAGTGAGAGGGAGCATCCTTAGTTATAGCAGACATTGCCTTCTGTGGTGCTCTACACAGGTTATTTATTTTCCAAGTGACTAGATCCACTTACACTGGAAAATACTTTCTCCTCAGTTTTTAACCATGATCAAGCTTCTGCTAACAAAATTATTCTACAGGATTTCGTAGAAAAATTAAACAAACAGAAAAGCAATAGTTTTGAAGGAATTATTTCACTTTCTGAAACTTGTCAAAGGTCTACCAGCTTATATAAAAACCCCTTGCTCTGAGAAAAGATCCTGCCTGGTAGATATTTGCCTAAACACTGAACTTGGTTTGTCTGTGCTTTAGAAAGGGAGGCCTTGGCAGCTGAGGAGATGGGCAAATGGGCATGGTACATTTATCGTCTATGCAAACACACCAAGGCATCTATTCCACAGATGTTTGCAGTCTTTAAGAAATCCTAGTCCTAAAACTTGCAAAATAAGTAGAGGAAAACCTATGAAATTCAATGGGCCCTTAGCCCTAATTACACTTTCTGAATCATGTTCTGCCTTAGACAGTGGACAGGAACTTGGCTAGTGCATGACGTCCTGGCTGTGCCTTTGCCAGGCATGGCATCACCTGCTCTCAAATGTGTGATTCTCTATAAGCACCTTACGAACTTACATATACAGTATCTGTATGGAGCACAGTGCACACTTATACATAGTTACACACATTTGTACTATATATATGTATAAACATATTATAAAAGTATACCTAGTATAAAAAATATCTACTTTATACACTATATATATATATATATAAAAATGTATACAAACATGTACTCCAGCTGTTTACTAAGGCATGCACAGACGTATGTTGCTTTCAAGTCCAACCCAGCAGTCTTCAAGTCTAGGAAATATTCTGCTCTTTTACAAGACTTTTCTTTCATTGACTTCTTTTTCACCTTATACCATCCCCAGAGCTGTGAAAAAGCAGTGAGATATTTTTTTCATTTTTTGAGGGGGATTTTTTGACACAGAGAAGTGTGTTTTCCTTTCCCCTTATACTCAGACGACAATTTTACCTCACATTTCCAAAAAGTTGTAGCTTCATACAGAGGCCAGGCACGGAAATTTTTAATCTGAAGGGTGAAAGTTTGAACGAGCAGTTTAGGTGGGTGACTGAGAAGAGTGGGTTAGAGTGGAAATTATTGCACAACATTAACAGAGACATGTAGGGGGATACTGCTGCTGTAATAGACTGGTATATTAATGAGAATATATAATGGGGTATGCTATGCCCTTTCAACATCTAGCAAAAACCTTAACTTCCATTGAAAGATAATCAGAGACCATTTTTTAACCTAAGTGGGTACCATTGTCCTCTTTCTTCCGTTTTTTGTGGGGAGGGCTAAAAGAATGAGCAGTTTGATGTCGCTTTTTTTAGTCAGAGAAGGAAAGATGGCATCCTCTACACCTGTGCAGGGCCAGGACCAGAGTCCCAGGGATTTCTCTGGGAGAGCTGAGTCTCACCTCTCTGCCTAAGATCTTTGGGCTCCTGGTGTTCAAAAGACATCAGGATATCATTCAAGAAACAATCCAACAAAGCAAAAACCTGTGATCCAGGACACTCTTTGGCTAGAATTGAGTGAGGCAGAGCCTGTCAGTGCACACTGCGGGCAGCCAGGGGCACACCTGGAGGGAGCACGGTGTTGGGTGGAATATGGATTTGAAAGGCAGATTTGGAAACTATGAGGAAGAGAGTAGGCTCTCGCTCAGGGGAGAAGGGCAGATTGCTTCCCATCTTGCTTCTTTATAAGGAGACAGCAAACACACTGGCTCAAGGATAAACTCCCTCCCTTGGTGTGAAAAGGCAGGCCTCACTCCTGCCTGTCTGCCATCACCTCACTCTGCAGGGTGCAGGCTCCAGGGGAGCGGTTGGGACAAGCTCACCGCCAGGACTCTGACAATCCACTTCCACCTCCGGGGCAGTACCACAACCAAGGCACTGCAAAACCACCTGGGCTCTCCTGCTGCCCTGGGGAGCAGCCATTTTGCAGCAGTTACAAATCCCATGATGCTGCTGCCCCCCCCCCCCCCTCCCCCGGGGAGTCCCTTCAAAATAGTGTCAGGGCCCAGACAGCACTAATGAGTCCTAATGTCCCTGAACAGCCTCACCTGGGGCCTTCACTCACCCCTACGCCCACAGGCCAGGGCGCCATTGCAGGCACCCAGCCTGCCCTGCACAGCTGTTCCACAGCAAGCTCAGGCCTGCAGAGCCTCAGCTCTTCTCCCTCCGCGGCAGGCCACGGCAGGGCTGTCCTGCAGAGATCTGTGCCCAGCTGCGTGGGGCACAGCTGCCATCAGGCCCTGGGTGGCCTCATCCTGCACAGCTGCCCAAAGCCAAGGTGCAGCCTGGGGGACGCAGGTGAGTCCCTGCCAGTCCCTGTTCAGGTGTGGTGGCACTGGGAAGCAGAGGGTTGGGAGGCTTCAGTCCAGGCAGCACAGATCTTCAAGCTGTCCAAAGGTATGTGCTTTATTTTGGTTTTTTTTTAAGTATGGGGCTGTGAAAAGGTTGCTTAAAGGTTAATATTAAGTTAGTCTAAAAAAAATAAAAAATATATATAAATATATATATATCTACAAAATGCCCTATAACAGATTTTTCCTTAAGGCTTTCTCTGAGTTAAATTAATTTCAATTCTGTTTTTCCTGTTGTTAAGTAAATAAGTTTGTGGGATTTGATTTAATAATTATATTTTATTATAGCTGAGGCTGTCTAATATGATAGAGGATGGGTTGTGGTTTTTTCTTTAACTGTGAACCCTGGTTTTTGCTGGAGCTCTTGAAGTGCAGGGCAGCACCACTGCTTTCCAAAGAGGCAGCAGTCACCAGCCCCCATTCTGTGAATAATTATGTGTGTGCTTACTTTTATCACACTGGAAGTTTCTGTTAATTGCAATAATGCTGCTCATTCCAGTAAATATGCACAAAAGCAGGCTTAGAAAATGGCTAGATAACCCCCTTTTCTGCTATTTTGACTCTGCTACAGAGGAAGAGGTGAGGGAGAGGGTTGGCCCCAATGAGGCTGCAGGGTTGCCTGAGGGAAAGGAGCTTTCCAAAGTTCTGGGGAAGCTCAAGTTTGGGACCCATTGCTGCTTTCCTCCATGACATTATCAGCACAGCCAGGCTGACAAGCCTTCACATGCCATATGGTTGCTCCAGGAAAAACCCCCAGAGCAGAAAATTCAGCTGTGCCCCACATTTGACATAGCCTTCATCCCTGAATTGTAATTAGTTGTCTGCAAATTCCCTGCTCAAGGAAGAAACAGTAAGGGAAGATTGAGGTTTGGGGAAGGACAGGAAATGAGCACACTGACAGTGTGGGAAAGATTGCAACCGAAGCAGCAAACCTTGACAACTTTGAGAAAGAGAGAGATGCGGTTTGAAAATACAATGACTGGAGGAAGAAGTGGAGATGAGGATAAAATGGCTGGTAACAGCAGGGGAACAGTAATGGGAAGGGATGTAGAGGTGCACATGAGTTAAGGGGCAGAGCACAAATATTTTATTGTCAAAGAAGACAACCAAGTGCCTGGGTGTGTAAACAGGTAGGAAAGGATAGGTGTATGGGGGTATCAGGTAAAAGTTTCTTTTTACTACAGGCAAAGCAAAAATTCCCATGGCTTTATAAATAGATGGTCTTGGGTTTGCAGAAAAAAGAATTAGGAAATGGAGAAACTTTGCTACAACTGAGTTCATTGACAACCATTGAGTGCACAACTGGCTAAATACTAACCACCTGAAAATCACACACACATTATCTAGAGACAACTCTACTGAAAAATTTAGGGGACTCTGCCCTACACTTCCCAAACCAAACCAGGAGAAAAATAAAACCCAAACAAATCACACTAAGCTGTCTGACATGTCATGAAACTAGACACAGGAACAGTTTTGGGTTTTGTTTTGTTTTCTACTTTGGACATTAGCCTCAAGAGGTGGAGGAAAAGAATCTGGGAACTAAAACTGGAAGAGACTGCTTCTGTCCCAGTAACCACCATAGTTTGCTATGAGTATCTGTAGTAACTTGTATGCTTACTGTTCTGCTAGCTGATATGAGCAGGGGGTTGCTTGATTACCACCTTGCTATTTTTAAGTATTCTTTTTCATTCATCAAAACAGAGGCTGTTAGGGACT
Organism: Falco naumanni; assembly: GCF_017639655.2. Classification (NCBI taxonomy): domain Eukaryota; kingdom Metazoa; phylum Chordata; class Aves; order Falconiformes; family Falconidae; genus Falco; species Falco naumanni. The sequence continues at coordinate 41,108,331 of NC_054056.1, forward strand.
GAGTATTCTTTTCTTCCAGTCATGCACTGTAGTTAGGAGCTGGAAAAAGAATTGTTCAGAGAAACTGTATGACTTCACACTTGGATGTAAGGTAAACTTACATTGTTGTGGCCTAAAGCCTTACCTTTTCTTCCAAAGACATGACTTTAAAATGATGATTAAAAAGCCTCCTCAAGAGAGGCCTGTCCTTATTTAACATTCTTACATCTAGTTAAATATTCTGACTTATTTTTGTTAGAACTTGATTTAATTGCTATGTGGCCAACCAGCAGGAAAGCTGTTGCTGACTTCAGTGGGCTTGGAACTGGCCCACTTGCTGGCAGGTACATCAGGTACTTGAACCATATCTGCATTGAAATCAGAGCCAAAGTTATAGTATCACACCATGATACCAATTGATAAAGAAGACTGCCCAGCTAGTTCCTCACTAAAATCACAGAATTCAGGCAGTGAAATCCCTGGAGCAGTCAGTCTGCTGCAAGGTGTTCAAGTGTGTGCTGTGGTTTGATATTGAGTGGGCGAGAAAAAATCAAGCTAGTGGATTGGTGACTAGGTGCTAGAGAGTAGATAGATAAGTGTTTGGGATAGTTCTTCCATGGAAAACGCAGTTATTCTTAAAGTAAATCCACCTTTGTAGCTAAATAAAGGGAAAGATTTTTTTAAAGTACTAAAATTCTCCTTGCTTTCTATTTCTTTTCTCCTTTCTATTTCTCTTTTATATGGGAGTTCACTCACACTTACATTCGCTTTCTTCCTCTTCTATAAGCAACTTGATATTCCAGTAATCTGTTCTAGGTGTCATATTTTCAAAGACATTTCCTGCAACTGAAGAAATTAAAATGAATCATCATAGTCTTCAGTTCACATATACCTAAAAACACATGGAAAGGTTTTTTGTGTGAAATCAAGTTGATAGTTTAGAGCTTGATAAGAAAGGATCTAGTAAATGAATGCTTAATCATTTTACACTTAGTAGTCATTGAGGTTTCTTCCCAGTGTAGAAACAGAGGCTTCAAGTTGGAGAGACATTTTTTGACCCTCAATTATTTCCCTAGTCCATTGAAAATGGAACATGGAATTTAGACAGCTTTAGATACCTTTTGACCTATGATCTGATCAATAAGGGACTTTCACCAGAGAAGTAGGTTTAATTCCTCACAGATGAAGAAAAATTCCACATTCTGAAATAGTCCTGTAAGCATTTAGTTACAAGTGAGGTTGCTCACCTTCTGCAGAGAAGCTTCGCTTAGATACCTAATTCACAACTAGACAGTGTATTCATGGGGCAGGGGGAGAGGTTTCTCCGTGTAGGAAAAATGCCTCATGCTCTTCAAGCTGGGGCTGTAGCTGCACTCCCCTCCTTGGCAGTATTTGTGTGCTCTAGAGAGCTGCCTATTCTTGTAGAGTCCCATGCTTGACCACGTAGCTGCTTTGCATGTATTGTGTAAGGATTTTGAGTGCCCAAGTCAGAGCAGTAAGCTCTGCTAGTTTGCAAGGTGGATATGTCAGTGCCTTTGTTCTGGAAATCTAGCATTTTTTCTGTATATTCTAACTTTTCCATCAGGGGATAGAAGTACTTTCTGGTATTGGGTATTTTTTTTTGAGAGATCCTGATTCCTTCCTGGGGGCTTTCAAACAAAAACTAGACTACAGATATAGGATAAATGTCCCAAATAGTGACTCATTGCCGTTAGGTAGACAATGAGGAGTAGCATGCAGTTTTAAATATCAGTCATTTGTATCTAGCAATGAATATTTCTAGTTTCAAGATGACTAGCATAAGGGCATCTGTGTTTCATTCTAGAGCAAAGAGAATCAAAGGAATATAACAGAGAAAAAAAAAAAACATATTTAGCATTTGTGTTCATTTGACTATGAAAAAATTACATTTTTATGCAAAACACAAATGCCCAGGGCCACCCAGCTTCACAGCTGATCTTAACCAGCAGGGCTTCCTGTGAAGCTCTTTTGGTAAGCACCTTGCCATCACATGGGATGTAGGAAGGGATCACATGGGATTGAGCTGGTTTGCATCCCTCTGCATCAGAGTGCCAAAGAAAGCCTGCAACTCAGCAGTTCACATCAGAGGAATCCTAGTTTGGAGTGGAGCCAGTAAAGTAGATCTGTTGTGCTGCCTGTCCGGTGAAAGAGGGGCCATGGGCAGAGAAGTGCTGTGTAAAGAAGATTTCTTCCTACTAGCAGAATCAGTCGAGCCCAGAGCAAGCTATATGGACTCCGTGCACAGCATTTGAGACGTGCTGTGCGTGATCATAGCTCTAGCTCTGCCTTCATTCAGTCAAGCTCGAGTACCCAATGCCACTGTAACCAAGTCAGCAAATTGTCAATCGTTGTGGGCTGTACAGATCTGCCTGGAGTCTCAGGGGCAGCAAGAGCAAGCCTGCACTGGAGACTGTGCTGCAGTTGTGGCTCTGCTAGGCTGAAGCTGTCTTGGTTAGGTCAGTCCATGCCAGAGGGCTGTATCTTCTTCTGCAAGTGCAAACACACCTGACAAGTTGTTAGAGGGGCTGACGAGCTCCCTCATACCAGCAGATCTGGCTTAAATGTCAGTTGTTCCTCCCAGCCACACTCTAGCATGATCCAAACAAGGGCCAGAGCCTTCACTGCAAAATCTCAGGTGTGCTGGAAACATATTGCTGTACCAGAACAAAGTGTACTCTTTATGTTTTCTTTTATTATCTCCATTTCAGTGTTGAAGAAATCTACAGTTTTTGTTGTATGGCTGAGATTTGGCTTTCTTCTTTGTCATTGTGTTTGCTCTTGGTAAATTATAGGAACAGAAGCTCTTGGCAATGAACTTTTCCTTCTTAGCTTTTAAATAAAAGTTTCCTCAAACTGCCTTTCTTCTTAAGATCAACTTGATTTAAGTTCAGAGGTCAGAGTGAACAGTGTAGTGTTTTCTCTTTGTATATATTGAACAGAAGAGAATTAATGAGGAAAAGCATAGCTAAAAGGCTCACTGGAACTTTTATCAGAAAGCTATCTAAATTTTAATAGTAGAAAACTATTAAAATTCTGCTACTTTCAAAATCCTCACTACTTCCTTCTTTCAAACAGCCTGATATATTTCTGGAAAAATCTTTCCCGCCATATTTTCACATACACTTCCTATTTCAAACCGAAAAAAATGTGTCACAGATTTCTTCTCGATAAGTATGTGCACAGGCAAGTTCCTTGACCTCCCTTTTCAGGGAAATCTCTGCCTTTGTTTAAAAGCACATGTTCTCTGAGCAATAATTTATGTTTTTGGGGTGCCATCTGTGCTTCATCTCATAATTCCAGGAAGGGATGAGGTACACTTAAATGTTTGTGTTAAACTTTCAAAACTTTAATATATAAGAGTGTCAGGCTGTTGTGTCAGTGAAAAATTTGAGATTTTTCCATTTACAGAAACTGATTAAACTGCATTTTATCTCAGGGGTCTGTAATAAAATTTGATTTTTGTTTCATCATGTAGATAAGTATTAATGATAACCAGAAGTAGAACCAAACAAAGAAATAGATTCATCTTGGCACTCGGAGTACTTGATCAGAATCTAGCAGATTCAAAACTTGTGGTCAAGCCTTTGTCCTTGGTTAGATTTACATTTCATCCAGAGTTTCTTGGTGTTCTGTATTTATGATAGAAGGGTGATAAGAACCTCTGCCTCTGATACTGATCTACCTCTGCAAAGCAGCTGTTTAAAATAGTTACCCTCACAGTATGTGATATGGGGGGGAAGGGGAGAACAAGGAATGGAGTCTTACCAGTTGAGAATTTGGTTTGTTTTATTAAAGAAAGCTTTGCTTTTGTTGAACTTACATATACATATATAAGTGCAGTTTCACAGCACTTCAGACAACATATTTTTTGGCTTTAATGCATTGAAAAAATGTGATTTAATTCAGAGGTTTTCTGTTTATGAAATGAAATAATATTTCCCTCTTCTGTGGGTTCTAGCATCCACCCTTTGCAGCACAGAGACAGTTTTCAATATTGTGATTTTCTATTGTTAGCTCTCTCGGTCAATAAAACCACTGTATGTGAGAAAGCTTACTGTAAAATAGAGGTTACTGATCATCATCACATTCAAGAATTAGACATGCCTATATAACAAATGTCTTTTAGTGATCCGATGATCATTACTGTTGCAATGGAGGATATTACTATATTCCTTACTCAAAACATTCCTACGAAGTCAGGCATGACTATCAACTGCACATTTATTCATGCAAAAGAAGCCTACAAAATGTAGGTGTTCCCCTTACATCAACTTATATCCTGTTGACAACTCAAATGACACTAAGCCCATTTATTAGTTTCTAGTGGTTTAACTGACAACTTTTGGTCTCATAAAATGTACTATAAATACTATCTGTAGCACAGCTTTGCTGTTCAGTGGTACACCAAGTGTTCTGATGGTTGAGAATGCTGTTTCCCAGCGGGAAATGTGGCATTTGGCAATCATTTATTCCAGTTTCCTTTGAGGATATGAAGGAAAGGTTTTACCAAAGTAATGCCTGAGTGAAAAAACAAGCAACAAAATTATTAATACCAAAGCACTGGGCTATGGAATGAATGCTAAAGTGCAAATTTTATTATACCTTAAAAGTAGATGGGGTGATTGCATACCTCTACCCCTACAGGGAAATATATGTTTGTTGTCTTCGCACACAAGGTTGGTGGGAAAATTGCATGGGATTGATTTCATGAGTTTGGAAATGAGCCCTGGTGTTGAGAATGACCTCACAGCCCCAACTCTGAACTCACTTGGCAGTGTGGATGTAGGAACCTCTTGCTCTCAGCAAAGTCAGCCCTGCCAGTGGTTTCAACACAAAGAGGGTTTGGCTCAGAAAGGACAAGTTGTGATATAATGAAGTCCCACCGTGGAGTAAAAAAACCCTGGATTTTTTTTTTTTTTTCTGTAACAGGACAGTTTGTAGACAGGGAATTAAAAACAGCCTGTGCACTTACTCCTCTTGATTCCTTGAGAGCTGGGTTGCCCCGATCTGGTCGGGAAAAGTGAAGAAAGACTGCAGGTTTAGCCAATGTAAGAAACATTTGCTGAACTTTAATCTCACTTTTCCAGTACCTGTTCACCGTGTTCCTCATCTGCAGAGAGTTTATAGTTGATCTTTTTTTCTTCCTGGCCTCATTTTTAAGGACGTGAGGGTTATGGGGCTGTGCTGCTACACCACCTTAGACAGCAGGCAGACTGGTTGGTGACATTCAGCTGAATTTGACATGATGAAGGGATCACAAATATATTGAATTCCTACCAGCCTTTGTAGACAATTCATGTCTGTATGGAGAAAAGAGCCTGAAGCGGGAGAAAGCAGAGAGAAGTTGCCCCTGCCCAGCCCACCGGCAGAGGGCAGGTGACCAGCCAGCGTGTGGTACCGCCAGGCTGCTGGCACCTGGCACCCGGAGGCAGCCACCGAGCTCACTGCCTCCCTCTGCACGGCGTGTGCAAATGGTGTGGGAAGAGAGCAGGGGGAGGGGGGAGTGACAGAGAGGCACACTAGAAGGTCAAGGTGGCACATGGGGGGCTGGGGTTTGTAGGAGAGGGGCACGTGAAGAATGAGATATTTCATTCCAGAGGAAACAATGCTTCATACTCAAATAACATTTTTTTCTTTTTTTTTACCTTTTTTTTTTTTTAATATAAACTAATCATTCTGTTTCTTTTTTACATGACCTTTCCCTGCCCACACTCGTTAACCAAGCCTATGGCAACACAGAGTTAGCAGTTTGGGTGTGCTATACATTTCCCTCAGGAGAATTTTAACCATCACTTAGAAAAATGAATTAAAACTCTCATGTGAAGATGCAGATGCAATGAACTGAGAGAGTTAAATGCTGATCTCAGAATAAGACATGAGACCACAAAACCATTTTTTTAAGCCTCAGAATAATAGCCTCCCTGCTGAAGCAAAAAGAAAATGTGTTGCCTGGGCAGATAAGAGAATCTTAGACTACCTTTGAAACTGTGATTCAGCATACTGAAGTTGCTACTGTTTTACAAGAAGGTGCTGACTCATTTATTAATTGCATATCAATGGCAAAACAATCAAAAAGTGTCACACTTTTTCTCCAGAAAAATTTAGACATTACTCTCAGTAGCAATCATGAGCAAAGAAGGGCCAGAAATGGCTTTTGGGAAGGCAAATGATTCTGCACTCTCCAAAGCTGACTGGCCCATATTGGGAATTACAATTTTTAGTACCAAATCTGATCACTGGTAGCAAGAGTGGTGCTTGTTCTTCTCTGATCCTAGATGCTTGGTCTCTTCAAGTGTGATGAGGAAGGTCTTAATTTGAAGGGGATCGATCAAACTTTGAATGTTGTCCTGAGGAACCATTAAAGACAAAAAGAGAAGGCAGCCAGAGACAGGTTTAAAGTTACTATTCCTGCTGTTTCATTCTTTTTAAGGCAAACTGACAGATTAGATCAATGACCAGCTTTTTTTGTTTTTCCCCCTTCTTCACAGCAGCAGAGATAATGTGTGTCTCTGCAGAGATCTACTGAATTCAGTAAATGTCTATGAAAATGTATTTAAGTTTTTTTTTATGTGAAACTACTACTTTTCCATCAAAAATAACATGCTAACTGATAGTTAATTCTGTTCAGATGACCTAATAGTGGGTGCACCAAAAATCAAGGAAATGCCAGTTAAGCAGTCATTAATATCTGGACAGTCATTCCCAATTGATGTAACATTCGGCATCGCACTCTGAATTTATCCAGGACAAGTGATACTGCACTTCCAGCATGTGACCACCCATACTACAAACCTCCAGTTACTGCCACACATGTCTAAATTGAGTCCAGCTTCAGTAATGTGAGATGTCATATGGAAAATGGGCTTATGCTGTGTGAACATACAGTGTACCTAGAAGTTTTGAGCTCAGTGTTCAAATTGGAAGGCAGTGCTATGGAGCACTCCATTATCTGTTCCTTGCTTACTGATTTCACACCTTCTCACAGGTTAAATAACTGTTCAGTAATTTTGAAGCCCTCCTGTGGCCGCCTTGTCTTTTACTAGAGAATTCAGTAGAATGGATGCCAGAGCAGCACTGTAGAGATACCGGCTACACATTTCTGGGTTTGTAGAATTGGTAAGGGCACTTTCTCAAAACTGACCTTGTGTCCATGGAAGACATCTGTGACTCAGTTTGTGTACAAGGATGTTGCTTAACTCACTCAAAAAATGCTTTGGAGCTTGCTTTTATGAGTAACTCTTTCGGCTGAAACACTTCAGGAATCTGAAAGCAAAGACATAGGTTAAACTAGTGTTGATATAACCTTCTCAGATCTCTCAAGATGGAAACAGATGGTGAAATTGCCCCATGCTCCTTCTCCAAGACTTAAACATTTACAACAAAACCACTTCTTGTAAATTGGTGCCTTGGTTTAAGACAGGGCAGGTATGGAAACCATGAGCCATGACCAATTTGCAAACGTTGCTCTCATTCTTCCTCTAGACCAACATCTGTGCCTCACACCCAGGGAAACTGTCTTCTCAGCAGACCTGGGCAGTGGATTCAAAGTGCTTGCTCTGCAACTCTCAGAGTAGGACCCAAACTTGCATTTTCTGTAATCTAGCTGAGCAATTTATTTAGTATGTGTAAAATGATCCTACTACTGCCATTTATTCTTCTGTATAGGCCTCACTACAGCATGAGGTGGTGACCTACAAGTAACATAAATCCCACCATGACTTGGCAGGAGCAAAGTGCTTAGCTGCTCAGAGGAATCAGACTCTAGCAGTTGTGTGATGTGTCTAGAGATCAGGGATTTGCCTGGAAGAAACATAAGTATCTGTAGGGTTAGGCAGCTGTTGAGTGGAATGGATACCAGTAGTGTATATGTGCTGGATTCATGTGCCCCAGTACCTCTTGTGAACCTGGCCCAAGGCTTTCCTATGTTACCCTGCCAAAGTGCCTGAAGTCTAACCAATTGAGAAATGAGAAGCTAGACCACTTTTTATGCTTTTTGCTTATGGTTCCCTGAAGGGTTAATTAGTATATAGCAATGATAGCTTCTTGGTATATTTACAGTACTTTTTATCAATAAAGTCCAACGTTAGTTTTGGGGAAACTAAGGCAAAAAGCAGATATTTTCCCAAGTTCACACATCTAGTGAGGCTTAACACTAAAGGCAGCTCTGCTTTGTGTATTGACTTTTCTTTCCATGTGCCCCCAAAGTCTGACTTTGAAATTCAACAATTAAAATTTGCCTGTATTGCATATTCCCTAAGACATGTACTAGTTAAAAATGAGAAATATCACAAAACATTGCAGAAAAAAAAAATCTCTCCATGGAAATTGGAAAGAACTTGGACAGCAAATTCGTTGGAGCAGGATTTTAATCCAAAATAAAAAAATGCATACTTTCCCATGAGTATGTATATATATGATATATAATTGTAGTTGTATAACTGTATGGCATTAAAGAACCACATGATACAGTATATAATCACCTAACACGCTATAGGAAATACATAAGCAGAAGACAATCTTCCCTGGAAGTATTTCACACTTAGGTGTTTGGTAATACAGATGTAGTAGTGCGTGCACTCTTCTCTGTAGAAAATGGGGAACTGTAGCTCTCCTTCAAGTGCTCAGGAGACACAGAGAAATATTTATCTAGTATTAAATCTGTAGCATAGTGACTTAGGGGGCTTGATTTGGAGGTGCATCAATATCCTCTTTCCATAATTTATTTTGAGAAAACCTATTAAGCACTGATTTTCAAATCTGAGACCTGTAGCTTATTCCTTAGGTGTATGGCTATAATGAAGCTTATTCTGTCATGCCCCTGGTCTTCTCTTCCTATAGCAAATTTATTTTTTTTTCTTCTTTGCCCATCACATAGCATAAGTCTGTTGTTGTTCATATAATGCTTTTAATTCTGCTAACTGCCAGGAACTGCCCTAAACATCACATAAAGCCTGATTTTATTTTTTTTTATCTTTTTTTTGCCTGTGCCTTAGCCATGTGGCTTCTTCACATTGTTTTTTATCATCTGAAGACCTAAAGGTACAGTGTATTTTCTCCTCTAGTGATCCGCTACCTGGCTTTTTCATTCTCTCTTCCTTTGAAAAGCTTCTGCTGCTGCTTCCTCCTGAAGATGCTTCATCCCCACAGTACTGACCCGTAGGTTCCCATTATGCCTTGTAGCATTCAGTCCAGCACAGGAGGCAGTAAAGCTGCTGTAGGAACAGGAGAAGCTGCTGCCAGCTTCCCGGCTGTGGAGGATCCCTGCAGAGAGGGAGATTCTCTGGGGAGAAACTGCAAGGTCTTGTGGCTCCCTCTGTGCTGCACTAGCAGTACCAAAGGATATAGCTGGATGGAGAAGCCAGCTAAATTTTATCTTGTTGGAGGAATATCTGTTTGAAGAATAATGTGGTGGTAATTCAGAATGTACCTCACCCTACTAAGCTGCCTTGGCTGATGTCTCGTTGTTGAGTTTTGCTTTCCCTACTGTTTCACATGGTCTCTGTATGACACTTACATGGGCAAAAATGAGGTGTTGATCGAGTTTCCAGAGCACAAGTAAAGGGGGGGGTGTTGTTTCCTGGAGATTAGTTTGTAGCTGGTGTGACTCAGCCTTGATAAGATCAGTCTATAAAAGGGTAGTTGATCATTATTTCAGGTTGGTTTTTTTTACTTTTTTTTAAAAAAGGTCTATTTTTGTCCCAGAGTGCTATTTTATGGCTTGCATTTGTTCCTAGAGGAGCCAGAATGCTATTGCAGTCAACAGCTGAAGGGTTAGATTTTGTAGGACAAGCCTTCATAATCTGTTTATTGCCTTGTCTTTGTCACGTGGCTCACTAAGGTGATGCTGCCAGCATGCTCATATACATACTGTGTCTATGCTTCAGGGAATGTCTGCACGTGAATGTCTCTAGTCTGCAGGTCACTGAATAGTTCAGAGACAAGGGTGTAGTCTCAGGCTACGTAGGACCAGTAACTGGGTACTCTCAAAATCCAGGCTGGGGCTCCTTCTTCCTTACCGTTGCTTCACATATGGCTGTATGCACGAAGGAGGGAGGTTAAAGGTCCTTGTGTAAAGCTGAGAGGATTCTTAGACTGTGAAAAGACTGAAGTTAGTGCAGAACTCTGTTTCAATGGGAACACTTGGGATGAGAGAGCCACCACTGACAAACTTTGCTAGTATTGCTGCCTTAGTTAAGGGTGAGAAACTAACCACAGCACTGCCACATATATGTGCCAGGGTGCTGCAAACAACCACTGCAATCCTTTTTCTGGCAATGTATATGGTGTATAAGGAAGGCAGTTTAGGAGTGCTAGGATAAGGGCTTTGTCAGCAGAGGCTGTTTCTAGTGCAGCCAGAGTATTTATGAAAAGATCAAAAGAATTCTGGATAAAGTTGTTTAAAAAAGAAAAAATGTGAATTTCTGGTGCTGAAAAGAAATATTTATATGCAAAATGTCCATTTCTGGTAAATATTTGGAGTGTGGAGTGGGTGAGAGAGAATGGCTAGAAAAGGAAAAATGCAACATATGAAAAATTCCAAATTTTGAAACATGTTATTAAAAAGCTTTTAGTTTGTTTGGGGGGGTGGGGTGGTGGTGATGGTTGGTTGGGTTGTGAGTTTTTATTAGCTCCTCAGGAGGAAAGCAATTTTCATAGTAAGTTCTGTAGTTGAGTGGTACTGTGAGAATTGGCATTAGTTATATGTGTAGGAAATGATGTTTAAGATATGCTCTAAAAAGCAACTTCAAATTTAGAGCAATATGTATGTTTTGTTATAAATACTTTTTCCCCTTGGAGATAACAAAACATTGCGTTCATAACTTAAAGACCATTCAGAGATGCATAATGGTTCAAGTTTAAGATCCACTCAGTAGATGAGGGTATACTCCAAAGTATTTACGCTGAAACCATTCATGCTTAGGAAGAGGAACTTTTCCTGAAGCAAGTCTGAATGTGTTCCCTACCTAGCAGGGTGTGATGCTGAGTGTTCTCTTCTCCCACCTGCTGCCCACCCAGATTATGTGAGAAATGTTTGAGCGCCTTACTATATATAGTCAAGACTTTATTCTCTCCTGACGAGGTCAAGTGGGAGGTGTGAAACCAAGATGGGGGAGGAAATGAGCCACGTGGGAGTGAGCTGGTACATCCTGAAGCTGGGAGACACTGGGAAGAGATGGTTCAGCTTCTTCCATCACATCCAGCAAACCTGTCAGTGGGAGTGCAAGGCAAAGAGGTGGTGCAAAAATAAGTGTCGCTTACCTGTGTGGAGTTGGAATGGGGCATTTGCTTTAAATGAGAAGCTTGAGCTCTATGAATGAAGCTTCAGGGGAAAGATGGTACTGAAAGACATGGGTTAGAGGAAATTGTGAGTATGCTTGCAGCTCCTCTTTGTGAGCTGGCAGCATGTGTGCTGGGACAATCTCCACATGGGTTGTGCAGGAATGACGTAAAGAGAGTCATATATTCCAGTAGCCACATGTGTTAGAAAAGTTCCCATGGCTGAAAGTTTTGTCATGGCTAGGTTAATCTGTCACGTGTAATAAGTATTGTTGTTATGATATGTATAGTTGAGCAGACAATATTCCTCAACTCTGAGAACTTTCCTCCCCTCAAGTTAAAATCTGGTGATGGAGAAAGACATCAATTTCAAGTGAATGTTTTTTTTAATATTTTTTTTCCTTAGGGCTTTGTGTTGTGTTTTGTTTTTTTTTTTAAAGTACTTTTTTTAAAAAAATGAAAGTTTCTACCTGCATAATGATTGACTCTTACTTGAACTGAGATGTCCTAGATTGAAGGGCTGAGTGCTTCACAAACAGGTGCAAAGAATGTGTTTCTGCTCTGAGCATCTCTCGGACTTGGAATCTCAGAAACAAATGCTGCATCTACTTCAGGGGGAAATGAGTGGTGTGTTAATATTTTTTTTCAAACAAAGAGTTTAAATTAAACGCACATTAAGCAGTGAAATTGCAGGGGAAAGCTAACACAGCTTTGAATGGGACCTGCAATTTATTCTCCCTATAGATAATAAATTTGATGGCTAACCATGGCCACTGAACAAGGATTAAAGCAACTTCTACATATCCTGGCATGTGCTTTTCAAAGATAAATTCTTTTTCTCAGGTAGATGAGATTCCTTCTTTGAGGAAGGAATGTGCAGCATTTTAATTTTACAATGGGAAAATGCTTGTGGTCACAGAAGAAAAGCTAAGTAAGGAATTGGACACAGGTTTTCTTAGCTGAAAAATCTTTCTTTGGTGGTTTGTTTTAGAATTCAAGTAACATTTGTGAGTTTATATAACCAGGCTCCAGTAGGTTGGGTAGTAATCACTTCCAGCTCAAGGAATCTTAAGAAGCTTTTGGACGTCAAACAGGCAAAATTTATGTATCATTCATATTTCACAAGAATACATGTGACTACTATATTAATTGGATGAATTTTTCTTTCAAGCCCAATGAATGAAAAAAAGAGTTGGTGTATTGGACAAAACACTCTGTTCTGGAATTAGAAAAGAAAAAAGGAAAAGTAAGGTGGAAAAGAGGAACTATTTTATTAGGCTGCAACTTGCATTCTTTATTTGGCATCTATTTCATTATCTCCTATTTCCTGATGATAGCGTAATGTCCTCTCTTTTCCTGTTACCCAAGCACTTTACAGAACATGTGTTGCATGCCTATTGGCAATCATGGACAACTTGACATTCTCAGCTTCTTTTTACATGGCTTGACATCAGTTCTTTTTCAAAATACTACCACCAGCAGCAGAATACATCTCCTCCTTCCCATCACTGCATTACACACTGAAAAACAGTAGATGTTGTCTGCAACAAATTTTAAGGCTACAGATCCATTTGTGTGCATTTTGATTGAGCTACTGTCCTTAGCTGTTACCTTTCTGGAAGTTGGGAGTGCTCTTGGTGGTCCTAGGGGCATGGTACACCCTGCACCTTTCCAGTCATTACAAGGAAATAACTGTGTTCCAACCTCTTCCCAGGACGGGTTTGAAACAGCAGAAGTAGGCAAGCTGTAAGGTCTTCTCCAATCACTGTCAGTGTCTCACAGTGTTTTGTGGGCAGTTTGAACAGGTTCTTTAAGTGATACCAAGGGACATATTCCCTAGCTCATATCAGGCATATTTCCATATGTAAATATAAAGCCAAGACAACAGCTGCTCTTAAACATGCTGAGATGGGTTCCTCTTCACCCTGAAGACCCAAGTACCTTGCAAGAACAGGTCCACTCCTGCCAGGCAGCAGGCAGCTCCTTCTGTTCAGCAGACATGGATCTTGGAAATGTCACTAGCTCTGAACTGCTCTGACTCTCCTCTTCCATCTGGTGCTCAGCTGCACTGTCTATCCTGGGCCCTCAGTGAGAGCCAGAGGTATGCTGTAGCAAGATAATACATGCACTCCCGTTTTCCACAGCTGGCTATTTCTTCACTGGGAAAGCATGTCCTGCTCAGAACATCTGTCATCACTGCTGGCTTAGTTTGACATGGCCTTACTCCTGCGTCATGCCATTTTTGTTTCAGATGCGTGGGTTGTGGCTGGGACTTCTTTACAACACTTTCTTATAGGTAGTGACCCAACTGAATCATTGCTTCCGAGGTCAAAGGCAAGACCATTGAAACTGTTACCGGAATCTATCCTTTCCCTATCTTTTTTTTTCAGTGTCACCAAGCAGATACTTGGTATCTTATCCTCTTACCTCAACTTATCATCTTCTTTGACATAACAGGGAAGATACAAGTATCTTATTATTGGTAATGATCAGTGACTTCTTTTCAATAATCGGTGGGTTTCGATCAATGCAGGTCCACAGTCAATGTCAGTATTTTCTGACTGATGAAAGTTCTCTGAGTTCAGTAACTAACGCATTTCCTTGCTGGTTCATTATGCAGGGACCCTAGTGCAGGCCATGCAGTGGTTAGATTTCCTTTGTCAGTTCCACTCCTGCCTTATGTCCTGGCATTTTTCTTTCCATTTTTCAATATTTGTTCCACAATGTATATACTGGATTGGGGTTGTCACACGTGTTCTTTGCTGTCCCATTTGCCCTGCTACCAGGGCTTCTTTTCTTGTCTGGAAGGAGCTAGTAGCTATTAGAGTTTGTTTTGCAAATTCATGATTAGTAAAAATGAACTTGTTACCTGGAGTTTCTGTAGAGTAAGGCTTGTTTTTTGTATGACTCTTCATTATAAGAGTAGCCTTTCTGGTGTCTCCAACAATGCTGAGTGGGGATCTGTGTGAATGCTAGCATCCTTAAGTATCTAATGTAAGCATCTAGTCTGCTTTTTTAAATTTGGTTTTCAGGTTAAAATAAAAAACCCCAGATCCTGTATTTCTCAGATGTCTAATTCTGCCAGTGGTCACTGTAGTGATCAAACACAGCTACCAGGATTTCCTGCTTTTCAGGCACCGGTCCTGGCAGCATTCACTACAAAACTGCCATGGTATTTATTTGACTAACTGCCAGTAGGCCCTCAGCTGCTGAAGACCACATTTCCTGTAAAAAATGTTTTAAAGAATTAATATATGGCTATCAGATATTACTAAGCAGAGCAAGAAAATACCCATAGCCAGAGAAAAATTGGATTTTATCTGTAATATACAGAGCATCTATTAATCAGCAATGTTTCCTGAATTGCTAGTAGGTGGAATTTAAATATAATTTAATACACAGTATTCTACTAAATCCCCCCAGTTCTCCCTCTTTTAAGCTATTTCCAGGGAGAAGCTGCAGTACACGCTTACTTGGGTAAGTCCATACTTTTATTTTGTTTATGTAGATATTAATACATACCTTCTCACTTATGTTTCTTATTAAAGGAAGTGATTAGATGTGAGAAATATTTGCATGGGAACATGGAGAATGACTTATGATCTTGACTGTTTTCCAGGCAGAATCCTAGAGAAAAAAAAATGTTGTAGTCTATAGGTGATGTCATATTACACCATCACATTACATATCAGTTAAACTAGGAAACACTCTTTGAAGCACCTTACATGTGTATGATTATTTTTATTAAACACAGTCCTGGATATAAAAGATGTAAAGAAACAATTTTTTTTGCCTTATTGTTGTAGAGTTTGTAGGATTCCTCTTGTACTCTTGCTGCACATGAAATCTGCAGTGTTTCAAGGCACAGGCCTTAGCTGAGCGAGATTAATGTCATGACAGTAAGGGTGATGGATAGAAACGACCCTCTAAGAGTACATCCAGGCCTTGCAGCCAGGGCAGCTTTCACGCATGAACCCTCCATTGGTTCCTAAAGCAGCAAGTGGGTAGGCATTTGGGATGATCTGGTCTAAGAATAGAGACTGAAGAACAAGAAATTCCTGTTCATCGGAGTTTTCGTCTCATCTGGAACATCTAGTGCTTTGGAGGCGGGGAAATACTATGACAATAAAGGGGGTGGAGGAGGAGGGCTCTAGCTGCCTACACTTTTTCCCCATAAAAGTACACTAGCTGAGTGCAATGATAGGAACATGGGAGACCTCAATAAAAGAGCCTCTCTTGTCCCTTTTGAACTGTGTAAGCATGGATCTTTGCCTAGAGCACCTATTGTATTCAACAGCGAGCAGCTGCTGCTGACATGCAATTGAGAACTGAAGTCTATTTGGAGAAATAATTGCTTTAGTTTCCAAGATGCTCCTGGAAATAAGATCTAGATTTCTCATTATAGTCTTACCTGGCAAAATACAGTATGTTCTAAACAATAATTAAAAATACTTAAATTAAAAATTCTTAAAGAAGGCGAGTTAGTCTTCCAGGTTTGTAATGGAGAAAAAAGCAGAAACAAACAATCCTCTTGTAAGGGGGAGAATACTAGTTGTGTCCTGTTCTCTCATCAGAGTGAGAAATGGAACACCTGTGCTTGTCCTTTCCAAAGTAGTGCTTGGGACTGCATTTTTCACCTGGAGTATTTTCCTTTGAAAGAAGAAAGAAAAAGCCAAAACCAAAGAGAAAGATGTTTTTGCAGCCCATCCCACAAGATATGATGTAGAGAGCTTTATTGTCTAAATTTATTCCAGATTAACTAGGGCATTTGGGTAATTCTTTTGTAAATTTTCCCTCCTTAAATTGCTTTTAAGAGATAGTGCTTTTCAATGCAGCCAAAACTGTGAGTGACTTTTAAAAGTGTAGGCATATTTCTTGAATTTTGCTGTTAAATGACCTTGTTCCTTTCTTATGCTGATGATCTTCATACTTTTTCAGAATGGCAGAACTGACAGCACACACAGTGGAGCTACACAGGTGAGGCCCTAAATACACAAAAAATACTTCATATAAATATCATCTTAGAGTCAAGTCTTTACTATCTAATACTGGGAATCAGGACATTGGTTAAGAGGTTGCTAATTCTGAGAATTCATCTCCTGCATTTTATAGTTAAGAATTTCTTCCCTTTTTTTTTTGTACTTCACAACAAAGATCGTAACACTTGCAGTCTCCCTTTTAAGGAGTCCTCCTGGCAGCAGGACCAATAATCTTCTCTAAGGCAGTTCAGTTGAAAAACAAACTCTCCTTACATGGCACCCAAGTTCTGAACCAAACTTATATATGCTATCATTTGCATATCAAATAAAAATAGATGGCTCAGCATTTTAAGGTTTTACCTCCTACCTTTTTGTTTTCTTTTCCCCTCCCTGTTCCTACTAGCCCAGATGGGTAAGAACTGCAGGATTTAACAATCAGCAACAAAAGACTTATTTCCAGAATTTTAATTTTGTATGCACAGCTGTCATCTTAAAAATCTTTATTTTCAAATGAAAATCCTACAGTGACTTCCATACAATCCTACCTTATACTGAGTGTTCACCTGACTTTTTCTAGGAGTATGTATCACTCACAGGTCTCATGATTCACAGCTGAAATGGAGACTTCTCAGCTGAAATGAAGCCTTGAGTTAAAACCACGCATTTTGCCAAGTGTGATAATAAATGTTCGGCCTTTATCTTTTAATCCACCGGCTGATGCCATGCAAAGATGTGAATATCGAAGGAAAGCACCAACTGTGCTTCTGCCTCATGAAGCACAATCATTCCTTTTGCTGTTTATCACTTAAGAGTAGCAAGAACCAGTGTATCATCTTCCTCTCTGCAGTGGGTCTCCTGATGTGCTACCAGCTAAACTCTGGTGCTGGCAGGGACCTTTGGGGGCTCTGTATCATAAAGGCTAACTGTGAAGAAAACATTAACATCTGCTGTCTGAATTCAAATGTTGCTCTGAGATTCCTTCAAGTGCAAGGGGACTAATCCTTCAACTTTTTCTCATATGAACCAGTCTTCTGAAGGCAAGAAAAATGCAGATAATCTCCAAAAGTAGACTAGGTAAGGTGAATATATGCCTTACTAATAATGACACTGGAAATATAGCCTCCTGCTACAACATATCCTGTTCCTGTGGTACTGTCTTGGGGAAAGACAGTGACTATTCCTTTTCAGTAATACAGTATCAATGTTAAGTTCAGTGGAGCTGAAGAGGGGGACAGCCTGCCTCAGCATGGGCTTCACCACAGGCTACAGGGTGCAGGAGAATCTCTGCTCCAGCACCTGGAGCACCTTCTCCTCCTTCACTGACCTTGGTGTCTGCGGAGTTGTTGCTCTCACGTAGTCTTACTCCTCTCTCCTGCTAGCACAGATATTCCTGCCCCGCCCCCCCCTCCCCCCCCCTTCTTAATATGCTATCCCAGAGGTGCTACCACCATGGCTCATGAGCTCAGCCTTGGCCAGTGGCACAAATGTCTTGAAGCCGGCTGGCACTGGCCCCATTGGACATGGGGGAAGCTTTTAGCATCTTCCCACAGAATCCATCCCTGTAGCCCTGCCACTACCAAAACCTTGCCATGCAAAGTGACTACACAGTAAGGTAACCTACCAGCTCCCTGATCCCTAGTTATGTTGGAAACCAGGAGTTAAACCTGTTCTGTAACTTTTTATTATTCTCCCCCAAGTTTTTCATCTCTGAGATCATTGAAGCATATTGCAGGGGTGCCTGCAGAGATGGTCAGTTACATCAGGTAACAGTGACAAGAGTGAGTGATCAGCATCTCATAGGTTTGGGCCCTTCTACCAAAGGTTTTAATGACTGGAGGCAAAGAGCAGTTGTAAACCACTTTCACCATAACCTGAAGTGCTGACTGCTTTGAGTGATGCTGATAGGGAGCAGAAAGCTATAAAACCACCCCAGCAGCTAAATTGCATCAGTTTACCTGTGATCTAAGACTCAAGAACAGTTAATGTATAAGCAAGCTGATCTATAATTACCCTAAGAACTAGTTTGAGAGCATTATCACTGTTACAAAATGTAATAGCAGTATTACATAAGCACAGTAACAATAGCACATCTCTAAATGGTTGCAGACTGCCTCTTTTGACAGCTGTGGTAGAAAATGGATCATTGGATGGTCATGAAATGAATATTTTCCCTAACCAGAATGGAGAGCTTTATTACCCTTATAATTACTTGTTTAGCAGTCACTTATTAATTTTTTTTTGTAGTCCATGAGTAATAAAATGGTCCTGTTTATTAAATAACATTTTAATTAGGAATCATTTTTAACATGTGCCAAGTTCTTAATGTTTTCTCCTATGCAATTACTTAGATAAATGCTTGTATTTCTGATAACTCCATTGACACCATCAGCGAAACTAAGCCTTCCTTGGTATACAGCTCATATAGAATAACAGGCTCCAGATGCCTTACCTTCCCCTAAACAGCTATTTTTTAACATACTGCAACAGAATATTGCTTATTTTACTAAATAGCTTTTACAGATTCCTGTTAGATACTGTGTATTTACAGCTCATTTGAATTCAAATGTACTATTTTTGCTCAGCTAAATTTCTTATTGATTGCACTGGAAAGCTTGCATTTAAACATTTTTTTTATGAAATTTCACATTTTCATTAAAACACACTTCAGATGCAATGATGACAAATTGTTTTGCAAATGTCTACATACTATTTGGCCATGCATAAAACTTGTTTAAAACATTATGAATGTTGATGTAATGTTGAGTAAATATTTTAAGCGTTGATCTCAAAATGAAGTAGTCACGATCATTTGATGAACTGAAAATGTTTTTCTTTTGTCTCTTTCACAAAAGCTGAACTTTTTTTTCTTTCTTTCTTTCTTTTTGTTCCTATTTCTGAATGTGGACCAGCATCATCAGAGTGCCTGTTTGTTTACACATGAGATATTGGCACAGTTCCTTCTCTTGTCCTGAGACTGAAACTCTTGTTCAGGTCAAGAGAGATGACTGTCTTTTCACTAACACAGAATATGAGTAGATAAAATGTAACACTTGTTTGTGCAAGTAAAGCCTTATTTGGCCAGATAGTGCACCTAATTTTGATATTGGTATTAGGCTAATGAAATATGCATTCTGGTAATAGCATGGGACCTACAGATTCCTTGCACAGTGCCAGCTGATTTCAGTAATTCTTTGCTGATTTATGCTCACCAACAATTTTGTTCTCCAAATACATAGTTCCCACATGTTTATCTGTTGCTTCCCTGGCTCTTCGGTACAGCTTCAAGGTGTTTTGAGGCTAAAATTGGCCATCATACATAGCAATAGAAATTGTCTTATGAGACTCAGTTTCAAACATGGAATTGTAGTTCAGTCTGTTATCATTTTTAGGAGTTTCAACATTGTGTCCCAGAGCTATCTGGAATACTAGCCATTCAAATGTCAATGCCATTTCACCAGGACAATTTAGCCACTGTGAGGCATACCTATATAAGGGATACCATTTGTTCCCTGCTTTTCCATTAAAACCTTTTCTTTGGGATTATTCTAGTACATGCTAGTTACCATTTCTCAGTAACACTGAGAAACACACATCCAGTACACAATGGATGCATAAATCCTTGTTTTTAAGTTTAAACCCAGTTTTGACTGAAGATTGAAGTACGGTAAGGGTTCAAGCTGACTGTAAATGAGAAACTGATTCTGTTCTGAAATGAACATTTCCATTCACTCATAGGAGCAAAGGAAAGAAAAGGAAGATATTTTCCTTTCCTCTGGAAAATTTCTACAGTATTTTTCATCATAGGACATTATCAAGGGTAAGAATATAAATCTGTGAAAGATCTACATTTATTTTTTTTCATTTATGAATTCTGAAGGGCTCTAAAGAGAGCAGTCTTAGCTCATATGTATACCTCAAATTCTATACCTCAGTCACTACAAGAACAGGACTTTTAAAAAAAAAAGTCCATGATCACTTCTCCAGGTAGCAAAGAGGCTTTGGAAAATGTAGCTTCCCAAAAATATAAGAACCAGGTGAATTTGACTGAGGACTGGTTTGTAGACCCAAGTGACAGGTTGCCTGCATGTCAGATAGGTGAAGCAATTTGCAAAAATGCAGGGGGTTTCCTTGATTTTGTGCTGCAGAACCTTATTCCTGTGGCTTGTTTTTTCTCTGCTTTTACTTGGGTTGGGTTCTACCCTGTCTTGGGTGGTCAGTCTCACCATTCCATATGACATTGCTCAAGTTTTTTCTGCTTACAGTTGTATACTGTACCTGGTAGTAGAAGCTCTGGACCCAATAAAATTACCTTATTTAATTCTTACAAAAGGATAATCCTCTGACTGGCCTCACTTACAATTGAAGCCTTGATTATATTAATATTTCTGTGTAGTTGCTCCTAGTTTGTCTCATACTGAAGGATGGTGGAATTGAATGCACAGTTTTCATGTGGTTAGAAATGGGATTTGAGATCCATATCCGAGTCCTGGGCCTTCTTTGGCCTCATTGGAATTTCTCTCCAACACAAAGATATGGCAGTGTTGAATTAAAATGACAATTCAGAAGTTCCCTAGACTGCTGCCAGGTAGGGCAAGTATTATTGTCTCTGTATCAAGCTGCTTAATTCACAGGAGTAAGGAAATCACCATCATGTTCCGATACCACCAGGGCTCTTTGGAGGCTTTCTAAATTGACTCAGATGTTAATCAACCTTAGTTTTAGGGGAGAGCTGTGGTGTGTCACTTGAGTGCAAAAGCCACAGACAACATGGGCAGTGTTGCTAAACTTCTCAGAACAGGATCCACAAAGTTCAGTGAATGAGGAGGGAAGCACCTCAGCTCTGCTCACATTGACTGGTTTAAGGTCCTGCTCTTAATCAGTCACATATATAACCAGCCTGCTGGGAAACACTAGCTGGTACTTGATGGTTACAGCCCTGAGATCTCCTTTGATAGTTTAGTTTTATCCTATGATGTCTGCTTTTTTTTTCTGACAAAACACAGCAGAAGTTCTCTCACCCTGCTTCCTGCTCTCCCCACACAAATTTTTATCTGAGAGTCCTTGTTACAGCTGTAGAAGACCTGGTTCAAGTTCCCCATCTGTCTGTAGGAAGAAGCCTATATTTTGCTGTAAGAGAACATTGCCAGTTGATTGACCTGCAGAGGTATTGACCATTCAGATTAATGGTGTCTTTGTCTTGCGTATTAAACCCTAAGAGCTTTATACAAATGGGGAAGAGGCTTGGAGCTTGGTCCTGTAGCTGAGTGCTTTTTGGGACTTTGCAGGAGTGCATGGGAGTTGCAGATATTCAACCATCAGGGTGCACAAGTGAATCTGAGTTTGCCCATGCAGAGGAGAGATGTCTATTGTGAATGCACAATCTGATGCATGGTCTAACTGCTGGCTTCTGGGGTAAAAGCAGGGTGCTGACTTCACTGGAAAAACACAGATTGAGGGGCTGCCAGATGGAGGTGGTAGATGGGTCTTAGTTTGAGACTGTGTATTGTTCTACCAAGATACCTAAGCATATAACAGCAGCATAAATGTCAGTTTAAGACCTTTTGTGCCTCAGCTTCCTTGACAGTTGGATCTGAGACTTGGACCCTGCCTGCATGTGAGCTTCTTCCTCTCTGAAAAAGCCTCCTGATGTGAAGATTGCCTTATCATGACAACCTCAACTCGACTGAGTGTTTGGAAATGTTCTTTAGACAAGATAAGTTTCCTTTTTACAAGAAAAAAAAAAAAAAGAAGAAAGAAAAATGAGGAACACTGGTGCACTAAGGATTAATAGAATCTTTTCTACTTAATCAGTTTTAAAGTCTAAGAGGCTGCTACCATGTCTAGCTGTTCTGGTTTCAAGGAGAGAGGCAAACAATGCTTGTC
Organism: Falco naumanni; assembly: GCF_017639655.2. Lineage (NCBI taxonomy): Eukaryota > Metazoa > Chordata > Aves > Falconiformes > Falconidae > Falco > Falco naumanni. The sequence goes on from NC_054056.1 coordinate 41,130,470, forward strand.
AAACTTGACTCTGAAAAGACACTAGCTTTTTCTGTGGTGGTACCCCTCAGTTTCCATTGCACTGGCTTGTCCTATTTTAAATTTGTAATGAAAGAAAAAATTCTAAAGCTGGTAATCATGCGCCTTCCTTGTATAAAAACACATCTTGTTTTTATCATCAGTAACCTGTACTACACAAGAGCTCTGACACATACATTTCAGGATAGATTAGGAATTGCCTGCTGCATTTACATAACATTAAAATCACTGTCTAGATGCACAAAATAAAATGAATACCTTCCTGAATCTCTAGTATGGGCTTGCATGAAAACGATTTTACCTTGCTTGCTTTTTTTTTTTGCTTTTTTTTTTCTTCATGAATGCAACAGCCCCTCTCTTTATTTAGTAGGTTGGAAGAGAAGGATTTGATAGCTGGGTGAGGGGACACATATGTAATTCATTTTTCTGGCAGACTTGGACAGCATGCTTACCACATTTGAAAAAAAATGGGGGAAAAAGTGTTGCGAAAAAGCGTATGGAGTGTGTGACAGCCTGCCCCTATCTGACTCCCCATCATTCCTTGCAGCTGCCGGAAGCCAACCGCTCGTCTTTCCAAACCACAGGCTCATGTGGGTAATGATATGATTTCCTCTGTCTTGTGTTTTGTGTATGTGCTTTAAGAAAAGTAACCCCCCCAAAACCCTACACACCCAGTTAATCAAGACCGTACTGGCTTCTCTCATCCTACTGAAGTGATTCTTGTAATGCTGGGACAAGCAGCTGGAGGCTTCATCTTCTGCCCCAAGCACAGTGTTTGCCATCATTCATGTTTTTCTTGATTGTTTTGAGCTTTATCCTTCATCTCACAAATGGGCAAATAGTGCCCTCACCAACTGAAAAAAAAAAGGAAGTGGAGTTCATATATTCTGGTTTCACTCTAGTAAAAAATCTTTAGTATTTCACTTTCTTGGGAAAATCATTCACATATTGAAAAAAAAATGCTAAATCAAGACTTTTCTGTTGCATTTATCATCACTGTTCTCTGCTGAGGACCTTTAAAATGCTGCCTGTATGTCTATAAATGTTGGCATTAATAGATATTAGATTAAGAGAAATAAGACTAAACACACTAACATTGGAAGTATTCATCCATATACCTATTTCTTATGATTTGAAACACCATGCGGTTTATTCTTCAACAAGCATCTTGTAGTCCATATGAAGCCTTTGCCACTACTTTATAACTATAAATTCCAGTGCTTTTATGACTATTACAAACAGGCTGTTGGTTTTAACTTTGAGAAACAGTAATTCTGGTTTTGTACAAGACCATGGGTGAGAACTTCGAAACAGTGAAGGAAAGGGTAGAATCAGGAGCCATACTAGTGAGGAGCAGCATGGGAGAGAGAACAAAGATTCCTGTTTGAAAAATAAATTGCTGGATGATGGAGGCAAGTTTCAAAGGCCCAGTGAACGTCAGGGCTTACATTTTAATAGGCAATGAGAGACTGTAAATCAGAAAGGACTAAAAAAAGCCCCTAGATTCATCCCTTTTTTAAGTGATAGAATGGATAGCAAATAAAGGTATCTAGGAAAAAGATTTTATTTGGTTAAAGGGGCAGGCAAGCATAATGATCTCTGTAGCCATATTCTGAATGAATATGACTGGAGCTAAATAATTTTTGTCGTTATTAGAAGAAAGACTATTGCAGTAATCAAGATACAAGGGGATGAGAACTTGGAATTAGCTGTTATAACTGTTGAATATATAGTGAGATCATTTTTAGAAATGCTTTCAAATAGTTTTAAAGTATTGGTAATAGTCTGAATGTGAAAAACATGACAGTTCTGAGTTGAGGAGGAGGTTTTTGGGTTACTGAGCAAAGAAGCAGGATGCTGTACTTTCATGTCCTATGATTCAGAAGGAGGTCACGGTCAGCACTTGAGGTAGAGGAATGACACCTGTTTTGGCACTGTTGAACTTAGGCTTAAGAGAAATATTCACAAAGGTATGTTAGAGAAGGCTAAAATTTCAGTTTGTACAGAAAAGTACAGAAACCAGACAGAAAAGTCTGGATGATAATTCTGTCAATGATCAACATGGAATTATTACCTGAAATTGTAATTGCAAAAGCACCTTGCATCTTCTTGGGGGGGAGAGGGGCGGTTTGCAGAGAAGAGGTCTAGGACAGAGCCTAGAAGCCTCCCCAGAAAAAAAAGATTTAAAAACAAGAGGGGGTCCAAAAAAGCATGATGAGGCTAGGAGGAGAACCAAAAACCAGCACTGGTTTTGAGGTCATCAAAAAAAAGATTATGCAAAAAGGATGCAGACAGGACAAGAAGGAAAAGAATAACTAAGTTCTGGCTCTGAAAAGTGGCTGGTAAGTGATCATTAGAGATTTTGATCAGAACATTTGGGGGTGGTGGGGAGAATATCACTATGTCCTTGCCTGTACTGATAACACTTCACAGGCATTTGATTTTGGCCACTGTGTGAGACAGAATATTGGGTTAGATGGTCCTCTGGTCTGACCAAGTTTAGCTGTTCTTAATTTCAGTGGAGTAAAGGTGCAGAAACTAGATTAGACACTCTAGGGTGGAAATGGAATACATGAAATTTTATCAGTGCTTGCAGACAGTATACTCAATGTGTTCAGATACGGAAGGAAAATGTAGGAGGTAACTACACAGGCAAGGAAAGTCAAGGATGGGAGAGACTGCTGCAGAATTGGCATGGGAACAGGGGAGATGGATTAACAGAAAAGTAACAAAGAGAGTGAGAATGAGCTGGAGGAAGATTGAGGGATGATATGGTGTATGGGGTTACTGAGGAAACTGGAAGAATTAGAGGAAGATAATTGCAAAATTCCTATGCTTGTGGGAGTGGTGAAGGAAAGCTGCAGGACCTGAAGGAGGCAAAGTGGTGCTATTGGGAGTGTTAGAGGTCATACTGGGCCAATTTGCCATTGTTACACCTTTGCAAATTGTCAACAGGAATAGCACAGTGCAGCGCAATTGAAGCTGTCTGATACTTTTCAACTTTTTTATTAACAATAATGAAATTATGCATGCAATATAAAGAATGTTATACACTTACAACTTGAAGTGCTTTCGTCAAACAGCTGTACACAGGGGTCACCAATTGCTGCAGTGACTTCAGAACAAGTAAAGTACAATTCCCTAACTGCTTTCCCAGTCACCCTGGTGTCCGCTGGATGGTTTCCTCTTGCTGTGCCCTTACAGCAACAGTCAACTTTCCATTCATTCAGTCTCCACCTCCCTTCTCAGTGGGAGACTGGGTACATAGATTGCTAAATCCTGTGCACTCCCACTCAGATCTCAGAAATTCAGACTATAAAATTTTTGGGGACTATTTCCCACAAAATGGCCTAAGTGATTTAGGAAGCCTGTACCACCATACAGTGGCCTTACTTTAGATGTTCTGAAAATTCCATACTGGCAAAAAATGCCAACCTAATGGCAAATTAGTTCTAACTTGAGTACCTTAATTTGCCACTTATGTAAATTCCATTAAGATCTTAATTCACTTGGGGAATACAAATGTCAGTGTAGTGGCATAAATGCATCAGATGAATTGGAAGGTGTTTGCACCTGGCAGCACTGGAGATTGAAAACTGAGGTTTCCCTTCAAAAGCCAGACTTGGCAAACAGCTTCTGACTTCGGTCAAGTATTGCTGCAGTAGGAGAGAAGTAAGAACCCAAAGTGCAGTTCTTTAGAGGATAAAAGTAGGGGGGGTTTGTTACTTTACTTAGTTATGCATTTATTCATAAGATATATTAAACAATGTGTATGTTCGTGAATCTTTTGACTTCCCCTGCCTTAATGTAGTTAATAATCTCGAGTTACTTTATTTTTGTAAAGCATTTCTGTTCTTAAATTTTCAAAATATGATAATGTTTCTGATACTTCTTTCTTCACCAAACACTTCGTGGAGAAAGAAAGGAGCTGCCAGAATAACCATAAAGGGGTTTTGTTAGTTTGTTTGGGGTTTTATATTTAAATAGTATTCTTAACTTTGTTGTTTCCCTGGGCATTTTCCCTTGAAATATTACAGCTGTCAGACTAATACCTACTAGGCCAAATTCTCACTTAGGATAGATCAGACTAGCACTTTCACAGCTGGCTAGTTTGCCTTACTGAAGTGTGGAATTTATTTATGTGATGGAGTTTAGGAATGGTGAATTTGGGTTTTCATTATTATTTTTTTTTACTAATAATAACTTGTAGCAGCAACCACAAGAACAACAAAGTGGCAGGATTTTATTTTTTTTTTTAGTAAAGGATATCTGCATGTATTTGGAATAAAGAAGAAAAGAAAAGATGAAAATTTGCAGAATCTGAAAATGCTGAGGTTCTGAAGTAATGGTCAAATTTTCATCTCCTCTCATTTCAAAGTCAGTGTATCATTTGCAACTGAACAATAATTAGGATGCAGAGCTTGAAGATACATAATCACAAAACAAGTCACAGGATTCCCTAGATGTTTGTACTTGTTGTTTAAACATACACATGAAGGAATACTCCAAGATGTTAAAAATTACCCAAAGGCAGAGAGACGTTATGTGGAATATTGACTGCTTCAGCTGTGTTCAGCAAGCAACATTGTTCTCTGGTCAGAAAACTGTGTCATGTATGTGGATGTTTATTATATTAGCTCAGTAGATGTGATAGCTAGTATTTTCTGAACCTCATATACAGCATCCTACCTGTTCAATCTGACCTTTTTTTTAAAAAAAACCCTGAGCCCCACAACTGTTGGAGGTAAGCAAGAAAAATGTTCTCATTTACTACGTACCCACCTTTATCCAATTATGACCCAAACTTTTCTTCTATGTAAGAATAAGTACTTATTGATTTAAGAAGAAACAGCCATATTGATCCAAAGGGAAAATACACCGTACATGTTGATCAATATTAACCTTGCAGGACAAAACATCCTGATATTCACTTCAAGGCATCAATATATACATATTACTGTATGTTTGTGTCATTAAGTCAGGTAACTGGGCTAGATTTCCATCTAACAGTATAAAGTCTCTTAATGATTATTTTTCTAGTCAAATATTAGTCTCTAAAGGGAAGAGGGAGTTAGAGAACCAGAAAAAGAATAATTGTTCACTTCCCTTGAGATAAATAATACTTTTCATTAAACTCAGCTGATGCCTATCAAGAGCTGCTAGACTGATTATATAATATAAGAAGTGAGAAGTCCTCCAAATTCCTCCTAAAAGTATTAACCTGTACCAAGGTAAAATTGGAAATCTAAGCATACGTGTCTGAAGATATTTAGATGCCTAGTTTGTAATTAGTTCAATGTCAATGAACTTGTACAAGAAGGAGCTGCTTCCTTTTAATTTTTGATGACAGAGCTCATCTGAATTCCCAGAATATTTTTAAAAAGTCTGCTCAATCCAGGCATCACCAGCTATTTTCTTTCAGCCTTGCTGCAGGCCTGGGGGTTTCTTCTTGCTGGAATTCATTGACACAGAGCTAACCATAAATTATACTAAGATAAACTAATTATAGTGTAATGGGGCAGTTGTGGTACACATTTTTTTTCTCTGACATTTCTTTTCTGTCTCATAATAGCTCTAACACTAGCTTAATCATTTTTATTTAAATGTTTTCTTTATGGCTAATTTCACCCTAATATCACTCAGCTCCATCTTGAGTCTCCTGAGGCACTCGCTATGAAGGACACACCCAGGGAAGGGGCAGGCATGGGACAAAGAGAAGCTGTGAAAGCTACACAGTTAATATGTATTCTTGACATGATCAACTCCTTAATTAGAATGTGTAATACATGTTGCTTCAGACCAGAATAAACAATATGGCCCTGCCTTCAAACCACCTTTATTGTCTCCTCCTCTAAAAAATATGCCTGAAAGCTGTGGATCCTTTCTGCGTGACTTTGCCCAGGTGAGGCACTTCCTAAGCCTGCCCATAGCTGAAATTCATGTTTAAATTCTCATCATCTTGTGCCTCAGTCACCTTTCACCTTGTCTCTCACCCTTGTCAGAGACAAGCCTATCCTGTCCTGTCCTGCTTACATCCATCCAAAATGCTGGAAACATCATTGCCTTAGCACATGGTTTGGGAGTTTGTATCTACTCCTGTCTCTCCATCCTCAGTTTAATGTAAGACTTACTATACTTCTGCTGTTCTTTTATCCCTGACCAGTCTCCCCTGCCTGCTTGTTCTCTTTTGAAAAATCTCTTCTGAAAAATCTTTCTCTGGTTACTTGTGGGGCTGGGGAGGATGTGTCTATACATACCATACTTAATTTTCTCTCTTACACCTGTTTTTACCTGTTATCCCTACAAAACTTGATAACAACTACAATGGCATTGTGCTTCAAGCCCCAGCCTATTGATTTGCTTGATAATATCTCACTGTTTCCTTGAGTTCCCTGAGCTGTGTGTAGCTGTTGGTTGTCCATTGTCTGACTATAGGTCATGAACTGTTTGCACACTACCACACATGATGGACTCCTAGACCCTGAGTGGCATCTACTTGTTTTCAGGTAACACAAATGATAAAAATAATCTGAAGTACAGCTTTTTGGAAGCCCAGGCTGTAAAAATCTTCTCACCTGTGAAATTGGCATGGCTGAACCTGGATGAAAGTAGGAGATACTATGTTCCCTACCTATGCTGTTCATCTGCTGGAGATGTCAGACAGACATGCTGGTATCTTTAAGCTAATACCAGTGCCTATTTGTCTTCCAGCCCATTAAATTCAAGTGGCAAGGTTTTGGTAGTGGAGGATGCTGCAAGCGTGCCTTCTGTGAACTGCCCCATGCCAGACAGAACCAGTTCCAGCCAGCTCTGATGGACTGGCTGATGGCCAAAGCTGAGGCCTTCAGCAATACTGATGACACCCCTGTGATAACATATTTAAGAAAGGGTAGAAAATGTTGTGCAGCAGCTGTGAGCAAATGTGAAAGAAACAGCCCTGCGACACCAAGGCAAGTGAAGAAGTAGAGGAAAGAGATGCTTCAGGTGCTGGAGCAGAGATGTCCCTACAGCCCATGGAGAAGACCATGGTGAAGCAGGTTGCCACCCTGAAGCCTGTGGAGGACCACAGTGGAGCAGATATCCACCCTGCAGACCACGGAAGACCCTATGTCACAGCATGTGGATGTGCCCTGAAGAAAGCTGCACCTCAGAAGCAGGCTGCTGGCAGCAATTGCAGTCCATGGAGAGGAGCCAACACAGGATCAGGCTTTACAGCAGAACTTGTGACCCTGTGGGGACCCAAGCTGGAGTAGTCCACTCCTGAAAGACTGCAGCCCATGGGAAGGATCCATGCTGAAACAGTTCATGAAGGACTGTATCCCAGGGGAGGGACCCTTCACTGGAGCAAAGGAACAGTGTGAGGAGAAAGGAGCAGCAGAGATGAAGTGTTATGAACTGACCACAATGCCCATTCCCCATCCTCCTGCACCACTCAGGTGGAAGAAGATAGCAGAGTCAGGAGTGAAGTTGAGCCTGGGAGGCAGGGGGGTGGAGGGAAGGTGTTTTTCTTTCTCACAGAATTATAGAATCATAGAATCGTTTAGGTTGGAAAAGATGTCTGAGATCAAGTTGAACTTTTAACCCAGGACTCCCAAGTCCATCACTAAACCATGTCCCTAAGCACCACATCTACGCATTTTTTAAATACCTCCAGTGATGGTGATTCCACCACCTCCCTCAGTAGCCTATTCCAGTGTTTCACTACCCTTTCCGTGAAGAAATTTTTCCTAATATCCAACCTAAACCCACCCTGGCATAACTTGAGGCTGTTTCCTCTTGTTCTGTTACTTCTTATCTGGGAGAACAGACCTACCCCCACCTGCCCACAACCTCCTTTCAGGTAGCTGGAGAGAGCAATAAGGTCCCTCCTGTGTCTTCTTTTCTCCAGACTAAACAACCCCAGTTCCCTCAGCCGTTCGTCACAAAACTTGTTCTCTAGAACCTTCACCAGCCTCATTGCCCTTCTCTGAACACTCTCCAGCACCTCTACATCCCTTCTGAAGTGAGGGGCCCAAAGCTGAACACAGTATTCAAGGTGCGGCCTCACCAGTGCCCAGTACAGGGGCACAATCCCTTTCCTTGTCCTGCTGGCCACACAGTTTCAGATACCAGCCAGGGTGCTGTTGGCTGCCTTGGCCACCTGGGCACACTGCTGGCTCATGTTCAGCCGGCTGTCAGCCAGAAACCCCAGGGCCTTTGCCTCCAGGCAGCTTTCCAGCTGCTCTTCCCCAGGCCTGTAGCATTGTGTGGGGTTGTTGTGACCCAAGTGCAGGACCCGGCACTGAGCCTTGTTGAAATTCATACAACTGGCCTTTGCCCACCAGTCCAGCCTGTCCAGATCCCTCTGTAGAGCCTTGCTGTGCTCGAGCAGATCAACACTCCAGCCCAAGTTGGTGTCATCTGCAAAGTTACTGAGGATGTACTCAATCCTCTCATCCAGGTCATCAATAAAGATATTAAACAGGACTGGCCTCGGTACTGAGCCCTGGGGAACACCACTTGTGACCAACCGCCAGCTAGATGTAACTCCATTCGCTACCACTCCTTGGGCTTGGCTGTCCAGCCAGCTTTTAACCCAACATAGAATACAGCTATCCAAGCCATGAGCAGCCATTTTCTCCTGGAGAATGTTGTGGGAGACAGCATCAAAGGCTTTACTAATGTCCAGGTAGACAACATCCACAGCCTTTCCTTCATTCACTAGACGAGTCGTCTTCTCATAGGAGATCAGGTTCATCAAGCAAGACCTGCCTTGCATAAACCTGTGCTGGCTGGGCCTGATCCCTCAGCTATCCTGCACATGATGCATGATGGCGCTTATGATGATCTGCTCATGACCTTCCCTGGCACTGAGGTCAGGCTGACAGGCCTGTAGTTCCCTGGATCCTCCTTCTGGCCCTTCTTATAGATGGGCATCACATTGGCTAACCTCCAGTCTTCTGGGACCTCTTCAGTTAGCTAGGCCTGTTAATAAATGACAGACAGTGGCTTGGCAAGTTCCTTTGCCAGCTCCCTTAGCACACTCGGGTGAATCCCATCCAGCCCCATAGGCTTGTGCACATCTAAGTGGAGCAGCAGGTCACTAACCTTTTCCTCCTGGACTGTGGGGACTTCGTCCTGCTCCTCCTTCCCCCTGTCTTCCAGCTCAGGGGGCTGAGTACCCAGGGGGAAGCTGGTCTTACTATTAAAGACTGAGGCTGTCATGGTTTAACCCCAGATGGTAATTAATTACCATGCAAATTAATTACCATGCAGCCACTCGCTCACTCCCCCCTCACCCAGAGGGATGGGGAAGAGAGTTGGAAAGGAATGTAAAACTCAAGGGTTGAGATAAGAACATTTTAATAATAGAAATAGAATAAAAAAGAAAGAACAATAATAACAATTATGACAAGAACAGTTATAATGGAAAGGGGAAAGGAAAAATAAAATCTAGAGGGAAAGGAAGAAAGGAACACATGGTGCACAACGCAAACTGGTCACCACCCACTGACCGATGCCCAGCCAGTCCCTGAGCAATGATCAGCCCGCCCTGGCCAACCCTCCAGGTACATATACCAGGCATGACATCCCATGGTATGGGGTACCTCTTTGGCTAGTTCGGGTCAGCTGGCCTGGCTGTGTTCCCTCCCAATTCCTTGTGCCCCTCCAGCCTTTTCAATAAAAAGGCCTGAGGAACTGAGAAGTCTCACATCAAAGCCAAAATGCAGCACCACACTAGCTCCTAAGAAGATAATTAACTCCATCCCAGCTGAAACCAGGACAGAGGCAAAGAAAGCATTAAATACCTTAGACTTTTTCTTGTCCTTTGTGGCAACACTCCCCCTCAACATCCAATAAAGGATGCAGATTATCCTTGGCCCTCCTTTTGTTTCTAATGTATTTGTAAAAATATTTTTTTGTTATCTTTTACAGCAGTGGCCAGTCTGAGTTCTAGGTAGGCTCTCACCTCTCTAATCTTAACCCTGCATAACCTCCAGACATCCTTATAGTTCCTCAAAAGGTGGTGAACTCCCCTTTTTCCCGTGAGTTCCAGCTGCAGCTCTCTGTTCCCTACCAGCTTGCCTTTCAGCACACGGGGACAGCCTGCTCCTGCAGGCCTGTCAGAACTATCTCCCAAGGGACTCTGTCAACCAGGCTCTGAAACAGGACAAAGCTGGCCTTCCAGAGGTCTAAGGTAGTAGTTCTGCTAACCCCACTCCTTACTTCTCTGAGAACCAAAACTTACCACCTCATGATCACTATGCCCAAGATGGCCTTCAACCACTGCATCACCCACCAGTTCTTCTCTGTAAAAAGCAGGTCCAGCAGGGCACTTCCCCTGGCTGGCTCGCTGACCAGCTGTGTCAGGAAGCTGTCTTACACACACTGCAGAAACCTCCTAGACTGTTTTCTCTCCACTGTGTTGTATTTCCAGTGGACATCTGGCAGGTTGAAGTCCCCCACAAGAACAAGCACCAGCAATCTTGAGACTTCTCTCAGCTATTTGTAGAACATTTCATCTGCTTCTTCATCCTTGCTGGGTGGTCTATAACAGACTCCCACCAGGATACCCAACTTGTTGGCCCTCTCCCAGATTCTTATCCATAAACACTCAACCCTACTGTCACCATCATTCAGATCTAGGCAGTCAAAACACTCCCTGACACACAGAGCTACCCCACCGCCTCTCCTTCTTTGCCTGTCCCTTCTGAAGGGTTTATAGCCATCCATAGCAGCACTCCAGTCATGCAAGTTATCACACCATCCCACCAAGCAGATCAATGCTCCCCCCATCAAGGAGTTGGTAGCTGGTGAGTGATCTCTATGTCGTTATCTTGACCCATGAGTTTTTTCATCATATTTTCTCCCTGCTGTCTGGCTGAGTAAAGGGGGTGAGGGAGTTGTTTGGTGGGCACCTGGTAGCCAGCCAAAGTTAATCCACCACAAGCTCACAGCTGGCTTGTAATCTGGCCAGCTCCAAGTGAAGGCAAAAACGCTTGAGTCTGCCCCATAGACGTGTCCTTATAATGGATTACTTTATCCAGAGACTTGAATGATTCATTCAAAACTGCACTGAGAACACTGTCCAAGCCTCTTGCTTATAAACTGCAGCAGTAATCTCCAGAGCTTGCTTTATTGCTCTGTTTGTTATAGAAGAAAACTTCCCCTTGGATTCCTTAACAGAAATTCTTAACTGCTATTAAACAAAAAAGGTTTCCAACAAGTGATAGAGATCGCAACGGCACTCTGACCACAACGGCACTCTGACCACATACCTGTCATCATTAACTATAAATAAGATAATCCAGAGAGGAGATTTACACTCTCAGCTATATTGAAATACATTGGAATAGAAAGGCACAAAGATAAGAAATGTCATTTACTTAAAATGGGTTTGTTTCTCCAGACTCAGAATATTTGGCACATGTGTGCAGCAATTATCAGAAATTACAATTAATCACTAGCTATATATAGGGATCTTAATGGACAGTCTCCTGAGCAAGGTGGGATCTGTAGAAGATGGCAGACCTCACAGACACCAGTGTTGTTTTCTAGGGCCAAATGAGTGTACTTATTATAAAGCTGAATTGAAGTTTATTAATAGAAATGTTTAGTGAAAGCAAATCTCTCACAGAATGAATGCTAGATTCACTAGCATGTGGATATTCTTGCTTCTTTCTGGCAGTTCAGAAACAACATTATATGATTCATATAATCAAGTAAAACAATTGAATGTTGAACCACCATCCAACACAACTGTTCAGAGATCTTCACTGAATAATTATTAGTAATAAATTAACTTGAAAAAATCAGGATTTGTTACATGTGAGCAGTGCAGTCCTTCAAGTATTAGCAGTACTATTAGTAGTTTACTTTTTCTGAAAATTGAGGGTAACATACTTCTGAATCTTTCTAATCTGACTTCATTACATCTTTGTGATTTGAAAAATAGCCAAGAGACTTTCAGAGATGCAATTAAAAGAAAACGAAAAAGCAAACCTCTATGACCAATACATTGGTTCATTAACACAACTATCCACTACTTCCTGCTTCTTAGCAGACACCACTGAAATAACAGCAGACTTGTTTAATTTCACCTTTGTCGGAAAATCAGACAGATACCTACTTTCAAGGTTTTTTTAATCTGTCCGTGTGAATTTTTAGGGAGTAATCATAAGAGTAGTTGAGGAAGAGGATGAACTATCCATTTACCATTCAACTATCGTTCTGAGTTTCTAATGTCCTTATCTTATTAAGTCAAGATTAAGGCCATACAAAAATGGACCTATATCTTTTTCCTATTCCCAGCCACCTTCTCAGGTAGGATTAATTTCGGCAGTAGTCCCTCAAGAGAAACATCGGTCAGCTCTTACACAACTTTATTGGTGGAGAAATGCCTGATTAACAATGTTAATCTTGGAATAGATCCAGTACCTGTCTAGGCTTGGTGACAACTTCATCTCTGCCTGGGTAGATTAGGTCTTAACCACTGTGATCTTCACCCTGTAGACAGGCAGCCACAGCATCTGTGTGATATAATATGGGGGGTGGGGAGGGGATGGGGGTGGGGGAGAGTAATTCTTTGAACCTCAGATGAAATGGATGACACAAAGGAACTGTGATAATCCCTCTTAATTCAGCTCCTTTTATATATATAGAAAAGTTTTAACCCTTGGTCAAAAGGAAAATTACTTAAGAAATGTAAATTGAAGTACAACTATAGCTATACTTTATGAATTCACAAGTTTGGAAGGGATCAGTAACAGCAGAACTAACATGATAGGATATTTCTGTTTTTAAATTTATATGTTGATTTAACGCTTTCTGAAAAGCAGGTGATTGCCTTTTTCTAATCACAGGCTTTTGAGATGACATTGTCCAGCCCCCCCTACCCAAGCAGGGTCAGCCAGAGCCAGTTGCCCAGGACCCTGTCCAGCTGGGTTCTTAATATCTTTACAGATGGAGACTCCACAACTTCTCTGGTAAACCTGTTCCAGTGTTTGAACACCCTCAGGGCAAAAAAAAAGTACTTTCTTGTGTTCAGGTGATATTTTTGCCTGTTGACTCTCATCCTATCAATGAGCACCACTAAGAAGCGCCTGGCTTCCTCTTCTTTGTTCCCTCCCATCATGTATTTAGACACATTGATAAGATCCCCTGGAGCCTTTTCTTCTCCAGTCTGAACAGTTCTGGGTCTCCCAGCCTTTCAAGAGGTGCTCCAGTCCCTTCATTGTCTTTGTTGCACTGCACTGGACTTGGCATGTTTTCCTTCATATCTGATCAGAGTTCTGGCTTATGGATGTGTATTAGTACAGAAATGACTGCAGTCATGTTCTGAGGCATTTTAAGTAAGAGAAATATCAATTAAATTTAAATTTGTAACTCTGATTAAAGCATTTCTGTTCTCACTTTTAACACTGGAAATCTAGAGTAACTCTTGGACTTCAGTAGTTGTCTCCAGATGTAACTAGAAGTTGAATTTTGTGTATATTCTGTGTGAAAATAGCTACAGAAAAAAAGCTCATGAACTAGACCTATCATTTAATATTTTAAATGATAGGTCTAGTTCATGAGCTTTTTTTGCTGAAGCAGCAAAGCTTTTCTTCCACAGGCCATAGTGTTTTCAGTTACATTAGACTAAATCCTACACGCCATGTTTTTAGATGCAGAGTAATTGCTGGGCGGTCTTCAAAGCAGAAGTGTGGTTCCTGCAAGTTTTTAGTTGTATCCTAGCTGAGGCTACTGTTGCTGACAGTAGTGCCTTAGTCTTCTGTAGTCAGAACTTTTTTATTATCAAAGGAAATTGTGTCCTTCCCTCCTCCCCTGACACACAGTTATTGCTGTTTGTAGCCAAGTCTTTAACCAGATTCATTAGCTGGTACTCAAGAATGTCCCATTTTGCTAGATAGATTAGGCAATTCACATTGCCTGAGAAGACAGCAAATTCCTTGGAATGGCTTGTGGTAAAGTGACACCTGTTAACGAGCACCTCTGTGCACTACCTAAACATAACTAGCAATAATTACAGTGTGTCTGCCCTATGAAAGAGAGTGGTGGTGTGGCTGGTCCCTCTCTCCACTGCACTTGTCCTGTAGGCAGGCCCGCTGGCCAGTCATTCCACCCACAGGTTCTTCAGTTTACCAGAGCGATCTCCACAAAAATGCCAGAGATCAGCTGGCAAAACAAGGAGATAAAAGTCTGGATGTGAGTGGGAGCTCCTAGATTTGTCCTGGGTCCGCATTTAGCTTTGGTCCAGATGTGGCTATGAGCAGTGAGTTTTAGAAGGGACACTTTTCAAGCAGCGATACAATACAATGTGTGGGACTGGTTATGTCTTTGGTATGCCCCCTCACAAATGTTTTGTGTATGTGTGCATGTGTACACCCATAACCAGTGTGTTTAATTCCACCAAATTTATAGATACATATAAACTTGAGATGCTCCTTGCTGAATACTAAATGTCATTCAACATCATGGTTCCACTTTGGTCAGTCACTGATCATACAATATGTACCTGTCCTTGATGCCAAAATATGTCTGCAGTCATATTCAGACTATTATATTACCTTACTGTAAAATATTCTTCTACCTTGTTTTTTTAAAACTAAACCCCCTCTTTTTGCATTTACTGTTCCTAAAATGGAAAGAAGTTAACAAGACCACTGATGACAAACTTAATTTTTCTCTCCTTTCACCTATGTACAGATTAAAATCTCACATACCTGACCAGCTGCCATCCACATTTCCTTGCATTATTACAACTGTTTATCTCATGTTTGTGGTAGTTCCTGTAAGACCCTAAGAGTTTCTCTGGCCTCTAGATAAGAAGCCCACAAGGAAAGAAAGAATTGTGAGGCTGAGGTATAGAAAACAAGGGGGGCTTTCCGATTGTACACAGGTGACTCAAAAATGATAGTATGGTAGAAGTCAGTGTAAAATACACAGATGGGGTAGCACAAGGGACTTGTAGTTGAGCTCTAGGAGGTCAGTCAGTGAAGAAAAGTTATGTGGGAAAAAAAGCCTGGAGATAATTGCCTGAAATGCTTATATGTAAATGAGAAACAAGAATGATGGGAGAGATCAGGTAAAGGACAGTGGGAAGCTGATTTAAGATAAAAGAGAGGTGAGTAATAAATATGTTGCAACAGTGTCTGAGGAGTCAGCACAGCAATGCAAAGAGAAAAATACATGGAACAGAATGATGGGAAAGAAAGAAGATTTTGGTGGTGATATTTTGCATTTATATGTCAGTAGCACAGGCAGTATTTCCTATGATGTGTAAGGAGAGGAAACTGTGGAACTTTGAGGTGCTTTTAAGGTAAAGGCATTAGAGCTTTGCTAAAAGGTGACTGTTCTTTTCTGAAAATTTAAAAAATCTGAGAGTACGGATTAATGTATCAAAGATCATAAACAAAGGAAGATCTGCTAAATGTTAGACATTATGTGGAATGGGAATGGCAATCTGTATTTCCTGTGTTACATTTAAATAGCTGCCGATCAACTATTCACTGTGAGGTCCATGATATTTTCTTGAGCGCTTCTGGCACTGTAAAATACGAAGAGCCATCTGAGAGCAAAATAGCATTGTGGAGGGTTTCTCAAGGTGGAGGGACTAGGTATGATAAGGGTTGTGAAACAAAGATGGTCACACTATTAGTATTGTAGTAGAAATTGGGGTTTGGGGGAAATTTCTGGCTGTACAAAACAACATCCACTACCCTTTTGTGCCTCTGGAAATTTACCTTTATATCACGCTTTAGGTGATAAATCTTCACCATCCTCATCTTGATCAGAACTTCTGTTTTCCAAACTGAAGGAGAACTATTCACTCAACGAATTCACAACCCTGCAAGCAAACCCTCTGGACACTGTGCCCAGGCCATTCTCTGCATAATTAGGACTACAACCTAAATCTTGAGGTGAAAAGGCAAAAAGGAGCACCTGCCTGGTGCACTCCAGCTGTTAAAGCAAATATGCATGCTTTGTGCTTAAAACTTCTTCATTGAGTCTCAATTTGCAAAACTTTTCTCTTGAATTTTTGTTTTAAATTATCATCACCTGCCTGGTAACGGACCGAAGCAGCACAAATACAGCATGCTGTCCATTTTGAGGATTCAAGCTGGTAAGACTGCTGTAGGAAAACAATAAATGGGAAGGGTAACACACAGCAGCAGAAACATTGTTCTTCCTGCAATAACAATTAATATTCGTATTTAAGAACAAATCTGAAGGAAATCATTCACCGTGCAGACTTGTTAGATGCTTCCCACATTAAACCTGATAGCAATGTAGAAGTTTATTTAGTAGATTTATTCCGAAATAAGATTTAGCTGGCAATGAATTAGACCACTGTAAAGCCACTTGGGGGATTGCTATACATTGCTCTACCTTATATCCTTTACAACCCACTTTGGTTCATCCAAAATTCCCAGTAATGTCAGTGGAAACACTGCAAGAAAAGGATTGCAGAATCTGGCTCTTCAGGCAAGTACCTAAGCGTGTATATGAAACCATCCCTTAACAGATCTGCTTCCAGTAGCTCTAGGCTTGGGTAAGCATCACCAGGACAGTGGAGCTGCCTTCAGACAACCCACTGCTGCTGTCCCAGCAAGAAACTTGCTGTACCTGAGGGCAGGCTGCCAGCAGCAATCTGCGTGCTGCCATGGCTATACCGTAGTAATTCTCAAGGGCATCAGCCATAAAAGGATCTTCAGAACATCTAAGTCCTGAGAGCTCCTATGAGCTGTTAACAAACCTAAGCACAGTGAGTTGCAGAAGGTGCTTACATCTCACAAGATTTGACTTAAGCAGGCTCAGCTCACACATGTCCAGCATCTTGATTCTGACCTTAAAACTCTTAGCGAATGTTTAATGAGAAATCGTGGCTTGCACAGTGTGAAATCTCCCTTTGAAAACACGTGCCAACCCCCCTGGTAGGCTGGAGCACACTCAGAGCTGCTGGCCTGCAGGCCCTGCGACAGCTGGAGCACAGGAGAGCAGCGAACAGCTCCTGAAACAGATCCTTGGTGGAGTGTTAGTCCTTTTACTTCAAAATGTCTGGACACGTGTATCTGTGGAAAGTTGCTGCATTCCCTTGAGTTAACCAGCTTCTGCTTTCTAAAAGGGTGGTTTGATGAAGCTCTCCCTGGCTGCATTTCCCAGCCTTTCTGAGGCAGAGCTCTTTGGGATTTCCTGAAGAAAGGTACCAACTGCTGTGCATGTGGTGGCACCTTTCTGTGGATCTTTTCTTTCTTTCTTTCTCTTTAATGATAGTGTG
This sequence comes from Falco naumanni, assembly GCF_017639655.2. NCBI lineage: Eukaryota > Metazoa > Chordata > Aves > Falconiformes > Falconidae > Falco > Falco naumanni. Next base: position 41,147,748 of record NC_054056.1, read on the forward strand.
TGATTCTACCGATCAAATACTTTTGTTGCCCTACATGAAACCTGCTGGAAGATGTGGTGGTATTCTGGAATAAGTAACAGGAGAATTTGGCTCCAGGTTTCAACCCTATCAGGTCCATACAGTCTGCTTACAAGTTCTAGTAAAAGGAGGGTTCTGCATCTCTGTAAAGACAGTGTGAAAAATAAAAAAAATTGAGAAGCACTAGGTATGCCTGGTTCATCCCAAGCGTACCCAGATATTACCCTGGTTTGTGAAGCTCACAGGTCTGCAGAGCTCCGAGGGAAGGAGTGCCTGGTATAAATCCCCAGGTACAGTCTTGCCATTTCTGTTCTGAAAGAAGCCCAGCTTAGCACTGCAGACCTCATTGCGTTGCACAGTATAAACTTGTAGTAAGCACTAGACAATTTCTGTTCCGAAGAGCTCGTGTGATAGGGCCCTGATCTTTCCAATGCTTATGTGCTTGCTTAACTTTGCATCTCGGGATTAGCCCTTTTAAACCAGTGAGATTACTCACATGCATAAAGTTATGCCTTAATTTTTTGTAATACAAGAGCACAGATAAAGATAGGATGTGAGAAAGGAAGTATTATTATCCTCATCTTGCAGACGAGGAACTGAAGCACAGCAAAAATGAGATCCTCATCCTACACAGAGTGTATATGCGCTTAATTCTTAAGCGTACCAGGAATTTCCGTCAGGTTCACTGTGCCCTGTGGACTGAAGCGTAAGGTCTGAATTTCAGTGACTGTCTCTGCCACCGATTTTAAGTAAGTTACCTATGCTCTGACCCAGCGGTGTTAAATTCCAGTGCTCGGAAAGCGTGGGGCACGTTTCGCATGGGATGCGAACGGCCAGGCTGAGATAAAGGAGGACGGTCTGACCCCCCTTTCGCCGTAGCTCCGAGGCGTTACAGGTGGATGTCTGCAGCTGGCGGCATGTGACACCCCGCCGCGCCTGGGCGCTGCCCGCCGCGCCGAGAGACCCCCAAGTCCTGGCGCCGCATGAGCCCGGCCCCGGCAGCGCCCGGCGGGGGCGCGGAGCCCGGCCCCTCTCCCGCGGCTCCGGCTCGGCGGGGCGCCGCGCTAGAGCACCTCGCCAGGTAAAGGGCCCCGCGGGGGCCGCCGGCCGCCCCGCTCCGCTCCGCCACCGTCCCAGGGTCGGCACCTGCGGGGCGGGGGGCGCCGGCGTGCGCGGGTGCGGAGCGGGGCGGAGGGCGGGCGGGAGCCGCGGGGGAGGGACCGGGCGCGGAGCCGCCGCCCGCGGGGCAGCGCAGGCACATGGAGCGGCGCCGCCGCCACAGCTGCCGCCCGCCCCGGCCCCCGCCCCGGCATAGCAGGTACTGCGGGGCGGGGGGTCCCGGGCGGGCACCTGCCCCAGCCCCCGGGGGCGGGCGGGGGGGCAGCCCCGAGCGGCTGCGGCGTGGGGGTGAGGAGGGGCGGTGCAGAGCCGGCGCTGCCGGGGAGAAGTTGCCGGGAGCGTAAAGTGGGAGACTGCGGAGCCCAACAGGCAGGTCCTCCCGTCCCGTCCCGTCCTTCCCCTCCTCCCCATCCCACCCGTTTGGCTTTTTTTTTTTCCCCTCTTTTTTTTTTTTTTTTCCCCCCCAAAAAAAAACATTGCGCCGCAGTTTGGGTGTAATCCAGGCGTTTTGGGGCGCTTCCTTCAGGTTTCGGAGATGAGCAGCCGCAGGGAGCTGGCCGGGAAGGGGAGCTCATTGATTGGGGGGGGAGCGGCGGGGCGGGGGAAGCGTTACCCCACGCGGGTGCGGGAGCGGGTGCGGACCGCTCCGCTTCCCTCTCCTCCAGCCAGCGCCGCACTCGGGTTCATGACAAGCCCGAGGTCGAATTGCTTGCGCCTGTAATTTGCAGAGGGGAGGCAGGTGTGGAGGTTGTAAAAGCCATCGGGAACTTGTAAAATTAGCAGGCCCTGTGTGCTTGAGGGGAACGGCGTTAGAGGAGAAGTTGCTGACTTCCGAATAGCGGTGCCACCAGAAGTTTTCCTCCTTGCGATGCAGCCTGTCACAGCCGGAGGTTTTCTCCCGCCCTGCTCCGCAAAGTTAGCCTCTGTGAAGGGTCAGTTTCGCTCTGTAGTCATTCTTAAAGAAGATGTGCGTAGTTAGAAACTGTATGTGTGAAGAAACAATTTCCCGCTGCAGCAGTCGATTCTAAGGAAACTTTAAATTTTGTGCTTCGAGAAACCTGATTACTTCTTGGATTACTTTTCTACCTTGGTCTAGAAGGTACGGTAACGCTGCCAGATGTTGCGCAAAGCATTCTGCTTCAAAAATTGTTAGAAGTTAATAACACTGTGTCAGAAAAAAAGATGTAGCTTATGATTGCAAATTGTTTCAAAAAAGTGGTGTTTTGTGGAATGCAAGAATTTTCAGACTGGTATGGCCGCTGGCTTAAACTATGTAAATTACTGTTAAGGAATATAATGTCGTTTCTTTTCTCTTTTTCTCTTTTTTTCTGTCTCCCCCCCCCCCCCCCCCCCCCCCCCGTTTTTTTTTCACTTGTACTGAGTCTGCTTACACATGTAAGCGTAAGTAGTGTTTTCAAAGGACTTTGTGTGGGGATCAGGAGTTAAAACAAGAGCTTTCTGACTAGGTATTTTTCTTTTCAGTAGATGATATTAAGGTTACATCCATATGCAGTTACTGTCCAGCTGTCCAAAAAAAACCCAAATGAAATAAACCAGGTATCTAATCCTGATTATATTTTACGCATTCACCTTAACAACCCATTTGCTAGACCTTAATAGTCTAGTTTTAAAATTGGGAGCTGTAATGCATTGCGAGGGCCAAATTTTTTAAAAGATGTACTTGGTTAGCTTCAGTTGACTGTTCATATCAATTGTACCTCCCATGCATACCGAAGTACTATATAGTATAACTCTCTATTTAACGTTATAAATGATAATTGAAAGATAAAGAGTAGTAATATATTGTGTTTAGAAGTAAGTACTGAAATTCCTTGCAAATACTTGGAAAGCCTTTATGTGAATCAACGGAGCAGGGGCATGTACTGAGTATCTTGTGGCACTGCTCTCTTGCCTTGCTAGTGAATAGCATCGTTCGAGGTGTTCAGAGTCTTTAGTGAAATAGACAAATTAAGGATGGGATGACTTTCCTATATGAAAATGTAGATCCTTACAAATTTTCCAAACCAAATTTTTGCCCTTAAGTAACTTTGTTTATTCTTCTTTCTCTTCTCTAGTGAGGGAAATTAAATCAAAGTGAGAATGGATTTGTTCATGTTACCATGAAAATGCCTAGAATTCCTTTTAATGGGTTAATATAACAGTAGCATGCAATAGTTCATAATACATTCCTATTCCAAAAGGTGTCATTGGTTGCATGCAGAAGCTTCTTTCTAATATTGATATGCTCTGCTTTGATTTAACTTATAAATATTTGGTTTAAAACTGAATAAGAAATACAGGATACTTAATACTGCTTAAACTGCTGTATGCCCCAGCCCCTCAAGATACCTCATTCCTTAGCAAAGCTCTTCCAAGTTTTATTTTGATGCCTGTATGCCTTATTGCTTTATCAAAGCCTTTGAAACTGCTGCATATTGACATGAGAAACAAGTAAGTGTAGACCAAGAACTCTTAAAATGATAGCTGTCCTTAGCAGAACTGCATGGGGGAAGTGTCCAAAATACTGCAGAGCTCTGCACTTTCTCTAGTTCATGTTTGTTATCCCAGACTTGCTTCCAACCTTAAAATATTTTCTCACATATATTAATATTGGTGACTATTCATTCCATGTGATCTTTTTGGGTTTTTTTAAATAGCCTAAACTCAGAACTTGGTATACTGCAAGTTTATAAAAAAAAAAAAGAAATATAAATTATATCCCTAATGATATGGTAAATTTTAAAATTAAAGGCAAGGAGAAGGCAGGTTTATCTACCACAAGAGAAAGCTGACCAGACTGAAAACAATGGAATTCCAGTGCTGGACAACCTCAGGAGCCAGGATTTCAAACCTAATACACTGATAACCTGCAAGAGTCCTCTACCTCCTGGGTACAGCTTCCAGGGGAAGAGACAGAGATGCAGAGGCATAATGTGGAATTGTACAGACTGTCCTAATTCTGTCGGGACTCCTGGTCCCTGGTAATTAAAGAGGGATTGATAATGGGAAGATAGGGCAGAGGACTCTTGTCTCTTTGCCTTTCATGCTCCCAGTAACAGGAGAAGCTTAGATTGAGCCTGTGTGCATGGTTTATCCCAGCCGAGTGTATTTCTCAGGGTAGCTACCTAACTCCAATTGAGCAAAGTGAGTGCGTGTATTTTTAGGAGGTCCCATACTCAGGAGCCGCAGTAGAGAGACAAGCTTGTTGTACACCTGTGACTTTCCACCTCGGCTCCCGGCTGCCAGTGCTCACTCCGAGAATGGTCTGGTTGCATGTTTCCTTACATAAGCATGAATGACACCTTTGTCATTTGTGTTACGTGCCGTGTACAATAAAAAATGCAATAGTCTTCATCTCAGTGTTACTGTAGCCATTTTCCTTTCCCTTGTGGACCTTAATATGAGAAAAAAAACACAAAAAACAAAAAAACCCAACCAAAAACCCAAACCCCAAACCTGGTCCGCTTGCCACTTCCACTGCATAGCAATGCAGAAATGTAAGTGGAGAATCAATCCACAGAGTTTTACAACAATGCAAAACTTGTTTCTCATCATTAAAATTGGATAACTCCAAACTGGAGCCAAAAACATTTCCAGATATATTTTATTTGAGTTTAGGTACTTACAATCTTGCAGAAAACAAGGAAATGGGTACAGTCTATGTTTCAGCAACAGAAAACAAGGGCATAACAAATCATATGCTGTTCTGGCAGATCATTTTTGGAAATATTTTCTTAAAAAGTCCAGAGGATATCAAAAGTCATGGATCACAGCCTAATTGTGTGGCTTTTTGTCAGGAAAAACTTCCACTGGACACTTTCGGGATTTTTTTTTCCCCCCCTTCGGTTTTATGTGCAAGAAGAGCTGTGTCCATAGTGAATTTTATTGTTTTTCAGTCAAGATTCACATATGTACTTGATTACATTTTGACTAGTCATTATTTTCCACTATTATTAAAAGTAATAGAATTAGACCAAAGAAAACATATTAAAGTAGTAAAATGTAGTGTAGCAGTAATGGGATCTTTGGGAAAAGTTGTCATCCTTATGAGCATAAGGTGCGATGCGCTGCTGGTACCATAGTGGGCTCCCCCAGAATTCCACTACTAGCGACAAACCCCACTTTTCTAGGAAGTGTAAAATGACAAAGAAAGGTTTTGGAACCATTTTTTCTTCTCAGTATCCTTACCCCGCAAAAAAGAAGACAGGGAAGGGGAGAAGGCTGCGCTGCTGTACAAATGCTCTTGGAGTCTATGCAGTTGCTAGATACCTTGTATCAGTTGAGGAGTGTAAGGTGAGGACTCTTAGCAGTTGTTCTGGAACTATGATTCTTCAGGAAGCGTTTTTTAAATGCTTGCAACTCAACGCAAGAGTCAAGAGGAAAGGTATATTCCTCACTGGTGGTTTTTTTCCCCTGTAATCCAAACATATTTTCTTTTTCGCCTGCTGGAGGGGAACAGCCTTTAGAGACGAGTGTGAACTCAGTCTGAGGCAAGATAGGCAGCCTTGGTCTTGTCAGTGTTACAGCAATTTTTAAACAGGAGGCTGCTTTTAAATACCTTTCACTCATCCAAAGTAGCTGCAGGAGTTTTATCTCCCTAGTGGCTATCCAGCAAAACAGACTGACTTCAGCTGGGAAACTCCCTGCTTCCAAGGTCAACTGTGGTTTGTTGTTCCTACATCTGAATCTATACCTAAACATAACTACAACTTGGAGTCAACACGAGTTTTGTTTGCTCCCTAAATTTAAACACAGTTATCTTAGCCCCCAAGGGTATGTTGTGATCTATCTTTATTAAAAGCCCAACAACTTCTGCCTTGCCCTTCTCCTTTAAGACACACCTTCCTCCATGCTTTAGGCTGGTGAACAAAAAATTGTTGCTGGTTTTTCTGCATTGAGCAGGCCCCTACCAACACAGTGTGGTGACTGCAAAATTAGGTCCTAGTCCTGAAAAGGTAGATGTGTGTCCTTAGCTTTATTTGTACCATTGCAAATTCATGGGGATAAGACAGTGCAGGTCTGGGACCTGCATGGCATGCCCGTGCTTCTTGTATAAATGCCTCAAAAGACCATTCAAACTGCAGTTTTTGAAGAGCAGTCACACTGAAATTGTCAGGGTTTTTAAGCAGTGGGAACGGTCTGCTTCTTTAGCTTATTTTGAAGTGTATTTCATGTGTAAGATTTAAATTTCTGCTTCTGATCCCAGTTGCTCTAGCTATATCAGTAAAAGAAAAACTTGCTCTCTATCTATAAAATAGATCTGATTCCCTGGTGCATTGCTTCATTTTTCCACTTGTGTCAACTCACTAAAAACAGTGAAGCAATTGCAATATAAAGCTGGAATTGTCCGTAGTGGATTGGGTCCAAAATATTTGCAAAAGCAGAGTGAGTTAACTGAAATGCGTAGTGTGGAGAAACTTGCTAATTCATTTCGATTATAGTAATTTTAGGAGTTATTTTTAGGTTTATTTGGGGGGAGAGGGGGAATCATACAGACCTCTAATATGCTTATTCAGGCTGATAATGTCCTTTAATAATCCGTAACAGCTTGAATAGTTTGAAGGGAAATTAGGAAGCAATTCTGTGATCATGAAGCAGAGTTATTGAAACCTCCTATAATTTGGACAAATCGACTACTGATATATTGTTAGGGATACTTGGCAATAACATTTCTAGACATAAGGGGATCCTTTTATGTTTTCTCTATTGCATATTTAGATACACTGTGCTAAGGATATCATACACTTTTAAAATCCTACATATATGGATACAAAAAGTACAGTTTTGCATCTGCTGCTTGCTTTCTCTTGAGTGGGAGCCCTGGAAGAATATCCAAGAGCTCGATTTGGCCACTTGAGAACGTGCTGTGTTCTTAGATTGAGTGCCTTAATTTACACACCTCACCCTTTTTTTAGTCGGTTTATTTGTAAGACGGAAATGTGTGCATTTTCTTTGTCATGGTGAATTTATTCCACTTTTCTGCTTGATTTTCAGTGAATAAAGGTGACAGAGTTTAATGAGTTAATAAAATGTGGCCTTCATTAGGAAAATTACCTTCATATTTTTCTCATATTATGGAAAGAATTTGTAATGCTTCTGGTTACAATTCAAAAACCTGAAGAAAGAATCTTTTTCATATTTGCAATGGTAGCAAGTACAGTAATTTGCACACAAAGCCAACAAAAGGACAGATTATTTTTTTTAATTATATCCTTTAACGATGAATTGCTACATTAATATAGTTGAAACTCAGTAAAATGCTAAGAGTGCATATGGAAAACGTACATGCACACAAGATGCACTTTTTATCATTTGTCAGTGCTTTGAAAAAGAATTCCCAAAGAACTAAGAATTATGTAGGATCTTTGAGACAACTTTTTTTACACCCTCACAATTGTTCACTAACACGGAAATTAATTTTACATGTGCTAGACATATAAATGTTTCACATCTGCTCTGTTAGCAGAGTTCTTTTCTCAATCTAGTGTGTTGAATTACAGTGCTTCCTTCATTTTGCAGACAGGAGCTCTCCATTGAAATTTGACTGTATGCTCATAATTGTATTGTCAATTCGTGTAGTTAACCAGAATTTACACTAGGCAGGAATAGAGAAATGACTGAATAACTAAACATCTCCCTAGACTTTGTAAAAAACCCTGAATATGGAATTAGTGTAGAGGGAGAGAAACTGATCCACTTAGTTTTAATATTTTTCTGTTTTAATTCAGTCCTTTAAAAGACCTGGAAGGTGGTTTCGTTTTTTTAAACAGAAATGGAAGGACACTGAAGTGCTTATTATGACTCTCAGTTTCTAGTTTTCAGAAAGGACCACCCCTCATCTTTGTAGTTATTATTTACATTTAGCTGTGTGATGAGGCGGAAATTAAAAATAGAATTAAAATGGTTCTAAAGTAGAGTCATTCACAGAGATTGTGAAGTCTAGCATATTAAATTACAATAATAAAGCTAATTATCAGCTCCTTGCTGAGATATTGAATGCTTTTAATTAAAAATAGTTTGTAGGATTCTAGCCATTTTCTTCAAGTATTTCCACAGATTGTACAATGCATATTACCTTTTACCTGTGTTTAACAGCTTTCCTGTTGTGTTCAGTTGTATGTAGCACATTCATATATGAAGTTAAAAGTCTATTAAAAGAAAAATTAGTCTTTTGTTTAAAATGAAACTAAATGCTAAATACTTTTACAAGGGTGTCTTTATTCATCTGTTCTCTTGGTTGTTGTATCCGCTGAAGTCAATGAGTTGAACCAAGAGGCTTGGTTCTGCTAGGTTGAGACCCTCTGGTGCAATTAGAAAAGAAGCTCTATTATGGTTCTGCAGGTAGATGTAACTCCCAGCTTAAAACCAAAAAGACTGGTGACACATACATGATGATACATATCACTCCTAACCTGTTATTAATGTGCAAATTCTCCTGTCAGGTATGTTAAGATCTATAGGTCTTAAACTGTACTGTGTTTTCCAGGCTGCAGCCTGGTTTTGCTTTGTTAATTTATTTATTAAACTTCTTTTTATATGTTGTGGGTGGTTGAATCTAAGACCCATTTTAGGAGCTTTGCTTCAGTTTACGTTGTAAAGTGGGTTGGGGTTTTTATGGTTTTGGTTGTTGGTTTGGATTTTTAGTTTGCTAAAGCTGCAGCCTATGTGATGAGGAGCCAATGCGACATGTCAAAGACCACAAAGATGAGATGTGCTCACACATGGGTGCTCAGTTAGGGCCAGCTGCTCCAGTGACCTGTGCGAGTGGTCCTTTTTCCTGCCACGGGGCTGCTTGCACAAACAGGGATTGCAAAATCAGCCCTTTCCCTGTCAGGGCTGTGGAAGGAAGGCTGGGGTTTGCCTCTTTGCTTGTTTGTTTTATCACAGTTAACTCAGAGCTGCTGCTGCCAAAGAATGTGCGTTCCCCTCTCTTTTCATATTTTTAAAAGCACTTGCAGAACACCAGGTTCCCTGTAGAAGATTTCTTCTCCCCCCTGCTTCAAACTTCGTGGGTGCTCATATTTTCTGCTCTGGGGCTTCATGGAAAAGTGTGCCTGCCCCTGCAGAGTGCGCTTGGCTTGAGACAGAAGTGTTCCTTCAGGGACCTTTCTATCTGCTCAGCAAGGCTACACCTACAAATAGTCAGGAAATATATGGTTGGATGCAATGTTATGTTTGTGGATGTAACAGCAGAAGTAGAGCTATCTGTACTTGCAAGGGCTGCTCTGAGTTTAGGCGTGCTGGTATAAGCCCAAAGTGGCCCCACAAGTGTCAAAATTTGTTTATTTCATTTCCATACCGTCAGTGAGGTCCTGTTGTGCTGAGTGTGAAGGATGTCTTGTTCCAGAGAAGTCAGTACATAGATAGTTTGGGAAAAAAAGAAGAGGCATTGGGTTAAGTCATTCTGTCGAATTATATCAATGGTCCAATCTTGCAGTCTCTTAATGTCCTAAGGGAGAAGGGTTTGTAGAAGGACTGACATGCATATATGTTTGTTTGAATTGATAAAACACTGTATAAACGCTAAGCATTCATTTTCTTGACAAGGAGGTTTACTTTTGAATTTGCATTGTAAAACAGGAGATGAAATAATAAACCAATACTTGCAAATAATTTGTGTTATTCTGAAAGATTAGAAAATCTTGACCTTGCAATGACCTCATCCTATTTACACCCAGAATCCTAAAAGGTCCCAAATCCACCTCTGATTGTAATTGACACCAGGTATAAACAGAGCAGTACCTCAGTGATTTCACAAGGCCTGTTTTGGTATATTCTTAAGACATAGCACAAGTTATGTTGTGGAGAGTTGTGAGGAGGGAAATCGGTCACATGTAAGTTTTCTTTGGGCTCAACATGATAACCTGGACAAATGCTGGCTAATTTAAATCCAAAGGGGTTTTTTGTGTGAGCATGGCCCATTAGGTTCTTCCTTATTTAAACCAAAATCAGATCAACAAAGCCTTTCAAGTTTGTCGTGTGTTGATTGTGAATTAGCCTAAGATTGCAATAGTTGATTCTTTTTTTCAAAGCATTATGGTAGCTTCATCTCTGAATCTGGTATTTGGAGTCTGAAGAGGAAAACATACGGGTGAGAGTTCTGTATCTGAAGACTTGAAGAAATAATTTTATCTGTTTTGAAGGGAGCTCTGTAGCCCTTTCAATAAGGGGCCGAACTCTGAATCTATTTGGATTCCTAAATAGAAGAAATATATATTAACACCTAGGTGCTGACTCCTTTCCTGCTATAAATGAGAGCTACACATGTTCAGCATTTGAGAGCAAGATTGCTTCGGTCAGCTGCCCGCCCAACTTTTGATTTCTAACTTCAGGCTACTAAATTAACTGCTAACTTAAATTGATGTGACTACAATGAAGATAGTGAAGTCATACACAGTTCTTATGCTAGTGATAAACTCTGTTCTGGAGATAAAACTTACAATGAAAAATTGCAAAACAATTCTTTTTCTTGCTGAAATGGATATTTAGGGTTTCATGTCATAAATATTTCTAAACCAACATTCTTTTAGATAAATCTTTGTAAAGATCTATTAAATTGAATTATTATTTTAGAGCAGATTAATATCAAGTTGATCCTTTGGCACAAAAGCTTATATCCATACACAGGGCTCTCTTGCCTTCTGGGATATTAGTGACAATGTTTCTGCTGACTGTAGAGCAGAGGAGGAAAAGGAGGAAAAACAGGGCATAGTTTCTTACTCATAGGTTTACCATACCGAAGGCAAAGAGGTAAATTCTACTCAGCACCTAAAATTTAGCCCAAGACACATTTATGCCCAAGTCCAGTGTGAGAAACCTTTTAACAGTCACAGAGCCAAAACCAATGCACTGCTGTCATTGCAGAGCGGGGGTGGGGAATGTGTCCTGTCATGTATTCCTTGCTGATACAGAGCATATGATGAAGTTAGCTGGGATTTCATTAGTATTTACCAGATACCACAGGATACTATAGTGTTAGAGTACAGTTTTCCCCTGGGAGGGATTCAGAACACCCTTTAGGAATTTTTAAAGTTGTGGGGTTTTTTTCACTTTTATCAATTTGCTTAGTGTTTGTGGATCTTAGTCTACATTTAGGAACCATGCTTAACTGTTCTAAGTAATTAAGGGGGAGAGAATCTCCCTTTCACCACTTTTCTATCAGCTCTGTTTTCTCTCCATGTTTCATCCCTGGGAAATGGATCAGCTTTGGCAAATGTTCTAAAATCACCTAATTTAAGGATAAATCCTGAAGTCATCTCTTTGAGAACTGAAAGCACCTGTTTCAGGACAAGCAGTCATCCAGTCTCACAGAAGGCAAACCTCCACTAAACAAAAAATAAACCAAACTGTATTTCAGTCTGCCTTCATTTAAAAAAAAAAACCAAAAAACACAACAAAACAAACAAACAAAAAAAAACCAAACAAAAAAAAACCAAACAAACAAACTGTACTCTAGTTTGCCTCTCCGTTTAAGAACTGGGGAGTGTTTTCAAACTGAATTCTCCCTGATGGCAGCAAGAGGCAGGAAGGAATATAGTGAGAAGTGTGCTGCTTAAGCTGCAGAAGCGCTGAATGTAAGGCTTGTCATGCCAAAGGCAGGTAAATTGAGGACTATGAAAATAAAAGAATTTTTTTCCCTTTCCACCTCCTCCCCTTGTTGCTTCCAGTCCTGCTGAAGCCCTAGCAATGGGGAGAAGGCTGGTACAGTTGGAATGCAATGCCCTTCGTGAGCATGGCTCTCTTCTGGTGGATATTTTCTTGGGATGTTTTCTTTGGTTGGGGTTCACTGTGGTCTGTGGAAAAATGTGTAGTAATCAACTGATTAATAGTAGCCAGGTGACCCTTGAAGGCAATAATAGATGCATGGGCATTTCTTTTTTTTTTTCCTTTGTGCTCAGTCATGCTTGCAGGAGGAATAAGGGACTGTACCTAGCACTTTTATCATCCCACCTGCCATAAATACACCATGTTTCCAGTAACTGAGCAGGCTACCATTATAGGGTTTTCCCTCCTGCAAGAGAAGCTGCATTTCCCACTGACTAGTTCATTAAAAATGGGCCTATTGAAAGCTCTTCAGTCCCATAGGAACTGATGCAAATTATTGAGTGGTAGGTGGCTTTTTGCATTTTGCATGGCTGTAGTCATTTTTGAGATTTATGTATAGATATTAAACAAATTTCTTGTCTGGAATTAAACTTCAGGAGCAGAATAAAGCAAGACAGAGCATTATTGGATATTAAGCAGTGGGATGGTACGTGTGCAACAGGCAGAATGCTCTGTGAGAATATCAAGCTTTTTTTGCAAACTGCGTTGACCAAAATCTATTCCTTAACCTATCTGTCTTCAGTGTTGCAGTCTACATCCTCTCTTTCTGCAAGTCCAGCATGGACCTGGTGAGGGAAGCCAGTTTCTGTAAGGAGGGGGTGGGGGGCAGCAGTATATTGGTTCTCAGATGTACTGATGACATTCAGAAGCAAGTAAGGAGACCATAAAACTTATACAAGTAATAAATATGACCCCAAGTATTACGCTTTCCCACTGCAGCTTCTTGGGTAGCAGTTTGAAGTTTGTGGGGTTTTGGGGTTTTTTTGTGTTGTTTTTTTTTAAAAAAAATATATGGAAATAGGGCTAAAAAGGTTAGGATACAGTTTGAACCCTTTCTGTAGGAACTCAAGCCACAATCCTCCTCTGCTTCGAATCCTCAGGAAAATGCATCTGTTTTAATTTGAGGAAACAGAGTTGATGGGACAGGTATCTCAGCTATAAGGAATAGCAAAGAGCCAGCTCCTCTTCTTAGGATGTGAAGCCAGCCACACCAGCTAAAGACGTGACCTAGCATACCATGGCTGAACAAAGAGCTTGTGGGCTTTTTGTCCCCTCCCCACCTAAGGCTACCACAGCTGCCCGTGCCGTACTTCAAGGTGGGAACCAGGCTGTGCTGGGACTACCTGGTCCGGCAGCACATCTGTTATCCAAGGGGACACCAGCTGTCCACAGCTGCGCTTAAGCCCTGGGACATGTAGGGTCCCCTTCTGACTGAAAAACTGAATTTTGTTTCTACCCCACTAACCCTCCGCATGCTTCTCCCTGGTGTTTGTGGTCACTGGCTCCTTGGAAGATGGTGTGTTGCAAGTGGAGGGCAGGAGCTTCCCGGTATATCGCTTACCACGCCATGGAGCCAGCCATCTGTCAGCAAAACAGGAAGGCACAGGTTCCCTTTCCCTCCTGGGCTCGTTTAGCTATTTTCGGGAGCTGTACTTCTCCCCTGTGCAGCGCTGGGCTGGTGCGGTCTGGAGGAAGGGCTTCCGGGCGAGCGAGGGGCCAAAGCCTGAAGCTGCTGCTCTGCCCATCTGCCGTGGCTGGAGGTGTATTCATTATTAATGGCGGTAGTGGCGGTTGCTGCTCAGATATGCAGCCCTGCCTGGGTAAATGAGACATTCTTCAGCAAATTGCTTCGTTTTTTGATTGCTGATTGTACGCGTGTCACCAAGCTGACTCCAGGTTCATCGATGCATGCTCAGTAAATTAGAAAGAACATAACTATGGATCAACCAAGAGAATGAATTCTGTGCCTACAATGACCCAGGGCCATTTAATTTTCTGCTTAATTTTGTTGCAGTCAGTTTGCATTTTGGGTTATTATGCAGTAGGAAATTAACAATAAATAACAAATTTGGTCCTCCTGTGCTTGTAATGATATTTTTATAAATCTTTGTAATGCTGTTTTTAAAAGGATCAAGGTCTGTGCCAGTCTGATACTCCAGCAAGTATGCAGGGAAGAAATAAAGAGAAAAATACATTATTCTTCCCAGATAATCTTATAGTTAAATAGCAAAGGGGGTGGGTTTTTTTCTTCTTTCCCCTTCTTTCTCCTTCTCAGTGTGTGTGAGGTTGGGTAGTTTTTTTTCTTTTTCTGTGTGTATGTGTGTGTTATTTTGCATTAACTTAAGGCTTTTCCTCTCTTCTCAGATAACTTGAGGAAAATGGAAACAGATGAGGCTCAAGATATGTCCCAGGTTTCAGGTGAGGTCCTTAACAAATACTTCTGCAAAGAAAACCCTAAATTCCTGCTCATCTTTCTAGCACAGTACAATGTTTTTCTTGTTAATAAAATTGCTTTGGGTCTTTTTTAAAACCAGGGTGGGAATTGAGATATAATTAATGATATGACTTGATATCAAGCCCAACAGTGCGTGGATTTTTTTAAAAGGAACTGAGTAAATAAAGAAGTCAAGGGAATATAGAAGTGTAGATGTAATTTTGCATTAAACCTGTGGTAGCATATCCCTAAAGCATGGTCGAATGCACATTTACACTCTTTCTTTTGGGAGCAAAATTCTGTTTCTTACAGAAGTATAGAACAAAAAAGTTCACCAGGTGGGAGGGGTTAAATAATAACTAAAAGCAAATAAACTGTATTTACCACATACGTTTTTTTGACTTTTTCCAGAGCACTGAGTTTTACTTATAAATATTTAAAAAAAAACACAAACCCCCCTAAAAAAGGACTGATTGACATGAAGCTTTATGCTTGTAACTGTTTTTGTCCAAGGTGATAATATTTTGAAAAAAATTTAAACAGCAGAGAAGTTAAATTTTGGAAACTTGCCCTGTAGTGGCCTGGATAGGATTTTGCAGCATTACCCTATATTGATATTCCTGTGGGGGAGCTTATTCTTAACTTCCTTGGAAATTGGTTCCTTAAAGAACTGGCTTAGTGAGATAATACATATTCATACTGTTGTGCCTCCACACCTGAAAAAAGGACAAGTTAGTCTCTTTCCTGGTTTCCCTAATATGCTGGCAGCTGCAACGGTTAATGGCTTTCAGATTTCACTTTTAGTGTTCAGCCTGGAGCATGACAGCCCCATCACCCAGGCCACTCCTGGCAGGTACCTGGGCAGGCAGCTCTTTCTTAAGAGGCGGCTCTGGGGCACTGCTGGCTCAGGACCTGGAGGCCAGCTATAGGAGATCATGAAGGTCTGGGCAAAGTGTGGGTGCTAGGTCACTGGGTTTTCCTGAAATATATAAACACAATTTTCTCCAACCCCCACCCCCCAGTTTCTAAAAATGTTTAGTTTTCTCAAAAATCAGAACCCAGAACTTTTAGTGTCACCTGAAAATTGATAAACAAAGATGTTTTCTGTCTGAAAGAACAACAAAATAACCCTTCATGCCAACAGAAGATTATTAGTAATGTTTAGTATAGGAATCATTCCTTGTCAGCCCTGTGGAGAGGCATGTTGCACTCCCCTCCTCAGGTAACAATTTTAAAATTGTAACGAGATATACTTGCACATCAGTGTTCTGTCACATGCTGAAACAGTTTGTAAATGAAATAAAACCTGTCCTGTATACATGCTGTGCTTGTGTCGCGTGTGCCCCTAGCAGAAGAAGCGGCGGGGTTTTAATCCGTTGCACAGATAAAGCACTGTGGATCTGCTCGGAGCAGTGAGAGGCTCCGTGATTCGAGCCCAGCTCCTCTGCCTGCTGCAGAAACCCTTTCCTGCCTTGCGTGAGCTCCTGGGGCAGGAGCGCTGACCTCCTCTTCCTCTGCAGCAGCACAGGCTCCCCTGGATGCCCACACCTAACCTTTGTGGTATTCTTTACAACGGCGTTAATTTGATCTCCACACCTGCTACCTCCTACCAAAGCATTGCTTTTTTTTTTTCCTTTTGATATGGAGAAGAGCAGTGTGAGAGATGCTGCCTTGAGTCAAGGAGCAGATTAGGTCATATGTTTTGGCTTCCTTGAGAGGGAAGATTTGCAAGAAACTTTGCTGTTTTGAATGTTTGTGTATTTGTAAATATATATACAGTGTATGTATCTATGTATAGCATTTCTAGCTCTGAAAGTTTTCCAGGATTTGAAGAACTGTAGTATTTTCCTGTGCCCTTTAGCATTTGTAGCAGACCATGCTGATGAGAATAGTACTCTTCTGTGATGACAGAAGGTTCTCTTAATATATATATATATATTTATGTATCAGTGTAAGAGGAATTTTACCTCTGATAACAGGTAGATCTACATAAACAGATTACAGGGAAAAAATATCTGCTTCGAATTCTTCCTGCTGTTCCTGTCACTGAGCATCTCACACTTTCTATGAGCAGATGCTATGTGTTGTATTTGATTGTTAGCTGGATTTGTGAGCAACTAGCCAAAGAAAGAACTTGCTAATTTAATTTCATTTGTGATCTGAGTTGTGTGTGAACTCAGCCTTCTGGAAACAGAAGTTTGTCAGATTAGATTCCACAGATAATGGCTTTTCGTAAGCTCTTACTAGACCTCAAAAGTAGAGGATCTGAAGGTACAGGGATGTTACCTACTTCTTTCTCATAGCCTGGTGAATCCAAAAGTGAGTTTTCCTCTCCTCCTCCTGGGGTTCTACATGCTTCTAGGATTCTTTCTTGCGTGATGAGAAAGCTCTACTATATATTGGGAACAACTTAGACAATTGCACAGTTTCAGGAGTGTGAGATAGTCTTGTAAGCTGAAAAACACTTTTATTTCTGCTCTGTGAGTAATGCTCATCAGGTGTAGCTCACTCTCTGAGCCTATGGAATGAGGTGGCTTGGTTCACTAGCACACTTGGTTGTGTTTTAAAAAAAAGAAATTAGTTTGTGGGGTTTCTTTGGGGCTTTGTTTTGGTTTTTTTTAGTTTTTAACCCAGAAATAAAATAGGTCTCTATAAACAGGCTTCTCAGCTCAGAAGCAGTGTTTTGTAGCCATGTGCTTTATGCAGCTGTAGCTGACTTAGGTGAGGCAGGGGCGAGCCAGGCCAAGAGTATAAAACTAGTGTAAGCAAGCCAAACCCTGTGTGTGCACAGGCATTCCCACTTCTGGGAATCCAAGCATGACTGGCTCCTAGAGGAACTGAAATACCATGTGACTAGCACAGAGTTCATACGTTATAGTTTTCTCCTGAATATGATATTTCATGAGGCAAGCAGTTGCAGTTCTGAAATGAGGAGAGAGCTGACATACATTTAACCAAACGGTATCCGGCGCCTGTACAAGAGAGTCAGAAAACACAGATAATATCTCACTTAACTAGCAGTATTTTTCCTGCTTTTTTTTTTTTCTTTTTTTTCTCAGTTCTAGGGCCTAACAGTTAAGGAAGGTGAAAAAACAGTAGAAATGTTCAACATCTACATAAAGAGATCCCCTAGCGCCAATGAGGCTGTGCCGTGCTCTGCAAAAGCAGGAAGAAGAGCTTTACATTTGATGTTCTTGCTAGGCCCTGTGAAGGTGTAAATAACTGTATCCTGGGCTGGTGTCTCCCACCTGAGAGCTGTCGATAGGTTAGGCACTTCTCTGATAACTTTCATACAGAAATGGCAGTGTTTGGAAATCTGAAACCATCTTTCAGAGCTTCAGGATGAACTGGGGGAAGGTTGTGATACAGCCTGCAGTTGAAGTTATCTCCATTTATGACTCAGCCAAGGAGACCATGAATCAGTGGCAGTACCAGAAACAGAACTTCAACTCTACAGCAACCTTGCCTTTTTTCATTTGATATGTCAGGTGGCTCTTCATTATTAAAAAAAAAAAAAAAAAAAAAAAAAAAAAAAGACACCCCCCACCCCAAGACTAGCTTGCATTTGATATGCTTCCCTTCTTATTTTTGAGCAAAAATATAAAATGAGAATGGAATAAATCTATGGTACTTTTTTCTGTTATGTGACATTTTAATAATTTACCACAGTACTTGCAACTGGGTGTTTGTTGTTTGAGATTTTTTTTTTAGCTCCCCATCCCTTATCACCAGTTATTGTTCTGGACATGCTTGTTAGAAAATAAATGGGAAACTATTCCCTGCTTTCCCCCACCCCCTTTCTATTTCTAAATTAATTGGCAAAAGAATGTTAGTGAGATTGCCATGCAGAAGTGAACTTATCATGGTGTAACAATTTAGATGTAGTTAAGGCATGAAATACAAATATCATGCTCTAGAATCCAAGACTGAGAGCTCAACAAATGTATCTATATTTTTACCCTGCCTTTTTGCATGCAGGGTTTTCTCGATCATGTGTAACAGGAAGAAATCAAATGATATGAAATGAGTCATTAAAGCCAAGTTTACTAAGTTTTCTTAACTGCAGTCTCCTGCAAAGAGGGAAGTGTTACCACATCTCCAGCTTCAGCCCTACCAAGTCCATGAGGCTAGTCTGATTCATGCCACCTGGGCAAATGACTATTAATTTAGTGAACCAAACATGTTGTTCACCATAAACTGCAAAAGCACTTATCTACTAACGGGTTTCTATTCCAAAAGACTACTTTGACTTATCTTCAAAGCATCCTACTTAGCCTGCTTGTTGTAGGATGCCTAATTACGCACTAAGGAAGTTTTGATTTTGTTTGTTATCTATTATCTCATAGGTCTGATATTATGTGTTTATATTAGTTTGTAGCCAAAAAAAAAGCCTTCAGGTTTTTAGGGTAAGTGTTTCTCTAAATCTAGACTAAGTCAAAGCATCAGCTTCCATCGTTGTAACTGGGAGCACAGTTTGAACCTTTGAAGATACAGGTAGCTTTTGATTACTATTACTTTTTAACAAATTACCTCAAACTGCCTGTAGTGTCAAGAGAGCTGATTCTGACCAGACTGCCTCTTACCCTGTGATTAAACTTCTGGGGTTTTGTTTTTGTTTTGCTGAGGGGAAGGGGGGGGGGGGGGGGGGGGGGCAGTGGCGGCAGGGGGGGGAAATGTTGAAAAAGCTGAAACATTTCAGCTGTCTCTCATCACCCATGCATCTTAAATGTAAGAGATACCTCTGCTTGGGAGGACGGGGCTTGCATTGGAAAGTTGCTGGCAGTTCTCTGAGCTCCTTACAACCTATAAAAATAGCACAGAAAACTACGTGAATAACTAAACAAGGAGCTAAACAGTAAATGGTAAAAACTGTTCTAATGAACTTACTTCCTGCTTTCACTTTCCTCTGCTGTAAAATTCATAGTCCTTCTTTTCCACTTATGCAATCCACCTTTGAACATGCACTCGCATCCAATGAGTGTGATTTTTGCCCATTTAAGAATAGCCTGCAGAAGCTGGAGGTGGGGACCCCCCCCCCCCCCCCCCCCCTTATCAAATAATCTAGTCGGTCCCTTTGCCAGTGCAGAACTGTTCCTTCATCATTACTGCTGAGTCCTCTGGCTGCAGTGTTGCATGGTTCACCTGTTGCTGCTCCCACCACTCCTGCTCAGAGGTTATTCCACAGTGTGATAGATGCATCATTAAGAAATGCAGGCATCCACTCATTTAACCTAGATTTGTGCAAACAACCCAAACCAGCTAATTTGGAAGATGACTTAAACCCACCTGTCATTTCCCCCATCATGATCAGTATAGATTGGAAAGCACAAAGCTTTGCTTCATCCAGGAGGTTGGAAGGAAACAGTTTTCTTCTTTCAGGTCAAATCCATAACTGGCATCACCAGACTGTTGTCACTTAAGTAAGCTGTATTTGTTTTAATTTTTCCTTCTCTGGGAAGTGATTTCAAAATTAATTAATGTTTGTGTGTTAATGAGGGAATTCTCATTAGAAAAAAAAAAACATTAATTTACTAGGCCTTTGTGCCATGAAATTACTGCCCTTGCTGGTGTGCTGATTGCTATGGGATGTCTAATAGATTGCATCAGTGTAAATTGGTAACATCTCCATTTTGGAGACAAAGGTCTTATGTGACTGAGTTACTGAGTTCACAACCTGCTCTGGGTTTATTCCATCCTTTGCTATTAATGCAAAGACTGGCATTTTAGTAACATTCAATGAAACTAAACACTTAGTTAATTCTTTTTTTAGTTGTTTCCAAGGTGTGTTTTTGTCACAGATGTGCAAAGTAATTTTAAAAGGTCTGCAAGACAGGGATAGTATTGTGGGCAGGACGTGTATGCTGTGGCTGAGAGCTAAACCAAGAAACCTCACCGTTTCTGGAAGTGCAGTACTTAGCAGAAGAATCATTTTCCTTTTTTGTATTGCATTTGGCACTAGAACCATTCCTTAATACTTATAGCGCACTAAAGCACAGATTGTTTTCTTCCGCAAAGCCTTGTGTGTACACAAGATACTCAGGTTTGTTTCCTCTTTACATATAAGAGACCATAAACCCCTTGAAGTCATGTTTTGAGTGACCTCTGCTAGTTGTACATGTTTTAGGAAGTCCCAAGAGCTACAGGGACTTCATTACTTGTAGGTACGAGAACTAGCCAAAGCTTGATTTGTGCGTATTAGTGAAGCTTGCTGAAGATGTAGTTGAATTTTTAGTTGGAAGTAAGATATTATTTTTTGGGTAATTCTGTTACAGCCCCAGAACACTTGTGGGTTTGACTTCACTATGTCATTGAAGCAAATCCAGATGTGCTCTTTAGGAGCGTTTATGGTAAAAAAAAAGAGGTTTTACAGAAGACAACCATTTGATACCCTTTGTAATCTCTCAGGTTTTGCTGGCTGAACTGCATCTTCTGAGCACAGCAGCTGAAAAATATCCATGTGTGTTACAAATATCCAAAATGGTAAAACTAATAAATGTGTATCGAGACATCAGCAAATTTGGAAGATGTTGGCCAAGCATTTTTTTCACAAATAGAGTTCCCCTGTATTCAAAAGAAGCTTTCTCTGCAGGACAGCAGGTTTTGGTCCTAAAAATGTCATGCTTTTAGTAGTGTTTAGGGGGTTTATTAATTTTATTTGGTTTGTGGTGGTTCTTAAGGTATTATTTAAAAATGAGGCTATGCTGCTGGCTAACTGATGCTGCTTTCTTCACTACTAGGGAAGGAAAGTCCTCCAGTTAGTGATGTTCCAGATGATGCAGATGAACCTATGCCTGTACCAGAGGACCTTTCAACTAGCACTGGAGGACAACAGAGTGCTAAGAATGAGAGAGTCTTGGGTAAGATGACTAGTCCGCTCTTATAAGAAATACTAGTACACAATGTAATATGCCAATAATGTTAAAGTACTATATAGTAAGCTGGTATACAAGCAGGTTCTGTGCCTTCTAACCTTGTTCAGCACAGGTTTACTCAGGTACTTAGTGTTTTTTGTGCAACCTTCTCTTTGGCAAAGGTATTTTGAAGGACAGCAGGTCTTTCCATCTACAGAGAAGATATAAAGATCTTACTATTTACCTTATTTCCAAAGCATGACATCGCATGATACTCTCCCCAGGAAAGATGGTTTTCATTTTGTGTAGGAAATGGAATTAAATATGTGATTCCAGGTCAAAATTATCTGTACTCATAAGTGATAAAAATTTAGTAAACTCTCAGGTATTTTTAATATTAATTTGAATGGTATCTTGAATGTTATCTGCTATTCAGATTTCTCTAGAAATGCCATATTAGAACACACATAAAATTAATATGTTTCAGATTCCAATATCCAGTCTTCATTTACCCTTGGTTTTTTTTTAACTGGGAGACCTTTAGAAAGCACTTGAATTTTTTTGTTCTAGGTAAAAGTCCAGAATTGATAGTCTATTGGATTAAAATAAATTATTGGCCAGAGGTGATTTTGCAACATGTTGATTGTTCTTAGGGATCCCAGACTCCAAGCCAAGGACTAGCAGTGCTGCTGACTGCTGTGTGCCTCAGCTTACATGTGGTCCACTACAAAAGTGCTGTTACTTCAGCACGATGCTTATTACTAGTTGGGGGGTGGGGGGGGGGGGGGGGGGTGGAGGGGGAGAAAGAAGAAAAAAAAAGAAAAGGCACAATGACTCCCAGAATGCAGTGATCAATGTCCTGTATCGTAAAAATATTTAGGGAATCACTATCAAAATATGTTTGTTTATCTTTTATAAATAGTTTATAAATAGTATTGCTCATCATTTTCACATTGCTATTGTAAGAATGAGGGTCAGGGTAGAATACTGTTTACAGAAAGATTGCAAGTGCCTTTAAATGTTCATTGTCTAAGGAAGTCCAATAGAGGTTGGTAGGTGGAAATGGGAGCACAGAAGGCAAAATAACCAAATCAAAGTAATACAGCAGGCTGGTGTCAGCATCAGGAATAGACCCTACTCCCAAAGTTCAGCACTAGCCAGTAGAGAATGCAGCATCTTATGCATCTTCACTTTATTTACCACTTGATCCCCTTTTACCAAAAATGTGAGTGTAAAGTTCAGCTCCTACATGCATATTGACATAGCTATGAACAAATTAATTTTTGAAAATGCTTTTTCATAATCTGATCACTTACCTAGTGCTTTGTTTTTCAGTCTAAAGTTCTTTGGACAGAATCTTCCCTTTACTATTTGTGTATCAACTCAGTAAAATGAGTTAAGCCTTCTTTCTCCCACAGTAACTAAACCATACAAAACATTTAAGTCTTGATTTAAAAAATAATAGTAATTTTTAAAAATTCCTTGTTCAAACTCAGACAGCTTTTTTGATTGCATTGAATTTACTTCACCTTGCAAATATCACACAAAACCAGCAAAGTTGAAATTTATATTTACTGATGTTGTAACAATTCTCTTAATCAAGATAAACATATATTAGAAGTTACTGTAATAAAAGAAGGAGAAAATGTTATCGCTGGTGTCCTAAATATGAGAAGTTCCATCCATTGTTCTCATTAGTTTTACTTTGTGTACTCAACAATAGATTAGATTTTCCATGTCCTGACTTCAACACTTTTTCTACAACCCCTTTTTGTACCCATAGCTCTTTGACTTTGAAGGGTCACATCTTGTAGTGAGACATTTACCATCGTCAACAGAAACAAAGACAATTCACAGTACTCTGTTTTATGAATGATCTTAACTGTAGGTATCAACTCCAGCACTTGCAATATTTTTCTTTTCTGTAAAGCTGCATACACTTGTACCTCTTCTGCTGCTCCTTTTTCTAGACCTGAACTAACCTTTTGAAAACAGTATACTGAAAAAATTGTCTTTTTTTACAAAAAGGGTCTGAACACATGCCCCAAACATATCAGGAGCTGTATGACTGCTATGCACATTCTGGATCATTGTCAAAAGAAAACTGGTTAGGGATAAACCAATACCTTAGTAGTGGTGTTTGGCCTATATGATTCCACAGATGTGGGATTAAGGGGACTGTCTGTCTTTCTAGGTAGGCAGTGGCATGGCAGTGTAGACAGGCTTGGTGTTCAGTGCAACGCAGTCATCTCTAAGTCTTAATATCTGTTTCTCACCAAACTTAGGTAGGAAAGGATGATTTGAAAAAGTACTTGGAAGAACAATAGTTAGGCGGGACAGTATTGTAAAGACTGATATTGTATATATCTCGTTTCTGGGAGATAGACTGTGACCTAGGGTAACTGACAGGCGATGCACATGAGCAGATATGACCAGACAACAGTTTTTCTCTATATGACTTTCCTAATGTCCCATCTGCTTCTTTTGTCAAAAGAGAATCCCCTATGCACTTTGCTGTATTTCAACATATGATTTACAATGCATTCCACTTAATCTGTAATGCCCTGAGACATCAGCTGTTCATATAGCATACACTGAGGAAGGGTAATTTGAGTCAGACGTGTATGGAAGAGGGTCGCTAGGCTCTGGAGGACTTTTTTGTACATGTAGTGTTACAGAGGTAACAATGGAAATTGCAGGTTTGTTAAATGAGTAAGTGAAAAGAGTAAGTATTTACCTCATCTTACTAAAATTAGGTAAAAAATCTGTTGTTAATTTTAATCAGCCTGTGAGGTAGATATGTTCAAATGACCGTTTGCTTACTCAGATTTGTAGTAACACTTCATGAAGCCTTCATGACCCTGGAGTCAAAAGTTTAATTACCTTTTTCATCAATTTAGCATTCTAAACATCAAAAATTAGGGGAAGTAAGCTATTTTTAGAAAAGAAAGATAGTCTCTAGCTGTTCTGCATATTTTCAAAAACCTCCTTTCCTTCTTCTTCCAACCCTAAACTGAGACTTGAATGTGGTGCTATAGACCTGATTGAACCATTTGAAACATCTCTCCCACTCTGAGAATGAAGGTGTAGTAGACTTCAGAAGTTAAAGTACTCATTTCAATTGCCAGATTTTGTCAGTGCCTTCAGATTTTGAACTTCTCACTTAAAATGACTAGAGAGGGTGCAGATTTCATGGGGGAAGTGTCCAGAGGTTCATGAGATGTATACTTTGACTTGGGTGCCTCTGTCTGGGGACATAAAGACATGTGTTGTTCCTGACCAATGCAAAAATTATAAGTGGGTGTGAAAAGATCATTTGTGGAACTAAAGTCATCAACAGTTCCTCGTAATAACCCCAAGCAGCGCAGCAAAGCAGAAACATATTAAAAGATGTGTTCTGGTCACTGCTACGACTCTTCATTTCCTTGATGAGCTTGCTATGTTTTTAATGTTGCAACTACCAAAATGCCACTATGTGTTGAGCAGCTTTCCCCTGCAAACTTAATTTCTGCTGCTTTGTCCACTAGAAGACCTTCCTTCCTTGTCCTCTTCTCCACCCCAAATTTCCTTCTCAGGAGCTAGACTTTCACAACTCTTTAAGGCACTAGAGCCTCTGTTTTACCAGCTCTCCTAAATAGCCTTTGGAATATTGTAAGTTATTTAAAAATACACATCCCACTGAAATTCTGTTCCATTAAGAATTAGTGCTTTTCAGCCTATTTTGGATGGGCAGCCCCCTTTCCCATGCTAATCTGTAACATAGGAGCTGATCTGAAATATCTTCTGCTGATTCTTACTGTCTTCATTCAAGTTTCGGGTTAAATGTTGCGTGCACCTTTTTGTGGATAATCAGTACTGAACATCCTGTGTGTGGTAGACAGTTGCAATTCAGGGCTGTTTCTGCTGTGGGACTGCATCCTAATTCAAGCCATGTGTGGGAAGCTAACGATCCAGTGAGCTATAGGTCAGACCCTACCTCACACAGAAAAAGCCCTTTGCTGCAGCAGTAGCATTTGCCTACAAAGGCAAGCTGTACCTTCCTTTATCCATAACCATCCATACCATAGCTGGCCATCGATGGGTGAAAAACAAAAATCTCACAGGGTTACTGGCCTCAGAAAGAGACTCACCATTTCTACACAGGCAGCTGTCTGATGCTGAAGATGACCATTTAGACTTCCAACACAGAAGTCAAGGGTTTCTCACTGAAAAAAGTCATCACCACCATTAGTCACAGTTTACAGTCTGGGTCTGGAACATATATGTATCCAAATACTCTTCTTTCTGAGCAGAAAAGCCGAGGGAGAACTCATCTCACAAAAACTGGGTGGAAACTGTTGGACAACTGACAGAAGATGCCCAAAGTAACAAGTAAGGGTGATCCTAGACATCGATAGAGTACAGATGAGGTTTATATGAAGTTAGAAACTGTCTATTTGTTTAAAAGAAAGGACACTAGTATGGGAAGAGACGTTAAAAGAACAGAGCTTTTTAACATTTTTCTCCTTCTTCTCTGGTGGGAAATGTCAAGGAACTGATGTTACCTTCCTCCCACAAACCACTCACTAAAGCAGAAGCCTCTGTAGCTGCAGAGCCTCAGTGCCTGGCATCAGTGGGAACCTGGTATCCCCTTTGCATCCTGAGGTCTTCCCTCCTGGCCATGGGCATTCAGAGGTGGTAACCTAAATGAGTAGCTCGTTACTGGTGCAGGCAAGTGTCCTCCCTCTGAGCTGCTTTGGCCCTTTATTTCCTTAAAAGGAGCCCAACCATTCAAAAGCAGGGACAGAAGCATTGCTGAGGGGCCAGCAGGCCAACCACAACAGCTTGTCATTACATAAATCTGCTGCAACTCACACATAGCTGGGTGGAGACAGAGTAAAAGTGTGGAAAGGCTGCAGACGGAAGGGAGAAGGGAGAAAAGCCAAAAGGGGAAGTGCTCCACCCCAGCTTGCAAAATCGGTCCTGTTGCTTAGACAGGTCCAGCTCGCTGCTGCCCTGGTACTTCTGTGGGACAGGGAAAGGGGCTAAGGAAAAAGACTGCCAGAGCTAAATGTCTTTGCATGCTCCTCCTGTAGGAGTTCAGTAGCTATGAAGGCAATGTTGTGAATGAGTAATAAAATGCAGGTGTCGCATGTGGACACATAATCATTCAGAGAACTAAAGCCACCTGGAAGACTGTAATGTGTTTTAATTGCTCAGGTTTCAGATGGGCATTTCTGCTGCTCAAAGGTATGAAAGTGCACAGGAGCTGAGAAGCCTTTGTAGATGACTGCTGGTAATTGCTGTCTCACCTGATGTGGCCCTACTGGCTCTGAGAGCGGAGAAAAAACTTGTTTCAAGATGTTTTGGGGAGCTTTAAGAATTGTCTTTAACCCTCCACAATGAAACATGGCTTGAAAGTCCAACTGTGGAGCCTTCTGAAGGAATTGAAAAACGTGTAACTAAAATATTTTAGGAACTTTCAAAAATAGGGAAGTTGGGAATCTCCCCTCTCATTTGGTCCGAAGCCCCTGTTTCTAGCCCCAAAGTACTAGTCCCTAGTATGGACCGGTAACGCATGCTTTGAGACCCGGCCAGTATGACTTCCCTGTTTTTAAGGGGAACGTAGGAGATATTTTTGTCGGGATTATTTTAATTTTGTATACAGTACTCTTCTGAGAATTTGTATAGAGGAGGGTGGGGATGGTTTAGTGAGAGAAGGCATATGACAGGTTTCATGAATGCCCCTTACATATGCTCTATGGTATATACCAGCCTTCAAAGGTATGTGCATAGTGTAAAACAGTGTACTAGAGCAATGTGCAGAGGATCCAAGTATATAGGGCCGTCGGGAAGCTGAGGCATTAGCTACACCACCAGAGAGAAGCTCTGCTCAATGTAATGACTTCGGACTTAGCAAAATGTGCACGAATTTTCACAAGGCCAGTGGAAAACAGCACTCATACTGAAAGCAAATTCCTTTATCAAATTTTTAAATGCTGCATGTTGGTGGGTGGACATCTTCAAAACAAACCCACAAATAGTTTCTCGAAGGGAGGGTGAGCCAGTCTGGAAAGAAGAGCTGCCACAGTCCCAGAGACGCTGTGTAAGCAGGCATGTAAAAGTTTGTCCTCTGATGCAACTGGAGCATGTGATAATTGAGAACAAAATTGATCCTAAAAGAGATTTGTACTTTTCCAGTGGCTTCTATTTAGTTTTGCAAGGAATTTTTTCACTCCCGTCCCATTTGGTGGAAGTATGGTTTCTGTTGCCACTGTGTGGCAACATGATGTTGCACTGGGTGGTGAAGCTATGGGTTTTTTTCCTGTATTACTCCAGAGCTGTGTAGCTTGTGGAGCTGGGGCTGATTTAATGAGGAGTTGCTGGGTACTGCTATGTTTTCAGAGGGCAGCATCAGTGCAAAAGCCAGGAAAAGCCTGGGAGCTGTGTGAGTTTTGTTTCTTGAGCACTGAGAAAGCGGTGAGCATTGTTTGAACTGGAGAGATGCAGTGTTTAGCTGTGTGGCTTTTAGGTACAGATACTGAGCCTGCTGATCTAATCTGCAGTTAGAGGAAGTTGTCTTTATCTGAGCAGAAGAGATGTGCCTCAGAGATAAGCCCCATTCTAGCTCGGGAGTTAAAATTATCTAGCAGGATCTCAGCCGTGGCTGCAGCAAAACTCAGAAATACAGGGCTCTGGCTGGAAAGGGAGCATATTTTAAGCTGGGGAGGACCTCTATAACTGCAGCTTGCTAAACCTCAGGCTATTTTAAGGGAATGACAGTGCATCAAAAGATTGGATGAACCTCCCAACATCAGCCATCCCTCTATTCTCTATTAATTTCTTGCTTGCTTTTTGTTGTAGCCTTGCTTTTTGCCTTGAGCAAGGTCTCACTCAACACAAGTGCTCTTCAGGAGTACACCCTGAGTGAAAAGTTTAACCACTAGACTGAGGCACAGCACAGAGACCACCTGCCTCTACAGAGGCGCCGTTTCGGAACAAGCTGCTGTTTTGATTTTGTTCAGCTTCTCCTCACATTTCTGTAATTTCAACTCCTGCTGTGGTGCCTCCCTGGGAGGAGGTGGTTTCTGGCTGCAGAGGGCCTGCAGTGATGCTCTCCGCTCTCAGGTCTGAGCTCCCCAGGTTCTGTCCCACAGCAAAACAGGCAAACACAGCATCACTGTGGCTGCATCCCTGCATTAGAGATTTGCAGGGAAGGATTTACAGCAGGGCCATGCCACTATAGGTTTCTCCAGTGAGCCCTTTATTGTAAATAGTGGGGGATGGAGGGAGCTCCTTTTTGGAGCTGTAGTCCTAAAGCTAGGAGCAAACACCACTCATTGCAGCAGGACAGAGATTTGTCCTTGAACCTTTATCAGTAAGGTCACTATGTGAGGTTTCTTGAAGCTTTAGAAGATGGTCTCCCTGGAAAAAGCTTTGCCCCACGTGCAGGAGGTAGCTATGCCATCGCAGCCAGTGCAGGGTCACCCTTAGCGGGTCATTTATGGTGGAGAA
This sequence comes from Falco naumanni, assembly GCF_017639655.2. Classification (NCBI taxonomy): domain Eukaryota; kingdom Metazoa; phylum Chordata; class Aves; order Falconiformes; family Falconidae; genus Falco; species Falco naumanni. The sequence goes on from NC_054056.1 coordinate 41,176,269, forward strand.
GTGTGACCGCAACAAGCTGTTGACTTGTGAATGTGGATCAGCCAGCACCCCAGGATTTTGGCCTTTGGAGACAGCTTGAAAACTCTCGTCCTGCCTCATCTAACTGCCTCTGAACAAGTGAGCCAGCAGAGCAGCAGCACAAAAGCAGGTTAGACCTACAGCCTGCAATGTGAGATGCTTTCTGCTGCTCCCTCCCTCCCCATTGAGTGAATTCGGTGTTGTAAAGGTGCACATCCAGGGAACATAATTCCTAGTAACCCATTTGGCATGCTTCTCTTTTTTTATGTTTTTTACACATTTTTAAGTTAGGAATAGTGCCTAGTTCTTGTATCCATTGCAGTTTAGGGTCATGTTTTCCAGAAGCATTTAGGTGTTTAGGTTGCAGGCATAACAAGAGAACCCAAGAAGGGATCTATTGATCTAATCTATTGTTCCACCATCAGCTGTAATAACACCACAGGCACCAAATGGGATTTTTGGAAGTGGATAACTCCTATTTGATGTAAATAAGATTTCAACCCTAACATGCCAAAATCCATACCTAAAAATGAGTTTAAAAACCCCATTGAAGGTTTGCAGAGAATTAGTAAATGCAGAACAGAGAATTGCTCTCAATTTCCAACCAAAACAGGGCTGACCCAAAAAGAAAAGTTAAGGTCCATGTTTTGCTCTTTCGTTTTCAGTGTCCATTTCCCCCATTTTTCCTCCCCCAAAGGTAGTCCAAAATGATCTCATTTGAGAGGTTTAATAAATGGAGCAAAAGTGGAGAAATGTAACAGAATAAATTGACTTCCACTATTCCAAGCCACATATCACAGTTTAAAGAGGGAAAAAAAAAAAAAGAGAGAAAAAAAGAAAAAAGAAAAAAGAGAAGATACTGAAGAGTAAGGAGAACTTTCATGTAAGACTTTTTTTTTTTTTTTTTTTTTTTACCCTGGAAATGTTACTTCTGGGGAAGTGGCTCTTACCAGAGTTTTCAGCAACTTCTAGATTATTTTATGGAACAACGTAAGAACTTGCCTGCTCCCTGACCCCTCCTTTTTTTTTTTTAAAAAAAAAAGATAGTTTTATAAGGAATTGCTAATTCCTTCATATAACAGAGAGTATCTGCACATGATTTTGCCATCCGTGCTGATTAAGTAATGTCACAGAAGTGTTTAATGCAATGGAAAGGTGGGTTTTAACTAAAGTTGGCGATACTTTCAGCTGGTGTTGCAATTAATAGAAGAGGAAATATTCATTCTCCCTATTTCATCATTTAAAAGCATCCTGTATTTGTAAGAAGCTGTGATCAGCCAACATCCTTGCTATGGATTTCAACTTCCCAAATCTTTGGTGGGTTTTGGGTTTTGTCTGAGCTAAGAGCTTTGTGTTCTGATTTTTAATGATGGCTTAGGGGTTTTTTTGAGGGAGATCTGCCCCTTCTCATTCACAGTACTGTGCACTTCAGCATTATTTGGACTGAGCTATTGAGCCTGTTTTTTCCTGCTGTGAATACGTGTTGCAATGCTCGGAAGTGGTGGCAGTGGTTGGTGTTGAAGTGGGATGGTTTCATTAGTACCGAAATGGTGACTGCCGGCTAGGGAGCACTGCTGTTTCTGCACCCCTCACATTGCATCTGGGTTTCAGAGATATCTTTCCAGGTCTTTCCATCTGAGAATTTATTTTTAGGGGAGAACAACACATGCACATGTAGAATTCACTATGAAAAATTTATGTGCCTTATTGTGGCGTAGCTAAGACCCACCACTTGGGTTTTGTGCTCACATTTGCAAAGGGAAATAAACACCTGTTTGGCCAAGGGAAGTGTCGAATTGTCCATAATCTATCCCTACCCTGACCTCCAGCTGGCTGTATTCGCATTTCAGGCTGTGAATGTCTCTGCCTCTCTTAAGCAGAGCACCTCTCCTGGTTTCCCCAGGCTGAAGCTGTGAGCAAAGCAGTGAGAACATCCCTTCTGCACTGAAATGGCACCTTCCTTTCTGAGTCAGGGTTCATCCTTCATTGTTCCAGAATCCAAACAAGTTTTTAACTGGCACCTCCTATTGCTGGACATATGAGGGGAGGTGGGGAAGCCTTGACGGCCAGCATGGGTGCTGGGACTTCATCTGCTGCAGGTGTGGACCTACAACAATTTACCTGGAAGTCAAATGGGAAGTAGGTTTTTCTGGGGAGGGGCTGAGCTTCCTACCCGTTTGTCCACTTAATGGCAAGTAGAGCTAAAAATGAGAAATCATAATTGTGCTAGAAAAAGACTTCAGTGTCATTGGAGGCCAATGCATGTAAAAGATGAAGAACGAATAATGGTAATGAGGCATTACCTCTGTTGTAGCAACACGTTTGTTTAAACTTACCACTATGTTGCTAGCAGATCCTAGTAAAATTGGTATCCTATCATGGGCATATTGTGGTATTAAGTGGAATATTTTCCTCCTTGCAAAACAGACTGGAGAAGTATGATATTGTTTATTCTGTATTACACATTAGTGAGTCTGTATATTTGCTATACATTGTAACCATTGCTAATAAGCTCTTTCCTGTGTGCCATGAAAGAGACTGACCTATATAATGCACAATTTAGCCCTTGGTGTTAAGGAGACAATGCAAAAATACTTTTTATTTTTAAAACTTTTTGTAATTAGTTTCTTCCCTTTAATGCTCCCTTTGAAGTTGAAATGGCAACGTATTTTCCAGACAACAGGAGCCATTTATTCCATGTTCTCCCTTTTACATGTGTAAATGCACACACATACACACATGTACATACAAAAAAATATGTCTGTCAGCACACATAAAATTATATGCCTGCAAAATCAAATTCCTCTGTATGTATATCTGTGTAAAAAAACTAAAAAACAGCACACATGCAAAAGAGCATTTACCTTGAAAGCTGAGCTTTTCATTCTTTTGAAGAGGGAAAGACTTAACAAACACAAACTCTGCAAAATAAATGCGTGTTAAAAATGTTTTTTTTTTTAACCTAAAAGAGGAAAAGGTTAGTTCCTGCTAATTTTTCTGTATCCCTATAAGAAACCTAAGTGTAAATTCCATTTGGGAAGTGGGTAGCAGCTGAGGAAGACCTGCTTGTACCCACTGTGGCTTTTGCAGTCTGTGTAGATCTGCCAGGCCAAGGCAGCTGTGAAGGCAGATGGGGTCATGATACTAGAAGGACCACCAAGGAGTTCATGAAGATAGGGGGACCTGGGGAAAGGAGACACACGCGCCCCCTTCTCAGTCCTTCCTGCTGGCATCCCTTGCCTGAGGTGATGCCCTGGAGAGGCTATCCTGCCCGCCTGTGCTGCTAGCTCAGCAGTGAAGGAAGGGGTACATGGGCTTTTGGGATCCTCCCCTGCAGTTCATTAGCACTGTTCCTTCCGGCACTCAGATGCTTCATTTGCTTAATTTCTTACAGTGTTATTCAGGTAAGGTCTGTAATGGAGAGTAAGGGATATGCTGGTGAAATGTTTTTTCTAGAAGATTCTTTTATAGTCCTATACCAAATTTAGGATTGCACAGTGAAGCTTTGGGGAGTGTCTGGTCCTCACAGCAGAGGGATAGATGGCTGGCACATTGAAATAATCTAATGGAAAATGCAGATATAATATCATGTATCTCTCATTTGAGATACAGCTTTCCACTAAAAGCTGCTGCATGCCTAACTCGATAACTTTCTTAGAGATGTTTCAGTAGCAAAGTGAGCTAACAAATATAAAAGCATGATTAAAAGAAATATTGTAACTGTTATGAGGGACCTTTCTGCTCTCTCATCCTGGAAAGCAACCATGATATTCAGGGAATCTCCTTATGCACACCTCTGGGAACTACAGCTGTGTGCAAAACCCTTACAAAGACCAGGCTAGCTGAGCAAAATGCAGTCCCCAGCCTTCCTGTGTGAAGGCTGGTGTTTGCTGGGGTTTTTTCACCCCTATTTGTTACCCTCACTGAGACAGAGTACAAATAGTTGTATTAGTTGCATACTTCCTGAGAACACAGTGATCCACACATTCTGGGCTGCGGGTTGTGTTTTTGACATTCAGGCCTAGGATGGGAGTTCATCAGATAGCAATGGGGAGCTCTAGCAAATAGCACATTTGCATCAGCAGAAGCAAATTTCACAAGACTTGCTGGGAAGGTTTGCCACAGCATGCCACGGTCCTGCACTACTAACAGCCACAGCACATTCATTCGATAAAAAAGACGACAACAGAAAATGAAACTTCTAACGTTCTCTTCTATGAACACTTGAGAAGTACATTACCCTGAAGGTGTAACCCTGCGGCTCACGTGGGCTTCTCTGGGACTCCATGGTGCCTTTGAGGTAAAAGAATTTGAAGCTGTGGGTCCTAGTGGCAAGGAGAGCTCTCAGCGCTGTGATGCAAGTGACAATCCTGATGTCTAACAGTTTCCAAGAGTCCAAATGCCTGGCAGTAGGATACTGGGATCACTGGGCTTTGAGTGCCTTATGGGCTCAGAAATATTCAGCCAGCATGTTTTTGTCTTCTTGTGTTGGACAAGGCAGAAGCAACTTTCACTGGGATGCTCTCCTCCAAATGAACAAAGCATCATTCATCACTCCAATACTTTTGTTTCTGGTTACTGGCCAGCTTACTGGGTGATGGTTAATTTTCTGAAGACTGAGTCAGCTCACTTGCTGCAGTCTCTGACAAATTTGCTTGGCCATGACCTAGTTGAGCCTTTATAGCCCAGTAGCCCAAACTGTATTTCTGGATCTATATGTTCTTAGGTGGTGGTGTTAGCAGGATTTCATTCCTGTTTTTGACCTCACACTATACTCCATGGTGCAGCATGGCCACAGCACAGATATCAGAGTTTACCTTAGCTAATAAGAAATAGCAACTTCTATAGAGCTGCTTTGCATTTTAATGGGGAAGATTTTTCACACTTCCCATTAGCCTCGCTCTTAGCCCAGCCACACTGTCTGGGTGTTGGTATGTAATTTAGGTGCATTATAAATCTTGGACTGAGTGGTAGTGATGCACTCTGTCTGGCTTGGTAGTTAAAAGGAGTTGCAGCTTGGTAGTTCATGGGAAAGAAGAAGGTTTCTTAACATGTAATAGCACATTAGGACACATTTGGGTGTTTCTGTGCTTAGAATCCTTAGTGTTTAGTAAAAAGTCAACACAACGTATGTTCCTTTGCAATATTTGGAAAGCACTTTAAACATGAACTGGTCAGATGCTTTAAAGTGTGACAAAAGGATTCCTTCAAGCAAAAGGGACTTACACTGTCTAGGACATGCGACTAGGAGCAGAGAGGAAGTTTCACAGAAACTTTGCCTGCTAGACACTTTCAAATATTCCATAAATGCTGAGAGGGCAGGAAATGCCAACGCTGATAGTCTGAACAGATCAACCCTTATGGGACACCATGTTACTAGCTCTTACTGTTTATGGAAGACTGGGAAGAGAAGTGAATTAAATTTTGGGTGTTTCTACTGCTGTTTATCTCCAATTGTTTTCTTGGGTTTATGTATGAATTTGTGTTGTGGCACAGGGTTCCTGGAAAATGAACAGAGCTCTTTTGCTCTAGACACTGCGCAAACATCAGCAGCACACCCCAAAGAGCTTACAATCTAATTAATGCTATATATACACATGATTGATTAATTAAGCCTTACAAATCCTAGCCAGGGTAAGTGTGAGATGGGGCACAATGAGACGTAATCAATTGTGCTGTGGAATTTAAACCATAAATAGTATCCTGGAGACCAAAAAGCAAATTTGGTTTTGTAATAGCTGCAGCAGAAGTCTTGTGTGTTCTTCCAGGGTGCAGTGGGACTCGTTTGGTTCAAAGTAGTCAGCTTTGTTTTAAACAATGTGTCCCTTTAGCTTGAAAAGTGAGATCAAAACGTATAAAACATGAAAACATAAACAAATGAAGGGTTTGGTGATGGTAGATGAGAGAATAAAATAAAAACTAGCAATGAATGATTAGATCATTTTGGGAATCAGGAAATAATTTATTTCCTAAGTTGTAATTAGTCTAGATCTTAGTACAGAGGAGCAATTCACTGTATTGCTTGGACTTTTGGAAAGAGGGGAGAGCTGATTTCCAGCTCTGTGCCTGATATGTACAGGCAGGAGTCCTGGGTCGTGCCAGTGCGATGAGTGGAATTACAGCCTGGTGCTGGCATGACAGAGCAGTGAATGAGGCTGGTCCTGGGAGGGTGGGCAGCTGAGGATCAAGTTGGGATATAAACCCATATTTCAGGGGGTCAAATTGGTATTTTTGGCTAGGCTTTTCTTTCTGCTGAGATGTTTCTGAAGATCTTTTGCATTGCAAAAAAAATTGCTCTGGTCATTTGTTTTTGGAGTGAGCTTTCATACCTCATAACTAAACATGTATGAGAAGCACTACGAAGCTGAACTGGCAATGACAGTTTTCAATATTAGGTCATTTCCTACAAAAAAAAAGGTAGAGGCTGAGCCCCTCTTGTTTCCTTTCTCAGACCACTGATAACTTCTGCCATGCTGGCTGCAACGTGGTGGGAAATTAAAACTGGTTTTGATGTTTTAAACAGCTCATGCTTTTTTTTTTTTTCTTAAGGTAGTTGCCTTTGGGATTTTTACATCTCTTTTGGAACAGAGTGGTAGCATGGGAAAATGCCAGCTGAGGAAAAATATCATTCCTTCCCTGCTTCTCCATTATTAGTCTGAGGAAGAAAAAGCCTGCTTTTTGACTTTAAGTAATCCCAGATAAGGAAGAGCGGGGTGAGGGCTCCAAGCACTTGATATCTGCTATTTTATGGGTATAACCAAGGTTAGTTAGGTAGGACACATCACGGGTTATGGATAGCATTTTCACAAATACCTAAGTGATGCAGCCTCTCCAGCCACAACTGCTGCCTGCCCCATGGTCCCTAGTCACTTTCTGTTTGACACATGGCAGGAGGGTGACCAAGGCATGGCCAGATTTCAGCCTCGTATTAGGATACTTGAAAGTCACGTACCCAGATGTAGGAATCACTCTAGAGAGCAACATAGATTTTGAGTTTCCCCATTAACAAAACAAAAAAAAAAGTCTTATCCACATTAAAAAAAAGATTTTAAAAATATGCAGATAGGGAAGTAAGGGCACATGATGGATTAAGTGCCTTTCCCATGGCCACACAGGAAGTCTGTGGCTGAGCTAGGAATTAAACCTAGATTTCCTCAGTCTGCATCCAGTGCCCTGTCCCTCTTTAAAGCCATAACATTTTGTTTGTTATCAAATTCTCTATAAGCTGAAGCAGAAGGCTTGTGTTTGTGAGGAAGAGAATTATTAAAAGTACTGTGCATAACTGGTGAGAAACTGAGAATAGTTCTGGACCAAGTATCGCCCATCTCTATTGCTATTTAATGTTCTCTTTTTTTCCAAGTTTACATCAGCATAAAAATCCCCTTGTGGTATTGTTCCTTAACTAAGAAAACTACTCATACCTTTCCTTATGGCTAGGATTGCAGTAGAGGCTGATACTTAGCTATTTCCAGCTGTCCTGATTTAACAGTAAGTAACATTAAGACTGGCTTGACAGGAAAATGATCATATTTCTGCCTCTTTTGCTTGACATTTCTCATCCAAAATCAAATAGAAAAATTGCATCCACTTGCTGTGGAAAACATCTATAGCTAGTTCTGTCTTAGAATACTCATTTGACTTGACGTAGCATCATTTGTTGAACAGGTTTTTGTCTTTGGAAGTGCTGAACTAAATCAAGAGGGGCTCCACTGAAGTTAAAACCAGAGCAGAACTATGAAAGCCAGAAGAAGGCAGATTATGCCCCTCAAACCCACAATATACACCAGCTCTTCTATAATAAGTAGGACATGACAAACTAGGCAAAACCTTCACAACAGTCATGGTCCCTCTCACATATGTGTACATGGGTATGACACAGCTTGGTCACCCCGGCATCCCTAAAAAAATAACGCAGTGTATAAACTGTGCCACTGTGAACTAGAAGTATTGGTGCTATATCTGTAGGAAAGTGGGAGAGCAGTCAGAGCTGCAGGGTGGGACATGCAGTGCAGGTCTGCAACAGTCGTAACGTCTAAGGGACTGTTGCCATTTGCAAGAGGAAACTGCTGACTCCTTCTTATGCAGGTAAAGTCATCTCTTCTCTGTCCCACACATCCCAAAGTACATTAACTTTAGCTGAAGAACTAAACACTGATCAAGTGGCCCAGAAGATACTTCCTGTTTCACTGATAATGGTAGGGAAAATAGCTGAGCCTGTTGATAGTCTCTGCAAGAGTGTTTCAAAGAAAGTGAAGCCTCACTAATACCCCTTTTTTTATCACCTCCTGACAGCCTCACTCATGGGGAAATAGCCACAAATGGTTTTGAACTAGTCTTCCAACAGGGTAGTTTTCATGCCGTGATGAACAAATAATTATACCACAGTACACCTTTGTGTAACACTCCTGTCTTCATCTACATGTGGGATTTCACCACTGTTTTCCTGAGAAGCTACAAAATTCAGTTAGCCACTGGATAAAATAAATATTGGAGCTTGGCTCAAAAGGGGTACATAACTATTAGTGTTGTGATATTTACAGAGGATCATTTCTCAAGTTTTCACTTACCATTCAGCCTTTTATCAGACAAATTCTTGCTGAAAAGTCCGTGAGAAATGAGAGTATAAAAAGTAACGTCCTGCTTTGTTCTTAAAGAGGTTCATGTTCTGTTCTTTTGCCTGCAAATGGAGAAGAGAAAATTTTTCATGTGAATTTCAAACACTTTCTGCTCTGGCCAAGTTTCATTCTGAACAAGCAGGACAGTATGGTACGTGATCTCAGTGGAAGAACTTCCTAAGCTGTTTGCTCCATTCGCTGGCAGCCGGGCAGGACTGCCCAGTTAGGCAATCCCTACTCTGCTTTAGCCAATTTCCTTCTGTACTCTTCCATCATCACTCCATGGCTGCCTTCAGCGCGTAAGACCATTGCCTAATCCAACCTTCTCACCCTGAGGCTAGGCATTTTGAGGCCTTTTCTTCATGTTTGGTTTCCCTCTTTTCTTTCTGAGTGATTTGAGCACTCCCTCCTCTTGGCTGATCTGAAGATAAGGTGGGGGGGGCAGCAGGGGGGGAGGGGGGTGGTTCAGGTTTGGTGAAGTCCAACCACACACAGAGCAGCACAGTTTGGTATCTGCCTTAAAGTAGGCGGGAATGGGAATACAGGTCAAGTGGGTGAGAGCTGGAGAGGAATAGTGATCTAGAAGATTGCTGCAGAGGCAGAAAAGGGTAAGCCTGTATATTTTTTGTTTCAAAATTTTTTTCTGCTAAGCCACCAAGTATAATTCCTGGTCTGTGCTTCCCTTTCTGTCACTTCTCCATAATTCTTAGCATTTCAGTTGGGCTGCTGTCTCTCGGCTGCTTCCTCTTTTCCTGCTTTCCTATATTTCATTGTTTGCCCTTCTTCCTCTTCAAGTGCTTTTACAACAGAGTGAGGAGGATGTGGAAACCCAGTTACAATATGACACACAAAGTGCAGTGTCACAACTGTGCTCTTCAGTTTCATCTCCGGGAGCACGCAGAAGCAGGTCAGGGTGAAGAGACAGGACGGGGGAGCTAAGGAAAAGAAGGGAGAGATTTATAAATAGGGAAGAGAAATGACAGAAAGTCACAAGATTTCCAGCTCAGGAACTTGGGATAATGGCTTTCCCCATAGTTAATGATAATCCTTAAGTGAACCATCACTGTGTCCTCGAATGCAAAGAAGAGATGGTGGTCTGTGCCAGTCTAAGGGTCTCCCATAATACCGCTGCCACAGAGAAGATATAATCCTGACATGTTTCTGAACTTGCCTGTAGAGACATGAAAGCTGAGCAGACCTCTAGGCCTGTATTGTGCACAGCTCATAGCACTGTCCTTTCAACAACAACAAAACAAAATAAACTTATAAAATCTCAAAGGAAAAATTATTCTTAGTGCCCATGTCTGTGTGTGAGGTAAACTTTTGGAAGATGCCATATATGCAAATGAGGAGGTGCTGTAGCTTTCTTGAGGTATCAGGCAGCTGGGAAAACTTGATCCCATGGACTTTGCTCCAACTACTTCCTAGGGTACTCATTAATTAGAGGTGCTGTGCTTCTTCTCTCATCTCTTCTTTTTCTTCTCGTCTCTTCTCTCTTCTCTTCTCTTCTCTTCTCTTCTCTTCTCTTCTCTTCTCTTCTCTTCTCTTCTCTTCTCTTCTCTTCTCTTCTCTTCTCTTCTCTTCTCTTCTCTTCTCTTCTCTTCTCTTCTCTTCTCTTCTCTTCTCTTTCTTATCTTATCTTATCTCATCTTATCTTTTTGCCTGGGGTCTCTTAGAAGCCTTTCAACCTGACTGATATAAATTTACATCATAGCAACTGGTGTAGGACTTGCTCCAAACTTCTAGGGGATGACAGATGCTAAGGCGATAAACAACTGTGGGTCGGGAGGAAATGGGTAATATGTCCAGGCTGCTCTGTGTGCTTGTGGAAGGAGTTAGAGGAACAGTAGATAGGGGTTTCCTGTTAAGCCAGACAAGGGGGAAGCTGTGATATTTCTCAGCTATGGCTGTGATTGGACTCAAGTTCAACAACATTCTCAGTGTGGGTTTGATGTTTCTCCACTCCCCATGAGAAGCTCAGGTTGTCTTAAAAACCTGAATACCAATAAAAGTCAAGGAGACTTAAGCTCCCAGATAATTTAGTTACTTCAGAATTGCGTTCCACTGCTGCACAGTTGCTGCACTGCAGTCTGTGGAGTGCTGCAGTGGAACAAAGGTTTGATAGTCTCCGTCTGTTGGAGATTGGGAAGCAATACCTGAACCAGCTCTGAGCTTTGAAATCAGAGTAAGTCAATATATGTCCTTTTTGTTAACTGCTTCTCCACTGATCAACATACAGATTATGGCACACAGAGTTTGTGAGGAGCTATGCATGTGCATGCTAAACAGAGGGTGGTCCTGATTTTCAGAGGTGACTGGATGCCCAGAATTCAGCTATGGAGCTTGAGACAGCGATCTGATTTCTCAGTGTTACTGTTTTCCAGGGTGATCTGTTTTCTGATAATCTAGTTTCGTTAGTGTCTGAAGTTGGAGAGCCCTAAAACATTACTTGCTTCTATAAAAATCTTTTGTTGATGGACAGATATTAAAATAATTGGTAGGCATATCAAAATAAGTGGAAGAGTTTAGAGAAAGTCAAGCAGTATTTGAATGCTGGTTAAACCACATTAGATTATTCTGTTCTATACCTCAGCCAGAAATGAAGGCCTTGGTGGAAGAATGTTTGTGGTCTGACTTTATGCAGGTTTCCTCTGTTCATAACAGTCAGTTTTGGGCTACTTACGACAATTTAGGTGAGAGCGGTGCTATTGAAGACCATTTAATTCAACAACTATTATTCTGAAAGCCTTTTCCCTTGAAGCTCTGCCAGCAACATGTTAGCTTGGATGCTTTGTTGATCTATCCACGTTAAGAAAACGGTTGCGTTTTGATGTAAGATAGTGATACTCAGCATGGTGATTGTGACTGTTTAAAGATTGTTATCTTGACTGTATTTCCAGTGAGTTTCAAATTTGAGATTACTCGTTCAAGAGAGTGGTAAAATAATTTTAAAACACCCTTTTACATTCACCAGCCTTAAGCATTGCTGAATATTTGTTCAGAGTTTGAGGAAGCCGTGCCTGAGTGGATTGCTATATTGGCCTTTCTCTTCTGGAGGCATGATGATACCTGCACCAGAAAGCCAACTAAACCTCAGCTTAGAGTTCCATTCTGCAGCACAGTTCCTGCCTGATTTTGGAGATACCCTTCAGGACAGGAATAGGGGCTCCTGAATGCAGTAGTTTCAAATCACAGCTGAGGTGGGCTTACAGCGCAGAGCTACAAAGTTCAGCTAGGAAGCTGTTCCTGATGTAATACCTTTTACACATATTCTTCAGCCTGAACTTCCGTCCTATTTTTCTCCACTTCTTTTCTGAGAAACTGGTGTTTTGTTAATAATCTGTCCTTCTTTTTGAATCAGCTGTTGCAGAAAGCTGGTTAAATCTAGGGTTTTCTCTTAGCATTGTGTTCAAAGACCCAAGGAAACAGTATACGAGTTTGCAACTGTTGGATGCTTCACAGAAGAGGCATCCGATGTCAGGGATGACTTCTCATAGTGCTAATATGGTTAAGGTTGGATTCTGTCCAGGGAAGGGAAGGAGGGCTGTTTTTTCCTGAGGTAAAAGCAAGGAAAGAGCAGGCACAAAAAATAGCCAAGGAAGTGAGGAAAGACAAGAAGCCTTCTAAAAATAACTGAACTGCGGACTTTCAGAATGATCCAAATCTCTGAGTGTCTGAGACTCTCCCAGCATCATTTGGGATTTCTTGCTGTTTCAGCCCAGAGGACTGATTGCCTGAGGGGGACTCCAGGGCCCTATAGCAAAGCATTGGCTTCAATACATGGTGCAAAAGAATTAGTTTTGTCCTGACATTTTTCTCCTCAGGAGCCATCTTGTATGTGTATATTCAAAGAATTTCTTTAGGATCTGTGTAGAACCATTTATGCCTCTTCCCCAGAAGATGTAGATTAGGATTTCCTTTCACTGGACTGTTAAGCACACTGTAATCAGGTAAACAGCAGTTTACATTGCAAAACCTTCTAGCAATATTTCTACAGCTCCAAAAGAAAAAAAAACTTCAGTAGCCTTGAATGGACACTTCTAGAAGAATAACTGAGCACTCAGGATTATCAGATCTAAAGCAGGCTACCTCAGGATTACCTTCTTTGCACAGTTCTGAGAGATCGTCTACTTTATCACTCATGAAGTGATGACTGCGTTTGATCTGCTTTAGTCTGAAATAACCTTTCAGTATCCCTATGGGGTTTTTTCCCCTGTCTGGTGAGGGGTCACAGAGGACTCTACTCTGCAATTTTTTTCTGAGCTGGCAAGGTAATAAAATCATCATGAAGTGCTGAAATGGGTAGGTTCCTCTCGATTTCATCCTCCAACCTCTTCTTGAAAGAGGATACTGACAGTGCACAGCCTTGGCACAGCACCCATAGGCACATCCCCAAACCCAAACACAGCTTCTCGGTGTAATTTTAGACCTACTGACCCTCTGACAGCTGGGGAACTATGGACACTTGTGTAAAATAGCGCTCGAGACATCATCATGGTAGCTAAACTGTCCCTGGTAAAAGTCCCCATGTTTGTCTTGCTGACAGCACATTAAATGCCCACATTGGTGGACTTACCAGGGCCTGATCCTGAGCCACAGTAATTCTGTGCCACTCCAGGGACAAAATTAAAGGTGTGTAAGCATCTCACTGAGCTGAAGCACGAAAAGGGGAAGGTTTGCAAGAACAAACTTTGCATTCAGAGCAAGGCAAATTAAGGTGCTCTGAAGCGGTATACAAAAGAGTTCATCTCCCTGCCTGTCCCTCTGCCCCCCACGCACTGTGCTGGCCGCACAGCAAGCCTGGGAGCTGTGTCCTTCCCTTCCTACCACAGACACAAGGAAACAGCCTTGCTCCCAAGTGGTAGCTTTGTTCTGCAGGGTAACAACTGCTCTCTTCAGCTGGTACAGGCCTCACCAATACACTCTGTATGTGTTCACATTTCATAAGGTTTTCTCTTGGTCAAGCAAGCTTAAAATTCCCCCTCTAACTATCATTCACATCACTTGTACATAACTGGTCACCTTAAATGTGTAACTGTGCTTTATTTTTATTTCTGCATTTCTCAAGCCCTTTGCTTTGGCTAGCGATCCCCACAGTAGCCCCCGGGTTCGCAGCAGGGTAAGGACAACTTCCAGCCACAACAGCATGGCTTCTTGCAAGAATTTGTCTGTCTCTCCCATCTGTGAGGAGCTTCTTTGGTTTCCCTGTTAAATCTCAATAAAGTCATTCCTCTTCTCCAAAACAGTAATCTTTGCAGGTATACAGTCTTTTCACATTCTCCCAGGCTGCCATGTGCGACTGCCATTAGCTGGAACTTTGTTGCTTTAGTTGAGGGTAGGTTAACACCCATGAATTTCACCAAAGCATGCTTTGTGGAAGGATGAGAGAAGGGGGATGCCTCATAAATATTAGATTATCATATGAATGAGCCTCTGCTTCTCTTGGATAACTGTTGCTCTGTGGAGAAAAGCATAAGCTGCAGCATTTGTGCCTATAGTGTTTCTGGAGAACGCAGCTTGGCTGTGCAACCAGACTCAGCACATAAGCATGTGTGTCCACACAGATATGTCTGTGTCAGCTGGGCATGTTTTCATATATGTTAGTGTTTCTATCTCACTGTTGTGTACCGTTACCTGAGGTTACTTTGCTTTTTAAAAGTTTTGTGCTAAATGCCCTTTTGCTACTTGTTCATTCTTCAATGCCTACATTTAAAAAGTCTGATGGAGGCAGAAGAGACAAAGACATTGAGGATGAGAAGCTCTGTTCTTGCAATCATTTGTCAGCAAACCTATCCCTGCAGTTTAAAAACCTTCTCAGCTTACTTCTCAAAACAGAAAAGTGTCAATAAAGTCCGTTACCAGCAAGCCTGCAGCAGTTCCCTTAGCTTCTCCATCATGCAGCCAGTAAAAGACGCAGAGCACTTCGTATAGAGGAAGCATGGGTTACACATACATGTGGAACTTGAGAGTTAGGTTTGGCATGGCCTTTCTTGATAATGCTCTTTCTCTCACCTTTAAAACTTAGTTTCACTGGTAATTCTGATGATGAACATCAAGCAGCCAGGTAGTTCACAGCCCTTTGGAGAAACAACTTGAATGCAGTACAAAATGTGCCAGCGAGTAGCACAACAAAGACAATAAATATGAACTAGATCAGCCCCTTGGCTTGGTTACAGATTGTTTCCTGCTGAAACACAAATTCAGAAAGATACATGAAAAGCTCCAAGCTTCAAATGTGTAAGTAGGTTTCAGGGGCATTACTTGAATCAGTCTTTAACCTGTCCATCTTTACTGGTGCATTAAAGGGTTCCCATAGGTAACTAATGGGAGGTTACTGGGAGTCTGCACCATGGAGCAAAAGTCACTTTTTGTACCTAGTGAGGACTTACTTCCTTGGTTGTTTTGTTCACTTGTTTGTATCCTCAACAATTCGATCTCATTGCAGCCCCTGGAAAACAGTGTTGGTGTGTTTTGCAGTGCAGTGCAGTGCGCGCAGCTCCCCGCTCGAAGCAGGTCGGTGCATGCCAGCACGCTGGGCACATCCCCGTGGGCAGCAGCGGGGCGCCCAGCACCGAGAGGAAATGGCAGACGCAGGCGATGACATGGGTGGAGTTCTTCACACTGGTTGTCCCGTGGGAGATAGCTTATCTGGGGACGCCTGTGTTTCTGGAATAATATACATTTGATTGAAAGCCAAAATTAGAGTAGGGAAGAAATTGGCTGCCAAGGGCTGATTGGCGCTTGGAGTCAAAGGAGGGGCAGCACAGACCCCGCAGGGAGGATCTCCTTATCCGTCGGCACCAGTCTGCTCTACCTGCAGGTGCGCCCCAGAGGTTCCTGCTACTACTCTTCTTCCTGTTATTTTTGTTACCCTTTAATAAGCCATCTGAGAGCCTCTTATTAAGAAGCCTTCATTTTTATCTGTTGCCCCCTCTTCACCATCGCATCCTGTGGTAAAGACTTCAGCTCTCTCAAGCAAAACAATAGGGTGCCAGCACTGCGCCACTGAGCTGCTTCGCTGGCCTCCTGTGCTTGCTGCCTGCGGTGCTAGTGGTCTCTCTGTCCTGTGGCACAGTGAATGCTGGGTCCTGTTTTAACAGAAGCCCAACATAACAGCTTGTGCAACATGGGCTGCATACAGCCCCTTTTATTTACTGATGTGTTTCCTTTTGTCCATAGCAATTAAGCTGTATTGTAGGCTTCTTTTAGGCAATTCTGAGCTGCCTCTAACTTTCAGCATTTTACACGTGCAGACATCCCAAATGCTTGATTAGCTGGGAATTGCAGTGCTATATCTGTAGAGAGGAGAGGGCAAACCAGTCATTTTCAAGAGCACTTGGATGCATCCGCTTTTTCTATAGCTAACTAACTAGTTAGTTTAAATCAGTTCCACCTGTGTTGTGTTGCATCTTCTGAATTTTACTGAAGAAGGGCTGAGGCCGTTGCATAACTAATTATGGTTGCTCTGCCCAGACCTTTTGTTAGCCTCTTTTACACCTACATGATTCTTCATGTCACTTCAGAAGCTCATAAAGGGAAGATAATGTTAATGGAAGCATAATTTAAGTTAAAGAATTGATCTTTGTTGTTGTTGAGCCTAGCCAGTGAATACTGATTCCTTAAATATTCTGTGGACTTGCTTTTGTGCCTCACATTTTTGAGAATGGCATCCTCCACCCACAGGGATCTTACACAGTGAGAACAGAGCTGATGCCACAGTAAATGACCATGATGTAGAAATAAAAGGGGGGAGGTCTGGATTTCAGATCATAGCCAAGTACTAGAGTTTGGTACACTGTAACAAAACAGAATAGCTGTTATGTCTTACAGAAGAAATAACAGGTGGAATTGCTGGCATTATTCTGGTTTTTGGTTTTTGCACCTATGTAAATAGAAAGAGATCCTGGCTGCTTTTGTTGATACATGTTGGCATGCTGAGGTGATTTTTTTGGCCTGATAGGCTCTTTTGATCATACTCTGCCTTTTTAGCAACACTTACTATGATTTGTTAGGAAGGATGGTGTTAAAGTTTTTCTCCTCCTCACCATAACAGTGCTAATCCACTGTTTAAATTAGCCAGGTATTGTTGCAGCTTCATCTGTCTGCTGTTTGAATAGTTACGGTGCCTTCATGAAAAGCTCTTGTTGGACTTCAAAGCTACCATTTAAACATCAACTAACATTAACAAAATACTTCTGTCTTATCTTGGAATAACAAATGAGCCATTCAAACAAAAAATTACATGCACCCAAATTATTTGAAGCAACTAGAAGAGAGATCTTTGCTGTTGGCTACAAAGTATGAGCATGGACCAAAAATCAGATCATCATGGTTATTTCAAAGAAAGGCTAAAGGATAACTTCTTAAAGGCAGATACATGCCACAGTTAAGTATCTACTGGGGTAAAAATGCTTAAATCCCATTAAAAATCAAAGGGAGTTAGGGAACTCCATTGTTAAAATGCCCCAGAAATAAGCTTCAGTGTGACTTATCTTTCTCTGTTACTCTCTAAATTCTTTTGACAGACAGGTCTTACACTTTTTTCTTCTTTAAAAATCCTGCCAGAGAAGAATATGACTTGGGATGTGAATGCCCCCTTCCAAATGGGATTTTGGCCCAGGTACTTAAACCTGTGCCAGTGTCAAAGTCTCACAAAACTGAAAGGGTTTTACATCTGGGAGGGAGTCCCATAGCTATGAGAGAAGGTAAACTGGGAATAGGTTGAAAAAAAAAGACTGATTCTTCACATGCATTTTTTTCCAGCTGCCTATTTGTCCGTCCTTTAAAAGCTACCCTCCACATCCTCTTTCCAAGGAGGTCTCTTTGGTTTCTCCTTTCTCCTCACTACTGACTCTTTCACTCATTGCAGAACACCTACCTTCCTTCTCCACGTTGCTCAGCTCTTTCCAGGGAAGAGCAACTGAGTGTCCTCACCCTCCATCCTGCCTTCCCGATTGTCCCAGTCTGAGTGGCGTGCTGAGCCAGCTACACTGTTCTTCAGTGATAAATCATATCATCACCCCTTTCCCCTTTGACATGTCGATTCTTTTTTTTTTTTCCCAAAGAGTTGCATAAACTACCTTTAACCATAGAATATGGGACAGTCTTTGTAACATAAATTTCAAATGCTCTTCAGAAAATCCTGAGTGAAGCTCCCAGTAAACATCAGAGAGCACAAGAGACCCACCCAGTGCCCTGCTTTTAGGTAACTTTTCTGCACTCTGGGTAGGTAGAAAGGGAGCCGGGGAGAGCTATCAGATCAGTGACACTGATGCACTCCACACTTCTTGCACAGAAAAAAAGAGTTTGTATTAAACTCCCATGAATTGCAATAATGTGTGCAAAGAGAATAAAATACAGAGCCTTTTAAGGTCACCTCCAACCAAACTGAAGTAAATTAATTAATGAGTAATGTCTTAATGATGTTAGAAGAGCCAATAAGAAATTATTACCATGAATTATTGTAGACCTAGTTAACGTCTGCATGGATGTGTACATAGACATGGATGTGCACAGAAATTATTTCTACAAAGACTATATTGAGTAACTGAGAAACCTGTGCAAATCTGAGTATGATCTTGATCAGTGCATCTGAAAGGTCTGATTCCCAGGTACTTGTCACATCGTCAGTGCTCCAAGAGTGATTTTCAGCACTATAGCAAGGGAGGGACAGGAACCTCTCTAACAAAAGAAAGAGAAAACACTGTTATTTTTCTTTTCAGTCTATGTCTCCAGGAAAAAAAAATAATGTATAGCCTGCCTTCCCATTTCTCATTCAGGTTTAGTAAAGATCCTTAGTATTTCTGCTGGAGCAATTTGCCTCTCCTCTTTTGTCTCCTGCATCAGTGGGGCATTTTTCGGTAGTTTTCATTTGCGAAACAGGTTTGCAAAAAGTGCTAATTTTGAACATGAGATTTTGTTCATTAATTAGACCTATAAAATCTCTGTGAGGACCCAGGGTAAGGTGGGTGACCTCACTACCTATCAGCTTTCACTAGCAAAGTGAGCTCCGCACGTGAACCGAGGCCCTGCCATGAACTGTGCTGCCGACTGGATCCGTTTGTACGGGCATCCTGGATGCTTGGCCTCATCTGCGTGGGGACATTCGTTGAGCAGCACAGCTACAGCAGTCCAGGGGCACAGCTGCAGAGAGCTTTAGTGAAGATTGACTGGATCAATATTCCTATCATTGCTTATGTCAAGTAATGAAATCCATTATTACTTGTATCAAGTGTGCCCCATGGCACGTAAATTTGCATGTGGCTACACATAATATGCAGGATATAGTGTGTTTGTGCAGCTATTTTTGTGTAGATAAATTGTGAAGACAAGCCTTAGAAATGCAAAAAACAAAATATGGCAATATACACAATATATAAAATTGAACTCCCTCTTCTTCCATTGCATCAGACCAGCAGGAGTAAGAAGAAAACAACGCAATTTCACTCTTTATAACTGCAGCGGCTAGAAACAAGGATGTATAAAGAAGAGATATCTGGCACAGAAAGAAGGCATGTTGGCAAAAAATAAATCCCAAGAGGAAGCTTGCACTCTAGGGACTTACGGTTTCCCTGGGGGTAGGAGAAGGCTGTGTTAGGTGCTCTGCTCCAGTTGACCCTTTTGAGACACTTCAGCAAAAGTTCCTCTTGACTTCAGCAGGAGTTAACCTGCAAGCGAGGGGAATACCCAAGAGAGGTTATGCATTTAGAAAACATGATAAACTTGTTGGGTTGGATGCTTTGGAAGAAAAGGGCATTTTTACAAATGGGGATTGTTCTGGGCAGGTCACAATTCCCCTGCCAGCTGCCCTGCTGCTGTTCATGCTTCATCCTAAACTGCTTGTGTTGCTTCTGTAATGGTAGTTCTGTCTTCCTCCTAGGTATTTCTCTTATAGCAATAATGCCATCTTCTTTTACATTTACTGCTAGCAGCACCACAAACCACCATCCTGTTTGCCTTCTTTATTGCAGCTGCATATGGGGCAGAAGGCTTTAGGGACTTTCATGCAATAATTCCCAAATCTTTTTCCCGTAAGTATACTGCAAACTCAGCTCACTACAGACCATTTCCATCTAGTTCCTGCCTTTATGACTTTTGTTTGTGTCATTTCGCTTCTCAGTAATGTACGTTTCTCTGCATATGCTACCAAAGGGCTTAAGTAGTCTGGTCTTTTTGCTTTGCTTACATGTATTTTGTCTTAACACAAAGCCTAACTCAAAAGCCACCTTCTCCAAATCCCTGGCAGACAAGGAGCCTGTAACTGTTTTGTACAAACGTACATATATTAAAAATATTTTTCTAGTAATTAAGAGAAAAAAATTATGTGAAAATTATGGAAAATCTGTCATATGCTTAAGCCAAACCATTCACCATGTTGAAAACAGCAGTACCGGGTTATAGTCCACTAAATTTGCAGAATAGTGTAGATCACTTCTGTTTAGCCAGTCATACCATTTTTGTAAATCACTGGTCATTGAATTTTTTTTTTTTTTTTTTCATATCTGAAATTTTTCCACTTTTTTAGCATACATTTTAAAGGAAAACCTGTTCATTATGATGTGCATTTATTCTGCCTTGCATATGATTTCTACTAAAAATGCAATATTTGAAAAAATCATTAAAATGCCTAGATTGATAGACTTTACCAGTCAAGCACTGTTCAGAAATGTGAACACCTTTATGCTCAACGTGTTTCCCAGTAGGATTTTGAGTTAGATACTCTCATCAGTCACATTCCTGCAACCTTCCTGGGACACCTGGAAGGTTGCAGGGTGTAGCAGAGAAGTTTGTCAAACCTTTCATTTTCAAATGAATGTCAAGGTCTTTCATTTCTCGAGGTAATTATTGCCCATAGATGTCATTGCTACACCACCACTTATGAACAGGGCTACCATGAAACTGCTGTTCCACAAAATTAAAAGAATTGGCCTTTATTTGGTGAAACAAACCCCTTGTGTACTCAGCTAGCCATTAAAGTATGTGCTCCCCTTTTTGGGGTGGTGTGAGGTGAAGGAAGAGGTTTTTCACTGAAGGGAAGGTAAGATTTGAGGCAATGAAATGGTCTTTTTCAGCCTAAGAACTATTTCTTTTCACAAAAATCATCAGATTAGAAACAAGGGAAATAACTGTAAATACATTTTATTCTACACAAAATGTCACACAGTCCTGTCGAAAGGAAAGGAACGGATACTGGCATTAACTGATCTGAATCTTGGCCCTTTTCTGTAACATTTAGGATTGCTGTGCTCACATCAGATCAAATTTACCAACCTATGTGTTATCACCTGTAGTGAGGCTATGACAGATTTATACCTGAAATCTTCTAGCTGCAAGAAGTTGTCACCTATGGCATTATAACACAAATGACTTCTTGAATAAAGTCAAAACAGTTCTCCCGCCCACCTTTGTTGATTTGACTGCTTTTTTAGTAGTAGCTCATGGCTGTAAAGTTCCTCTCTTCTAACTCAGTGATTCTAATCCTGCTGTCCTAGAGACACCATTATTACTCCTGTAATTTCCTGTAATGCTAGTTCTTGCTCTTAAGTTCTTCCTTCCATCCTTCCCCACCCTGGTTTCTTTATCAGTGTTTGTACCCTTTGCTTTCTTATTGTCTTGCTTACCCCATAGAACTGCAAGCCAAATATTTGGATTCAGTACAACCCTCAGGATCTTCCTGCCTGGTGGAGAATGTTGCATTTCCAGCTCATTTTTGTCCACTGTCTTTGATGAGTTACTTTCACAATTGTTTCAGACAAATCCATGTAAAGTAGATTCATTTTAAGTTTCATTCCAATTAGCCTGAATTGTCAAAATGTACATTACAACTGCAGAAGTCTCAAAATGATCTAGGAACAGACTTGTTATTTGGATTCCCAGCTCCCTGGATGCCTTGTATTTGTCTCACTGATATTCACTGTTCATTGTTCCATGTGTTACAAACTTGTCGCATTGTCCATAGAAATGTAGTCATGCTTGTAGCTTTTGTTATTTAGGCATATTATACATGCTGTTTAGAAGTAATCGTCTTTAATGTGATTGTTTCTTTGCCACCGTATTTATTCTGTAACAAAACTGAGTGGCATCCTGTATTGTTTTTTTCAGCTGGTAATATTAAAATAGAGACTCAGAGTGATGAAGAGAATGGGCGTGCCTGTGAAATGAATGGGGAAGAATGTGCGGAGGATTTACGAATGCTTGATACCTCGGGAGAGAAAATGAATGGCTCACACAATGGCCCAGGCAGCAAGGCTATGTCAGGAGTTGGAGGCATTCGACTTCCTAACGGAAAGCTAAAATGTGATATCTGTGGGATAATTTGCATCGGTCCCAATGTGCTCATGGTTCACAAACGAAGCCACACTGGTAAGGCCTGCCATAGTTTTTCCTCTAGTTGACATGAATTGGCCACATATTAGGAACTAAGATATTTTCTGTATCATGTACATGTTCCTTCTTGTAAAATAATGAATCATCAGTGGGAATTTGGAACTCAGTTATTTTGTTAGACCATTTCAGACAGCACAGGAATTGAGATTTCTTCTTGATGGAGTCCATCTGTTGATCTAGAAATTCTGCAGGGTGTTTGCTTTGAAGCTACATGAAAAAATCAAGTTTTTTTTAAAAAAGTAAAGAAGTCTTGTTTATTTTCTAAGACATTTCTAAGAATTCCTGAAGAAAAATCCATTTGTGGCTAAGTCTGAAATCAACCCAGTTCTAATGTTTCCAATAATGCAACAAAGCTTATTAAGGATCAGTGACTATGAGAGTGATATTAAGGGAACTGTACTGGCAGTCTTCATAAAAAGGGGTTAATTTCATGTCAAATGTTTTATGAAGTAAAAACAGGTATTGTCACTGGTCAAGTCTGGACTAAAGGGTTTCCACTAAAACACTGAAAGAAACATGTAAAGTTGCTGTGCTCCGTAGGGATGCTTTTTATTATACAGTGCTGTGAATCTTCTCGCCTCAATTTTCTAATTCTAAATAGTCTCAAAGAGTGCAAAAAATGAAGAGGTGGAAACAAATGAAGAAGTAAAGACCAGGGTGAGTCTCATCTTACCTGATATAAGCTGTCTAAATGTTAGGCTTCCAATTGAAACTTTTAAGGCCATCCATAGTCAAAGGAGAAGAACTGAACTGTACCGTTGTGCTACACAAGTTACTTTGAAAACAAAAAAATAAATAGATTTGCATTTTTGCATGAATATTCAAATGAGACAGAACTTTCAAGTATTTTTGAGGTACGAACAACCTGTCCAATGGTTAGATTCCACTGAAATAGTCATGGTAGTGAACAGATACTTTCTTCCTCCGCATCCCCTCAGTCATGCTTAAATGATTTTCCCAGAACTACTAGGAGTGAGATTAGCAAAGTGTTTTCAGAGTTTAATGGAGAGGATCCATGAAAAGACCCCAAGTGTCATCCATTCCTCCCAGTGCTAATGTCTGTCATTGTAACTGTGGCTGTTCAGGCTCTGGAAGGGTGCGATCTGTTAGCAAAACGTGGGTTAGCCACCTTCAGAAGCAGTGCTGGTGGTAGTTAGCAATGCTGTTACGTTGCCTACTTCAAAGTACTCTTCAATTCAATATGATAAATCCCTCTGTCAGGGAAGAGCAGGTAATTATCTTTATTGGAAAAACCACAACTAGTTCTCAGAAGAGAGGCTGCAGCCTACTTCCTAGATAGAATAAAATGCTTGTTGGTAAATTGTTTCCTTTTTTTTTTTTTTTTTAATTGAATGTTAATGTAATCCTTTAAAAGTTGATAAAATGTATATGAAAAATTACTTGGACACGAAGCCTTTTAAACAGACCCATGAGCTTGAAGAGGACGCTGTGGTAGTTGAAATAAAATGTTGCAACTTAACAGGTATTTAGGAGAAGTCTTTGTTTTTGTTGAAGGAGGCTGCTCTTTTATTAAGAGTATGCTGTTGCTGCTTTGGAGGAGCTGGTTCGGGTCCCTGAGAGGGAGAGGCAGTGTTTGCACCAGGGCTGAACGGCCTGTGTGTGGACACGCCTGGTTTTAGGGAGAGCTGCCTTTGCTACTAGTGCAGCGGTTGGTACCCGGCAGGCCAAGTCTCCACAGGATGAGCTGGGCTGCCTGTTCCCTGTGACATCCCCAGGGGCTACCTCACTGGTTTCCCTGGCACAGAGCTCCAGTTGCCTGAACTCCCTGCCTGGCAAAGGGACTCATGTGCCTGCCGAGGGTGCTCAGGGCGCTACCACGCCAGGACTGTCACTCAGAGACTTCTCCACCCTTTGCAGAGCCCTCCCCTTGCCAGCAAGACCCTCTTTTTAATCAAAGGAGGTAGTTAAAACCTACAGTGGAAGCATCCCATGAGCAGCACTTTGCTCAGCAGGACCTCCTTCTTTTATACTTAATAAAACTAAAGGGTGTGAAGTTGCCCCCCCTGAGTCCTTCCATGGAAAGAAAGCCTTTGCTTTCCCTCCCACCTTGCCCTCAGCTCCTCTCCTGAGCATCCTTTTTGAGTAAGCTCAGGTTTTTCCAGGGCTAGCAAGGGAGTGAGGCTTGGAGCTAGTAGTTTAAATTAAAGGGACGTCATTGGAAACAGTAGTGACTGCTTTTCCTTTCAGCTGTGCTGTGAAAATTAAAGTAGAAATGGGATATACTATTACAGACATTTAACTGAAGCCCATTTCAATACATGCCCAGTGAAGGAATAAGCCTCACAAATGAATTACTTTGCTGCTAATTCATGTAAAACCTGCATATGCAGTGAGGTTTCTTTAAATAAATACTTGATAAGTGAACAAAACTCTAGCGCACTAAAGTGCCAAAATAAAATGACTGCCTGACCTGATAAAAGGCATAATTACTTTTAATGAATACACCTGCCAAGTGCAGATATGCAGAGCAGCACCTGACATTTCTGCCCCCTCCTGTCTGTAAGCAGCTGTACAGCACTCACTGCTTCCTAGCACCTTATCTGTTGCTCCTGTCTGTGGAGCGAAACCCACTCACAGATGCCCAACTCTCTTCACTCTCCTTCCCAAAGGCTTTCAGTATGTTGATTTTCTCCAGCTTGCTGCTGTCTTGCTTGGTGTTTAGGAAAAAGGAGATCTGGAAAGGAGAGAGAAACTCCCTCCTATTCCCTGGTGCTGAGACCTCAGGGTGTAGATTGAGGCTTCTCTTGCTCAGTGTGCACATAAGTGTGTTCATGTATGCCTGTAGATATATATTTATGTATGTGTGCTTATATATGTGTGTCTAGGTATACATATTCCCTCCTGATGTATGCACTCCCTTAACTTAAGCCACCATTTAGTTCACTTAAGTCTGTTAGTTGGGTCTGAATGTCTCAAATTTATTTAGAAAACTAATGTCCATTGAAGAATGAGCATTTAAAAAAAGAGAAGAAAGCTATGCACGTCTCTGCATATTAGGTGATGTTGTCACTATATTGTTTAAGAAATGAGAAAGATTTCAATTAAGATGATGAATATTCTTCACTAAGTAGTCGGGGGCTCATGCTCCCACTAAGGCTTGTGAATCACTGCAGTGGTAGTGGACTCAGTTCAGGGTCCCATTGCACTTTTCTCTCCTGGGCCCACATTCGTCCATAGCTACACACCATGTAGCGCAATCCACCCAGGATAGACGTGTGCTGTTCAGAACTGGCTAGACAATAACACACAAAGCTGACTGTATAAACAAAAGATGCATCATGCATTTTTTCTTTCAGTCCTGTCCACGCCCAGTAACCTTCCATCAGCGACCATCTCCATCCTAGCAAGGCTGGGAGCTTTGCTGGGCTCACAAGGCAGGTCTTCCCCACCTGGGTAGTTGCAGCATGGATGACCAATGGCCAGCCAAGCTACACATAGTTGCAGGGTCTTATCACCACCAAAAGACCTTGTACTTTCCCTTGTACAGCAAAGTGAATGCAGGTTCCCTTTACATTTGATCCCAGTTTTGTAGAAATATTTTATATGCAGTAGTCTCATTTGAAATGCTCCATCTGTCTGTCTTCCTGGTGCAAGATTTCACCCTGTAATTGCGAGAGCTGTAGGCTGGAGATACATTTCATTCTTGCTTTGCTTTACATTTCATTCCTGAAGTACTTTTACGATCTTCATTTTCTCCTTTTAACACTCCTCTGAGTAAAAATAACAGAAATGAATGCTAGAAAAGCTGTTTAGCAAGAATTAACCGTTTCATCTAAATTTGTGTCCCCCCTGACAAACTTCTTCATTACTGTTTCAGTCCATTTCTCAAAAATACCTTCCACGCTGAGTAACTGCCCCAAAGATTAAGAGGTAAAGCAGACAGGCTCTTAGCCGTTTTCTTTTTCCCCTAACAACTACTGTGCATGGCATATGAAGTATATTGCAAAATCCTGTAAGGCTAATGCTGGCATTTTTGTGGGTCACCCCAGCTGAACCTGTTGCGAATACAGGTTAGATGAAAACAGCTACCTGATGGACAAAGAAAATGAGTTCATACGGCTTGACAGGGACTATGCTGACCTGATTGAAGCCGTTTGACCAATGAAAATCCCTTGACATAAAGCAGATTCATTTTACTGTTTGCTGAATGCTAAAGTTGCCAGCCCTAACGGTAGAATTTGCACATTTTTGGGTTGGGACTGCGCTGCTGATTTTCAACTGTTCCACTGCATTACCCAAAAGTAAAAAATTATCATAATGCTCATATATGCACACATATGGACATACAAGTTGGTCCTTAGATGTGCAAAATAATACATGATGGTTACGTGAGAGAAGAGAAAGAAATTATTTAACTTGCTTTTATTTTTTTTTTATATTTTAACTTCAGCATTGAGATTTTAAATTTATTATTGTTACATAAAGAAAATTGAAACTAAGAACAGGTCACCTCTGGGCTGTTTTTAATATTGTCAATGCATTATAATTACTATAGCAGATTGTATTTATGCTTAAGAGAAACAAAATTCAGCAAATGAGTTTCAAGGGCTGCTTTGACTTAGTCGAGGGCTACGGAGAAGCGGGCATGCAGGGGTGGTTCCTGCTGATGGAGTGCTCTCATGTATAAATATACCTTTACTCCTATCTGGTACAACTGAAAACATATCTCCCACTGATTTAAGAAAAGGCCTCATCTATCTTAAATTTCAAAAAGTGAATAAAGAGGCATATTTGATTTGAAACAGCATAAAAAGCGAACAACTGCCATATTAATTTTTGCAAAGGCTAGTTGCTTCGCTTCCTTGATAACAGCACCAGTTTAGATGAATCAAGGCTGTGTCTCTTCAAGTTTTTCCCTGTGTCCATCCGAAGTGTAGACCAGCAGAGCCCGTTTGTGCAGCTCCTCTCTCATACCTTACCTAGAGAAGGGCTGGGACTTCAGCATGGAAGTACAGGGCTTCCTTTGCACTGTCTTAACTTATGTGATTTTACTCTCTCTTTTTCTCTTTCTTTCTCTGTCTCTTTCCTGATTTGGCTGCTTAGGGACGGACAGGTAATGGAGAAGAAATTGAAAGGGAAAATACAGGGAAAATGTAAATGAAAAGAAGTTATTATAACTGTTATAATGAAGTGCCTTTCATTTAAATATAAGAATGTAACGCTGAAATGAACTTGTGATCCTGAAATGCATTTTTAATGAGTTTCCTTTTTATTTTGCTGCTTCAGTGGCATATTTTAAAGACCCTTTGAAAAAAGCCACATTAAAAACCCCACCAAATGCCACAACATGCAAAATTGGATATTGGTTTATTCCAAAACTGCTGATCAGGAAGAGTGGCTCTTCAACACAAAATGTTGCAGTCACTTTATTTAAATGAGTTTGAATTTGCATTGTGATGTGCCATTCTGATTTAGAAAAAAAAAATTAGATTTTCAGATCAAATTGACCCAGCCAGTGAAGCATTAAGAAACTGGCAGGTTTAGTCTGAAAGCCTCATGTTATATCAAACCTGCAGCCGGTGGAAGTCACAGAGCAGCAGTGAGAAAACAACTTTCTCACTGAAATATTTCTCTTGTTACCACGTAAGTTTTTTTGTTCTCATATATTTCCTCCTTCTCCCCGTAGGAGAACGCCCTTTCCAGTGCAATCAGTGTGGAGCCTCCTTTACACAGAAGGGCAACCTTCTGCGCCACATAAAGTTGCACTCGGGTGAAAAGCCCTTCAAGTGTCACCTGTGTAACTACGCCTGCCGTCGCAGGGATGCCCTGACAGGACACCTGAGGACTCACTCAGGTAAGTGAAGGTGTGGAACCGTCCAGGGGCACTCATCACTGCATCCAATGAGGAGATGGTGGGGGCGTTTGTGGCCACCAAGCCTGAGAGGTCTTCTCACCCTGGGGAGGTGAGTAGCCCCATGTTAGGGTTAACCAAGCTGTGAGCTGGCCGTAGTGTTTTAGCAGCAAAGAAATGACTAAACACATCTCACGCTTATGATCCTTCACCAGAACTGTTTTTACCCATACTTCTTGACTGACCAAAAGTTTCTGTATTAGGGTTTCACCTTATAAGTCCCATGTGAGTAATCCATTTCATGGAACTACGAATGTCAAATAAAGCTGATGAATGTTTTAGGGTTTGTATGGCATTTATCTGCATCTAGAGATAATATAAATGTCTGAACACAGTAGGTTTTAAGTCACAAAGTCTCACAAACCTCCAGCCTGGTAGTCATTCTTAACCTAAGGAGCGAATACCACCTACAGCATTTAGCAGCAGTTATTTGTTGTACCTTGTTATTACAAGTACTTTGAAAGAGAAAGGTTGGGGAAGAGGAAGAGGGTGGGAGAGAGAAAGATCATAATCTTCCAAAAAAGAGGACTCTGCTAGAGTTTTTCAGTATTGTGTCTCAACAGTAATGTGGAGATCTGAACAAATATTTTTGAATAGCTGCACTTTTTCATTACCATGAAACTCTCATTGTTTGACAGAAGCCATGGTCACATACCTTCTGTGAAGCAAAACCACTTTAACACCTTTAAAGTGCCTTTAAAAGCAGAGTCTTGTCTCATCTAGTTTCCCAAGCTAAGCTGGAAATGCAAATTGTTGTTTGGATAGTAGACCTCCAAAACGCATTGCCAGAACCAACACTGTTAACTTTACTTGTGAAAGTTGGCTTTGGGACCAAGTTCTGGAAGGGGAATTCTTGCAGTGACGTTTTTGTATTGCACAAAATGAAAGAAATTCTTCTCTAACACATACATTATATAATAACATTCCTAGTGTTGGTCCCAGATGTCCAAAATAGTTTCAGCTTCTCCTGTTCAGTCCTGGCCGGACTCAGGAAAGCACATCTCTCAAATACTATTTAGCCTCCCTCCTCCTTGCTGTTACTGATTTTCATGGCTGCACAGTTTAAAACATAATTTTTCATATATACATGAAATTATACCTAGACATTTGTCAAACTCTGAGGATTCCACAGATAAAGAGACAATGCCTAAACTATAGACTCTGATTAATTCCTGTAATTGGCAAATTGACATCAGTACATCATAAACAAGTTGGATGTCTGAGTCTCATTTTCACCTGAAAATTTGTAAATAAAAACAAAAGTTAAGCTGTGTAATCATCTAAAATTCTGAAATCACATATAAGGTGACAGTCTTGTCACACTAAGATAGAAAATTCAGGTCCAGCAGTCAATGAAACTGTATAGTTACTGCAAAATTCCTAGAACTACATCTGGACTGGTGTAACAGAAAAAAATGTTGTCGTGCCATTTCTCTTGAATTTCCAGAAACAGAAAACGTGAAATCTACCATCGTCTTGTAAGGGTTGAGCTGGTTCTGGCTACATCAGAACTCACATCCAGTCGTGGGCAGGTGTCTGTCTGTACCTGCACCACCAGTTCCCCCATTGGCAGTCTCTGTAGGAGCTAGGCACTAAATCAGCTACGCTCAGACCTTGGAAGGTGTTTCAGTTTCTAACTATCTAGATGCTGTTTTTGAAGATTTAATGTCGCAGTCCTTATCTGATGTGAATAATCTGAAATCAGCTTGCAGCACCCACAGAATAGGCCTGTAGATGTAAAGATATACAACTTGTTTTCCATTAGGTTTTTTTTCCTTCTTCTTCTTAAATTCACAAAATCTTTCTTCAGTTCACCACAGCATGGGTTTGTTTTTGGGGTGGTCTTTTTTTCCTGTTATTCTTACCATTATTAATATGCTGTTGAATATCTCATCTGAATCTCTCAAGTAATTCTGTTTTTTCCAGTTGGGAAACCCCATAAGTGTGGATACTGTGGTCGCAGCTATAAGCAGCGCAGCTCTTTGGAAGAACATAAAGAACGCTGTCATAACTACCTGCAAGCCATGAATATCCCAAGCAGCCTTTATTCAGGTAATAAACATGTCCATTTGGGGACTGACGCTGTCTTGTCACTTACGCAGAAAAAGAAGTGCAGAAGGAACAGTAGTACCATTTTTGGCATTTTTTGCATTGGGGAGGCACACACACACACACCCCCCCCCCATATGTTTGATATTGCATTGGCTGTTGTTTTGTTTAGCTCAAAGAAAAAGCTCAGGCATATAGCAAAACACTTGCAAGAGCTGGGAAATTTCTGTTCACCATCTCAAGGCAGTATGGGCAGTATGACTACATCATCTCAACACCTTTCCCTTTTGTTTGAAGTCTTGTATCACAGTACTCTTGTGGATTCTTAATGAAGACTTGATACCAGTGTTCTAGGTAGAGAGGCACTGCACATCTCCTGCCCTTCCCACGCACAGCTTAAGGGGTTACTTGACCATTGGGACCAACTCATCTAACCAG
This sequence comes from Falco naumanni, assembly GCF_017639655.2. Lineage (NCBI taxonomy): Eukaryota > Metazoa > Chordata > Aves > Falconiformes > Falconidae > Falco > Falco naumanni. The sequence continues at coordinate 41,206,647 of NC_054056.1, forward strand.
GGTGAGCCATCTGTCTTTGATCTCACTCTTCCAAGCAAGAGGACATGAAGCCAGAGGCATTTGATTTAGCCAGTTTGACTGAGACAGCCCAGAAAGGATAATAATTTGTTTACATTGACCATCTCAGCCTCCTCTTTAGAAGAACACTGTGGGGGGGGGGGCGGGGGGGGGAGGAGCTGTTGTGCTTCCCTGAGAGACCAGTGCTATGATGAAGGTAAAACCCAGTTTCTTGGAGAACATAAAATCTAAACCTATACCCAGAAAGAGAGCAAGCAGCTATTGGGGTTTGGATATTTATTTTTTTAACAAAGATCCTAAAGATCTGCATGGTATTGATCACAGTAAATAACCATAAAAAATCCCTTGGATGTGTAGTTTTAGATAGAGAATATGAGATCCAGTTTCTGTGGTGGAGTTTAAGCCCATCCAGTAAGTTGCATTTCTGGCATACCTTTTTGATCCTGTCAGTATATGTTATTTAGTTTGTCAAATGACAAAAATGGAAGGTTCTCTCTGACCTATTTGCAATGATGCCTCATTTAATAGTTTATATCTGGACAGAACCTGAATATGTTTTTACATGCTATCAAATAATGTAAAGTATATGCACATAATGATGGCAGTGAATACAGCTGAGATGCTTCTGGCAGACAGCATGTTAGAGCAGCGCCCCTTCTAATTTTATTGAGGGGTTGGAGAATGTATAAATAGAAAAGCTGAATGTAATATACAGTAGGCAGCAATACTTATTCCTCAAAGAGGTGATAGGATTTAGAAGCAAATATTCAGTCTCGCCTGGGTTTTGAATTTTCAGTATCAGGTACATGGATTTGAATGCCTGCACACAGAATGTGAAAATCTGTGTGAATGAGTAGCTGAAGTACTACTAAAGTCTTAGTAAGCAAAATGTCCAGGTGAAACTGGTGTCATGAATCCTAAACCTTAATAGACTATACAATTTTAGAGGCGGACCTTTGTTTGTAGCAGATCATGACAGGAGAGTTTACACTAGCTTAGGACTGAATATCTAATATCTCAGTGGGATGAAAACTTGGGGAATTCATGAATGCTTTGGAAGGATTACTTCTTCCTTGCATATCATTACTTCTTCGTTGCATATACTGAAAGTATCATATACATGATATAATAAAAGTGCTTTCTCAAATTAGGAAAAAAATTAGAGGATTAACTTTGGGCTTTAGACCTTATATTCAGCTAAATGCTTCACTCTTAAAAAAATTAAGTACTCAGTTAATAAATCAATTCTTTATGTTTCTAAAAAACACTTTCCTGCATTTTTCCTAGTATTTTGCATTCTAATCTATTCTGCTTCACTGCAAACATACCATTTTGCCATGTTTACATTATTTCCTTTATAAACTCTTACAAAAAGATGAAAATAAGCAATGAAACACTTGAGAATGAGTGGGTTGTCCTGGGATTTTTAGTGCATTCTACATTATATCTAGAAAAGCAAGTAGCTATACTACCACTGTTCTTACAGTATTTCAAGGTGTGATATGGAGCTATTAGAGCCATAATTCAGGCTTTTTTTTTTTTTTTTTTCCCCCAGACTGAAAAAACTTGGTGTGAAAATCTGCTAGGGCATCTGATTTGACATTCTGCTACATCAGGATTGCTCTTTACTGCATTTTTTTTTAAGTACTTTGTGCAGTATACATAGAAAAAATGTGAGTTGAAAGGACCTAAACTGATTGATGCTTTCCATCAACTTGTAAATTTAACAAATATAATTTAAAAAGTACTTAAGTAAGGGAAAGATCCAGCAAAGAGGAGTAAAGATAGGAACAAGAGATTGTATTTATATTTTCACTTTTGTTTGCTTTCATTAAGAGGAGATTCAGCATAAAATTAGGAACCTGCTGAATTTAATGGCAAAATTCTTATTTTAGAGGGCTAGAATCTCACTGTCCATATGAAGTTCTTGTCTTACAGATATTACTTGGTGTCTTGCATTTGAATTGAGTGGTAGTGTGCTGAAGTCTTACCAGGCCTATATAAAATAGAAGAAATAGTTTATGAAGTTTTAAAAGGGTCAATTACAATTTTTCAGTCACTTGTGGATTTTCATTTGGAAACTTTTTTTTTTTTTTTTTTTTCAGTTCATACACACCAAATTACCAAAAAATAGTTGCCAGGTTGGTAGCAAATTTCAGGATAGTTCAGTTGCAAAAGCTGGAAATCAGTACGTAATCCAATTTGCCCTTCTTTTTCATAGCAGTTTTAAAAGTTTGAAAGTTGAATACATAACTTACCCTCTGTTAAACTGATTAGAATTGGAATGTTATTATATCCTAAACAGATGAAAAATTTAATCTTTTGTTTCCCTGTTGAGTGGGCTGCTTTTAAACATTCTCTGTAATCCTCTTCCTAAAGTGGTGTCTGGAAGCCTTAGCCAGCACAAGATGCTGCGATGTGCCTGTTCAGTGATGCCTAGGTACTATCAACACCCTTTACTCTGTGCATATCTTGCATTGGTCACAATCTTTAGCGTCTTTTGGGGCTGGGGCATAATTCCATGAGACTCTTTGTCACTGTCACTGCAGTATGTGCTGCTGCAGCAGGGACTGAAGAACCAGTTGTGTACTCTTCAGTTTATATTGTGGAGTGTTGTTGTCTAGGACAATTCACCTGCTCCTTGCAGTTATCCACCAGACCTTGATTTTGCATCTTTCAGGAACAATGAAACTTGCACAATCATCCTTTTACGGCAGTGGTATATTGCCAAAATAACATTGCACAGGAACAACGTGTTCTCTACTGTTGAGAAACACCCATGTACCAGAGTGCGGTGGGTTCTGTGAACCAGCAAATCCAGTGATAAAACATATTCTTAGCATTCACAGAAGGCAAAATGTAGTGGAATGGTACACCTAACTGAAATAGCTTGCAGAATCAGTCTATACATCATCTTTCACTTCTCCATTTAATGGCAGCTTACAAGTTCAGGAAAAATACCCATACCCTAGTAGCAGGTAAAAGTAAAATTAACCCCTTTCTCTCCTTGACCAAAAAAAAGCCCTAAACCACCTGCTATGCTGTGATCTTTCTGCATATCCTTTCCTTTAGATGTTGGAAGTCAGAAATACCTTCCCATACATCTTTCATAGTCATCGTTTTGACAGTGCATTTCCACTCATCCCTTCTGTTTCTACAGGAAAATACCGAACTAAATGTAGTTCAATAGTCTCCCTTTCCTAGTGCCTCACAGCTAAGCTCATTTCTAATGTTGCAGTGTCTCAGCAGCAGCAGGAAATTGGAAAACAGGTTTGACTATTCGAAATCAGTGCTCCACTGTAGATGTGACTTTACCAACTTAAATCGTCATTTAAAGCCTGAAATTGCATCAAGGAAGTATAGAAATATTCACTAGGGGAAGAAGAGGGAGTGGGGAGAAAGGTTGGTATAGCTTGCCATCTTCCACTACTGCAGTTGAGAAGTTTGTCCGTTTTTCCTGCTAAAGAAGCAGTGATCATACAGGCAGTTCCACTGGGAGAGGTGCAGAGGAACAGGGTGGGAGGTGACAGTGGGAGGGTGAAAAGATGAAATGCTTCATATCCAGTATAATGTTAGGACCTCATTTATTCACAGAAATGCAGAGTGGCTGCAGAACAAGGGTGGAGTGATTACGTTACAAGCAGTTGCCTTGCAGTTGCAATCTCATTTTTGTATCCTAAATGAGGGAAACATGAACATGTACATAAATTAATCAGTGTGAGGGACTTCTTTGTTACCGAGAGTCAGAATTGTCCTGTGTTTGCAGTGGTGAGCACCTCCTTCCAGCTGGTTGGGAGCTAAAAGACATTAGCTGAGAAACAATAACCTTAAGACAGTAGTTCCATTAAAATGGAACAAGCGTGCCTAACCCTTCTGATGTCATTTGATTTCAGTCATAAAAGAGGAAACTAACCAGAGTGAAATGGCTGAAGACCTGTGCAAGATAGGGTCAGAAAGATCCCTCGTGCTGGATAGACTAGCAAGTAACGTCGCCAAACGTAAGAGCTCTATGCCTCAGAAATTTGTTGGTAAGAGTTAAACGTTTGCTGTCTCCTAAAAAATAAAACAACAAAACCCAAAAAACATCTCACAGGATTTTTACTTTTGCTTTATGATTTTATTTGTTTTACTAAATTAGCAATATCTATCTCTATAGAAACAGATACAGCAATGTGTTGGGGGAATAAAGAAAGCAACAAAACTTCTCCAGCATACATTTCTGCATGTCTAATTTTCCACATTTGAAGATTAATTTGAAGTCTTTTTCCTATCTTTTTCTAATGCTTATAAACCAGATCATTACAAGATCTGGACAGGCTCTTGAAGCTGCCTTAAGAACCTGAAGATAGGAATAGAAGTTTCCTGTTGGGAAAGCATTTGACCAGACTTTCAGGATTATTTTATTAACTTCCTGGATAACATCCAGATCTGGGCATATTGGTGTTTATGAAAGCATTTGTGAATAGTTGAGCACAGGCTGAAAAATATTCTTCACCCCTTCATTAAGTCTGTATACTGTTACAGCCCAAAATCATCATGGAAATAAATAAACCTAGTCTGAGAATAATACCCAAATGAAAAGATCTTTGGGTACATTCTGTAAGTGATGCAAAAACTTCATGCCCATTTGCACCTAGTAGTTTTCATCTTAATGAAAAAATGGAGGCTACACCTATATTGTTCTGCTTGGTAAGCCTGTACTTGGTAGTAGTTACATCAGTTTTGAGACCCACAGACAATATTTTGTTGGCTATGTAGAGTTAGTCTTAAATAAATAAAAAGAGGGGAGGTCGGAGGACAACATACACTCATATCTAGTTAGATTCTTTTATAATTCTCTGTGCATTCATTTATGTCATTCTTAAGGAGACAACCAAAGAAAACTGAAATCTTTGAAATAGAACACATATTAAGAAGGTCTTCAGTCAAAAGTCAAGGCAAAAAAAGACCAGTTTATGGGACGGAAATTCCAGATATACCTTTTTCAATGAGAGCACAAGGGTGAAAGGAAAATTGGTATTTCTGAGACAAGGAAAGGGGAATCTCAGCTATGTCAGGAGGTGCAACAGAAAGTTTGAAATGAAAGTCCAAGGTTATTTTCAAGTCCAAAGGCAATCAATTCCAGGAGGCAGTCGTGGTTAAGAAATGCTTATGCTTATAAAAAAGGACAAAAGTCGTAGTAGTAGTTAGCAAAGTTCTATCACCTATGTAAGGCAAACCTCATTCATTTAGACACTGTGGTAACTGATTGCATTCAGCAAAATACTAATTCTATGAAAGCTCCAGGAAGACCAGAAGTGTTAAAATTTAAAAGGTACTAGCAAGTATCCTATATGGGATGTATCCATGGGTGTGGACTAGCTTTTTCATTCTCCTTTTCCCTCTTCGCCCCGAGAAACAGCAAAGACAGCCAGTTTAACTATGAGTTTTAGGAGGGCAGAACTTCCTGTCAGTTATTCAGGGTGTGGTGTAGGAAGACAACCTAATGACAGCAGATATTTATGGAAATTTGCTAACCTCCAAACGGACGGGCTTTCTGACAAGAAAATGCATCCGGATCCTTTCCTTTCCAATCCTCACCTGCTGTTTCATGTAATAGGTACATTCCTGATTAACACAAGGTTAGGCCGGCTGGTCAGGAGAGCTTTTGTGTAATAAAATATGTTTATTGCTCCTGTAAATTATCGTGTTATCCCAATCCCCGTGCTGAATTCCCAGGAGAAGGAACAAATGGCAGCCTTCACATAAGGGAAAGACTGCTGCTTCTCTCGGTTTTCTCAAGGCTAAATTCATTACCTTTCAAAAGTGAGATTGTTCACCAAATTAAGCCAGTTATCTGTAAAATTCTCTCTGTATTCCAAACTGGAATAGCTCCCAGACCCGAAAGCAGAACTGGGCCATCCAAACCAGAGAGTGAGAACTGCAGGTGAGGTTGTCACGTTTATCATGTTAAAACAATTAGGCCGCAAAGAAAAGAGAGTTGTTAAAAACAAACCAAATAAAAAAGTGCCCACATGCATAGAGTGCATTTTTACAATTTAGGTATCTGCTGCAGAGACCTGAGCAATGCAAAGCTTGAAGTGCATCAAACCATTAGCAGTTTAATTTACTTATGCTCTAATAACCACAGAAATAAGCTATTATTTTTAATGAGTTCAAATATTACCTGCATTGCCCAGATATAGAAATGATACCTGCCTACCTCAAGTTTGTGTCTGTTCCAGACACTCTGCTTGGAAACAAATTTTCCTTATGAGCACTTGAACCTCTCAGTCCAGCTACCAACTAGTTATGCTACATAAATCAAATACTACCCAAAAAAACAACTATTAAAATTATGCCTTCTGTATGCCCAAAATTTTGTGTATAATGAAGACTTTTCAGTGGTATACAGTGCCCATGGAATATAAATGATTTTGACCTCATATCCTCATTTTTTTCCTCCTTGAGTCAAGGGTATGCATTCATATTAGGAGAGTTCTTCTATTTTAATTCAAGAGTCTTTCACAACACTTATTTTGAATCTTAAGCCTCAAACTGCCTGAAAACTACAGCATTAGAAAGGGTAAATGTGGAAGAAAAACGCATGCACCCCAGTAGAGGGGTGCTCAAATCGGCAGAGTAATAGGGAAAGGAAACAAGGAGAAGCAGAAGTTTGCACAGCACAGACAGAAGGTGCTTGTACCCTAAATCCCTTATGCAAACTTAGGCAATGCTCACAATGTTTCTTTCTCTGCTTGTAGAGCATGGACAAACTAGTATGAAACCGTACCTTGTTGGAAATGTAGACAGCAGGACTTTCTACACTTTAGCCCTGTCATTGCAGTGCTGTCAGCCTAGAAGTTTTCTGGGCTCTTCACTGACTTTGAATAGCCAATTTGGGTATCATCTGGGTGGGAGGTTGTTGATAGATTAATTTGCCAATCTTCTGGTAAATTTTCCATGCTTCTATTAGCATTTCTTTTAGAAAAATTGGGATTTTCCTAGGCTTACCAGCAAATGTTGTGTTGATTAGGAAATGGTGACAGCACCTTACAGAGATGTTTATGGCTTTCAATGAATTTCCCAAGATCTGTATAGCTAGGAAATCCATCCAGACTGTAAAGAATGTATTATTGCTAGTCCCTAGGAACCTGTGGAAATTTTTTACCCCTTCGCATTTGCACAAATTTATTAGGGGCCAGATAACAACAGTTTGGAAGACTGTTCAGGTTCATAAAATCAGCATCTGTACATTTAAATAGTTTTTCTCACTCCTAACTTTCAACTTCTATATTTTGCTTAGTCCTATCTGTCCCAGAATTCTAAGAAATCGTAGTGATACTCAAGAGTTCAATATAAGAGTATCCAGCTAGAGATACATTAGTGCAGTTTGGTTTCAAGAAAATTAAGAGTCCCCCCCTTTACTTTTAGCATCCGAAGTCATAGTTGAAATTACAAGTAATAAGTAGCCTTGCTCTATACAGGGCTTTTTACTTCTTAAGAAAAATACATTCCAACCGCATACACACTTAAATATTTCCCATGGTTCTTGACTGCTCCCGCAGATGGTAACTTTTTGACACAAAATCTCTAGGAATACGTGTAGCTTATGGTAATGTGTCTAATGTGGCTTATTCAAAAAACAAGGTGTGGGGGGGAGGTGGCAATATGAAAAGTTGTTTTGTTGATTTTCCTCTGAAATTACATACAAGCCCATTGCCAGTATGGATTATCCGTAAGAAATTGAAGATTTAAAACTAAAACATACAATTTCCAGTATGAAACTAATATTTTAGGGGAAAATATTCGTAGTGTGCTTCGTGCTGTGAAGCATGAAGGCCAGGCTCACTGTGACTGTGCTGGTACATTGTCTTCCCTAACCACAAAGGCATGCCTCAGTTCACTGTAGGAGGTAGGTGAAGGAGTCCATTTAGAAAGGAGAGAGGATGAAGCACTCAATCTGTAGCTCCCATGAGTCCCCGTATAATTATTTCCAGAGTCTGTTTTCATCCACTTATTTTTCTAAAGACCTCAAATTATTTTGCAGATTAAAAAAAAAAAGAAACACCAGCCAACCTACTTCATTATGACCAGCTCTGTTAGAGAACTATGAATACCTCAGGTGAATTTCAGAGGTGGATTTGATCAACTCTTTTCTTCCACGTGGCTGTTTTATTAATCTATGATGTTCAGTTCCTTAATTATGTAGAAATCAACCTCTAACCCCTGATTGTTTTTCACTGCAGGTGAGAAATGTCTTCCTGATCTTCCATATGATGCCACCACCAACTATGAGAAGGAGAATGAGATAATGCAGACACACGTTATAGACCAGGCCATTAATAATGCCATCAGTTACCTGGGGGCAGAGTCCTTGCGTCCCCTTGTCCAGACACCACCAGGTGGTTCTGAGGTGGTGCCCGTCATCAGCCCCATGTATCAGCTCCACAAACCTCTTGGAGACAGTCAGGCTCGCTCCAACCATACAGCTCAGGACAGCGCAGTGGAAAACTTGTTGCTGCTTTCCAAAGCCAAATCTGTCTCCTCCGAACGAGACGCCTCTCCCAGCAACAGCTGCCAAGACTCAACAGATACAGAGAGCAATAACGAGGAACGCAGTGGGTTAATTTACCTGACAAACCACATAGGTCCCCATGCAAGAAATGGCATCTCTATAAAAGAAGAAAACAGGCAATATGATGTCTTGAGGGCAGGTACTGACAATTCCCAGGATGCTTTCAAAGTCATCAGCAGCAATGGGGAGCAAGTGAAAGTTTACAAGTGTGAACACTGTCGAGTCCTTTTCTTGGATCACGTGATGTATACGATCCATATGGGCTGCCACGGGTTCCGTGATCCTTTTGAATGCAACATGTGTGGCTACCATAGCCAGGACAGGTATGAATTCTCTTCCCACATAACTCGAGGGGAGCACCGTTTCCACATGGGTTAAAACTCCTCCGGCACAGATCTAGCCTCAACAGCTGCATTACTGGAGCTGCATGAGCCACAACAGCAACAAAGCACAAGTCAGCTGGACAGTAAAAGTAACAAGAGAATCAAAAGTTCAGCTATCTTCTCCCACAAGAAAAGATTTTTCCTTTTGGTAGCATGCATTGCAACTCAGTTTTCTAATACTAAAGTTTTTACTGAAAATGTTTGATCACCAAAAACCTTTATTAATGTAAGTAGGAGCTTTTGTAGTTACATAGTTGAAAGCCCTTCCCTTAACTGATGCTTCTTGCAAACCTCCCTTGCCAAAACTGTTAACCATGCACAGGATGCACCACACGGATGAGGACGCAACAGGCAGGAGCGACCAAGCTTTCTCTCTTAACACCGTGAGTGTAGGGCTCTTACACCAGATGTATGGTTTTTGACTTCCTGGTATTATTTGACTCTTTTGGAAGATTAAACTCAGCTAAAGATGGAGGGCCCCATCTCAGATGGCTTCACAGGCAGCTGTGGTGGGACAGGACCCCCCAGCCAGAGGGTTCCGAGTTGCTTTGGTGATAGAAAGGAGAACATTTCCACCTGCAAGGGTGCTGCTGGTATTGACATCACGGCATGCCCTGTTTGTGTCACTAGGGAGGCAAGCAGGTATGTGAAAGATAGAAGAAACACCCTTGTAATATACTCTGTGAAGTATTAATTGCATTTAATGTATAGACAAAAGGGTATTGTTGGCTCTTCTTTGAATAAATGTTTTCCCTTCCTATCCAATAAACCCCCACTTTTTGTTAAGCAACCCCTCCTCTCTCTGCATAAATGTTACAATGTATTTAATTTTTCTTTTTTTCTTTTTAAAGTTTTAGTTATTTGGAAAAGTATGATGTACAGTTGAGAAAAGCGCTAGCTAGAAATATATGTGGGGAAGGTCTCCTTATGCACATTTTTCATCTTTTAAATCTGCCTGGAAAATATCCAAAATCTCTCTCTTACCTATGAAAAAAAAATCCGATTTTCTTGCACAGATGTACTCCTGTAGATTTTGTGGCTTTACTTGTAAGTGTTGCACTTAATTATTTTTAAAGCACTGAGCTGAATTAAAACAGCCAGTTGAAATTTGTAGCTTGCTTTTTTCCTGGCACTTGCTGTTTAATGAGAGACCAGGCCCCACAAAGGTGCTGAGAACCCTGGCTTCCTATTCAACAAATCATTTCACCATGTGCTTTAAGTTACTTCTACTTCAGTGGAACTAATCTTAAGCTTAAAAAAATGGTGTTTTGCTGAATGGAGACGAGAGACTGCAGCATTTTGCGGAGTGCAGTGAAGTCCACCAAGAGCTTTTTCCATGGTGGGTTCTGCTGCATATACTCCAGTCAGCGTGAAGACTTCTATGACAAATAAATTTTATTTCCCCAAACACAATTGATATTTTAAAAAAAACACCTTTTTTTAAAGCTTCTACTTAACTTCCTCTTCCAAATAGTTCATTCCTCTCCCTAAACACCCTCGTATTTTACAATTGGGCAAAAAAGAAATGTTTGCAGCTGCATAAAAATCTGTTGGTGCTGGGCAACATTCATAAAAATAACCTATCTTATTAACTTAATTTATAAATACTTCCACTCTGCATAGTAGTGGATGTTCTGCAATAAACACAATCATATAACCAACAAAATTAGCAGTTACACATTCTGTATTCACAAGTGCATGCAAGCACATATGCTTTTTACAAAAGAGATTCGATGGAACCATGAACGCTTGTAGCTAGGCCAGTTTGGCCTGATATGTGTAGCTATATTTGATATACATTTCCTATATATACATACCATTACAAGCACGCAGAGTTCCTTCTTCTGCTTTCACTTTTGCAGGTGTAAGTCAGAAGCAACAACACTCAAGTCAGAGGAAAGATACTGATGAAATAATGATTACAAATATATGCTTTTACAATCTCACATCTTAGCTTTTCATGCCAACCGTAAGACATGTACTTCATGTGACACGTGGACACACAAGTATTTTTACAGACATGTGTGCATACCTGTTTAGTAGCTTTGTCACCAGATGTGCATGTAGACTGATGCATACACCCGCAACAGTGAAAACAAATTACTAGTACATGTTAGGTAGCATAGTACCTACAGGATGGCCAGTGACACCCCCCCCACCCCCACCCCCCCCAGCAATTGAGTAGTGTAAACTACAAGCCAAAGGTGATCCCCTCTACTCCCACATTATCAGTCAGTTGCCTTAGAAGACATTACTGCTTTTTGCCTTCCAGCCTGAGACACTGTGCAGGGGGTGGACACAAGGAATCATTGGCCACTTTCATGCCCCAGCCACATTTTTTTCATCAACGCCTGCTGCACCTTCAGCTTCAAGACAGGCTGTACGTGGCAGGTACCTGAGGTATTACCAAATATTTTGTACAGGAGTGACCTGAAGAGGACCTTCAAGCCAGAAGCTTACAGCGATGTTTGCTTTATTATTTTTTCTTTAAATAAAGTTAAACGGGGTTCCTTTTTTCGTAGCTGGTAGGGATACATTCAGCTGTTCCTACCCTTCTCCACTTTTGATTGATACCAACCAAAAGAAGGGACAGAGGAATTTTGCAGCCCTGCTGCAACGTCCTGTGTGGAGTCAGATTTTGGCTGTATGGAAACATTCTGCTTTTATTGCTCTTACACCTCTTTCCTACTGTTCTTAGATTTAGGCCACCACATACCCCATGCCGTAATTTTTTAAACATTTCATTTTAAGACACCGCAAGCTATAAAGAGGAGGGGGACAGAAGTTTACTCAGGTGGTTTTGTTTCTTTGCTTTTACCAAAATCCAACACAAATAAAGCCACATTAATTAACCATGTAGACAAGCATAGCTCCAGTGGAGTTTAAGACTGCCTTGAACTTCAGCTTTTAAATGTGATTTCTGATTACTGGGTAGGTTCACTGCCTTTGCAACATCTCTGTGCACACACGCACGTGTATGAGTTCCTGTGTTGCTTTTCTTGCTGACAAGCACATGCCTTATCTGTGGTTTTGTGTATCATTAATGTTTTATATACATACATATATGTATATATATATAAAATGGTTCATATGACATGATGATGCACTGTCAGTCACAGTGGGTTTGTTTCCTGGGTCTGGACTTTTCTTATTTATACTATAACAGAATATATTGATGTTGTCTATTAAACAGTACAGTAGTATAAGTAAGTATATTAAGACACAGTGTATCAGAGGGCATAGTCTAAAGGCAGGAGCAAACAGCATTCTCTGTTCACAAAGGAGCTTTTTTAGGTTTGCTTTTTTCAGGGGTTTGGGTTTTTTTTGTTTTTGCACAAAATCAACTTCAATTTGTCTAGAAACAAGTGTTTCAATAATTTTATTTATGGACATATGCAAAGATGTCATGAAAATAGGATGTTGTGTGTGTACATCGAAACAAACTGTGCCCTCAGAAGACTAGTTTAGTGTAATCTCCCTTTTTCTCTTTTTTTGCTATGGTGCAATACCCTGGTATGGTTTAGCTGAACCCTAAAACGAGTAAATATGGTGAATGGCTTTAAGTTTATATATGTTTCAAAAAAACTGCTTCCCAGCCCTTCCCCAGACACTGCCTTTTCTAATAGAAAAGTTGTATTTACACACTTTTTTTTCCTGTGATTTTATATTGTAACTTCATTTTTCTTTAAAAACATTGTATTTAAAAAAAAAAAGCAAATTTCATAAAAATTGGAAATGTTATTAAATTATGTCTGCGAAGTGAGATGTATCTTTTAAGAGAACATGGTAAAAAAACCCCAAACCCTAGAATATTTCTGTCACACCTCTAGTGAGTGAAGAAGTCGTTCAGTACAGCTGGAGGCCCTGGGGGGGTGGGGGGGTGGGGGGAGGTGGTGACTGTGTGTGCACGGGGGCAACATATGGTGAGAGGCAGGTAGACAGCTCCATAGGCAGCGAGGGAGCGCGGAGCATCGTGCACGGCCTCAGCCTCTGCTGCCACACCTATAGCCTGCATCATGATAAGTTCATCCTTGCTGTCCTCGCAACTCATATTCGGGGGGGGAGGGGGGGGAAGTCACGCTGTGTCTGCCACCTTGCACTCACCAGCTACATGAAACAGCCTTGCCAAGCCAGCTCCAGCTGAAGGTCAAGTTCTAAACTGGCTACCCCCTACCCAGCATGTCCCCGGCCACAAAACTCACCCAGTACTGCGAGCAGCTGACTTTGAGAAGGTTGCTTCCTTTCCAGCCTTCTCCTCCTGCCCTTCCCTCCCACCAGCCAGCCAAAGTCATTACAGAACACAATTACTTCTGCATGTAGAGTCATGGTAATACAAACTAAAACACTGAGAAATTATGTCTACTCTTTGCCATAACAAAGGTGATTTCTCTGCGGGTGTCCCCGTTTCCTTCAGATTCCAGCACAGTAAATTTCACATCACATATTTAATGCAAACAAGAATCACTGTTTTGCTTAGAAAAAGCACCGTTTATAAAGTTTCACAAATATTTCTATTTATAAAACTGTATTATTATGAAAAAAATGAGATTATAAAAAAACCCCAAACTCTAATGGTATTGCAATCAATTCTTTTACAGGTTCCCAAAATCTAAATTTTCCTTAAATTGCTGTGATATGGTTTCATCATAAAATATGACTACTTTTCTATAAGAAGGAACCTTTTAACATCCTAATTCTTTTGTTCCCCATCATAGCTAGGTCTCAGTAAATGAAATTAACTACAAATTTCTATTTTAGCAAGTGACTCTTCTGCAAAGTAAATACGGTCTGTTCATCACCATCATCAACACAAAAATAGACCAAATGTAATGTTCTCAATCAATGTTATTAAATCCTTGAACTAAAGTAGAAATATCCGCAGATTTAAATGCAAGTTTCTGCACCTAAAAATCTATTCTGTGTATCTATCTGAGATATTACCTCTCAAAGTCTTTCTTAAAATCATCGTATTTATGTTTTTTTTCCTACTCCAATAGCTTAATTAAATTACATCAGAAACTGGTTAGGTGCCAAAATACAAATTGTTATACACACACAAACTTATGACTACCAGGGGTGAGTATTTTCAGCCTCGAGTCCCCGAACAGGCTTCCCAATCTGTATATATGAGCATCTAAACACTGCTAATCTAATCTAATCTAATCTAAACAGTATTAAGATGTGCTCAGTAACCAATGTTTTCCTTGTCAGTCTTTGAAATGAAGACATACACTAAAACACACGAAGTTCTTTTAGTAAATGTCAAAATGAGAATTTGGAGCCAGACCTGGAGCATGTAGATCTGATAATCTCACCATTTCCTGTTTTTTCCGAAGGAGGGATGGGGTGGGAATCTCTCAATATCTTATTTGGGGAAAAGGGGTTCAAAATGCTCCTGACTTTGCCAATACACTGAGGATATTGCACTGGTTTTGTCAGCTTGTGAGATGGTCAAAAATAAAGGAGAAGCTTTCACTGAAAGCTTCAAATTTCAACAGCAGCAACAATTTGGAAGCTGAAAATGTTGCAACTGGGAAACCAAAATATTTGATTTCTGAAAAAACTGTTCCTGCCTCTCTGGCAAGCCAGAGCTCCATGGCATCCTTCCCTGCTATGGTCCAGCCAGGTTGTGTCCACCATCATGAAACACAGTTAACTTCTTCTCTGGAAGGAAAACGCTGCATGAATACAAATTCTGGTCTGAATGCATCATGAAAGACAAAAATCCCTCAGACCTGGCCTGCGGAAGGCACAAGAAGTCTTAATCTTAACAGGAGAGCCATTATCCCAGTTTTTCAATTTTAATTTTTGATGCTTTTTTTTTTTTTTTTTTTTGGGTGCACAGACTTTGAATTTTCAGGGCTGCTGAACATGCAATTTGCATTGAAGTCACCAGCTGCTGCAGACATGCAGTGTTTCTGAAATCCTGCCATAATTGCCAGAAGATGGGTATTCAGAAAACAGGAGGGCCAAAAATTTACAGTTTCCCTGAAAAAGGGATGGATAGATGGGTGTGAGAAATCCAAATCCAGGCTTCAGACAGTAGGAGTTCATCACATTTAAGCAAAAAAAAAAAAAGATGCAGTCGGCATGGCTGAAACCCTGCTCTTGCTAAATGACCAGATCCCTGTTAACTGCAGTGAGACTTGCCGCAGTTAGCACTGCAACATTATTTTGTTGGTTTGGGTTTTTTTGGTTGTTGTTTGTTGTGGGGTTTTTTAATATAAGGTATGAGCTCACTGCTTTGAAGCCCATCCCAGGACAGGGAACAATTCCCAGTTTTATCTGTCCCAACCACACACGAACCGTGAGTGATAGAGGGCAGCTGCTGCTGTTGCTGCCGCTGGTGGCGGCTGCAAATCACACAAACCAACGCCTTCCTGTCCCTTGGGAGAGAAGTGAAGGTTCTGGTTTATAAGCAGTTAGAGAAGAAAAGAAAAAAAAAAAAGAAGAAAAAAAATCTACACCTTGCAGCAGACAGTGAGCCTGGGGCTGGCAGGGTGAGGAAGTTAATCAGCACCGAGCAGGCTGTTCGGGATGAGGCCAAACAGATGGCTCGTCTCTGAAACGGCAAAACGGGAAGCAGATGTGGCCACCGCTTCTCCCCATGCATAACTGGGAACCAGCCGGTTGGTGAGGAAATTTGCATAACAAGGATAATTTGGTATCAAAACTGTCCCTAGAAGTGATCTGAATGGATCTGGGCACAGTTGACAGTTTTCACTTCTTGTTTCCCACTCAATGTTCAACCAGATTAAATTTTAATTTTGAACCTACTGTTTGCCTGAGGTTGCTCGCAGCTATCTTCTAAGGAAACCCATGATGCAGGCAGGGAGGGCTCAGCAGGTCTCTGCTGAAGCTCTCGGGGCCAAGACCCTGATCTCTGCTCAGTCAGCTGAAGTTCCAGTAGGCTCTGATTTTCAATTTAAAGTCCATAAAGTTCATATCATCCTATGTACAACCAGAAAACCTAAGCCAGAGCTAATGTCCTCTATTTGCACACACTGAAATTCATAGAGCCTGGATATGGATATACTACAAGCCTGGGCTAACACACTTTGTAAGCTCCTTACTACCAAGAGCAGAGCCAAGAGCCCCAGATGAGCCCAGCATCTCTCCCTGCTGGCCTGGGGGAGCAGGAGTGGGGGGACCTCCACCTGCAAAGCCCCACCAGCCTGTCAGAGCCTCTGCACCTGCCAGTGCTGCCCAAAAAAACTTTACCGAAAAAAACAGGGAAAATAACATGAGTATTGAGGGAGCACTTCAACACGTAGGTATGATGCACTACACGAAGGGGTTTCTTTTTTCCTATTCCTCCCTATTTTGTCTCAAAGGACATAGTAAAGCCTGTTTGACTACATCTTTTACTTCACGGTGTTCCTGTTGCATTGACAAGGACAAGGACTAGATGTACTGCAGCCTTAATATAAGGGCTCTTAACATTAAGGGAGGTTCAAACCTGGATTCAAACACTCCAGTCTTGTTTCACTGATAGTTGTAATGTACAAAAAAGGTACCTTCATCATCTTAGAGAGATTCCTGCGTGTATTCATTGGAGAAAATATAGGCTTATTCTCCACCTGCATTGAAGAAAAACAAGAGGGAGTAAATACTTCCTGAAAACATTTGTGGGCACCAACAGAAACATTGTTATATGAATTTTTAATTTTTTTTTAGCACAGCGTGTATGGATTTAATTCCCTATCTCAGAAATCCTACTCTGAAACATTCACAAACTATTTTTGCATCGCATCCAGTCACTTGGTTCTAGACTAATAATATATATAGTATTTTATTTGCATAGTCTAGCAAATGCACATGGGAAATGCACTTAACACACACATGTATGTAGGGGTTTTTTTGGACTCATTAAATATTCATACAAATTAGAATGATTACTTCTGCTTTGGAAACATCTGTCTTACTGTCCCTTCGTAAATGAAAGCTGGCTGAGACACAAGCCAGTTTTATACGGTCTAACGCTGATCCTATGACAGTACCCAACAGAATTTCTATTGCAGTAACCAGAGTAAACCTGAATAAGTGAAAATAATCAAGCTGCTGAAGAACACACAGTACTAATAAACCCTGAAGTTCATGTACCTTACAGCATGCTGCTTCTCCCCAAGTCATGACTATGTTGCATTTAACTGACCTTAAAACAAAGACTGGATCCTGATCAGCAGAAAGAGTAGAAATACACAAGAAAAGCCAAAGTGGTTTCAGGAAAACAATGAAATGCATGTATTAATAGACTACAAAGTCTAAAATTAAGCAATTTCAACAAAATTCCCAAAGCCCAAACCAGGAGAAGGAGACTATAGGCATTTGCCTGCATTTTGTTAAATAGTTCTTGACAACTGAATCATAATCTGGTCACTGAAGGTAGGGGCAAATGTACCAGAAGTGATAGGAAGACCAGAAGGGAAATGAAGGGTGGTAGAAGATTGGGTGGAAAAATTAACACATCAAGTTCAGCAGTGAAGAAATTACTCTCTACCTAAGGGTTATTACCACAGAATTAAGAAAAGCCAAATCCAGTGCATTTCAGGGGAAAAAAATTCTACCATTCTTAACAGTTGCATGCCTTTTATAATTTGAAAGAGTTGGCCTCTTCTCTTGATTATCCTTAAATCTAAAATCGATTTATGAACTAAAACTGTTTTTTGTTTGGATTTTAGCAACTTCCTCCCCCTGCCAAATCCAGGCAGCCAACGCAGGTGTTCTTGCTACAGTCATACTTCCTTTTTTTCAGTACTTGACTGAAAAAGCAGAGAATCACATACTGTAAATCCTTTTTAACAATTCATGTTGTTATTCTTGTTTAAAATATATATCTCTTTACTTAATATCCCAGTCCCTGGAGACACATAGCTCTGAAGAATATCTGTTTTTGCTTCAAATACAGAGGTGTGTAGCTCTGTTGACTTGGCGGGTGGGAGGTGGGAGGGGTAGGTAAGATTACAATAAGTGAAAATTACTCTGAACCACAGGGGAATATAATTTCATACCATTATCTTTAAATTTATTCTATAGTTTCCAAAATCTAAGACACATTTTCTGAAAAGCTGGTAAACAGCAGCACTACTGTGAAACTATTACAACCTTGCCCCTTCCCTGAAAGGGAAAATGTAGCACAACAAAAGCCTAAAATTCCTTGTATAAGATCATGCAACGAGTTTTTGACAAAATCAGGATCGGTAGCCAGGTGTCCTAAGACTTGCTTATTCTCCAGCCACAGACTAGGCTTCCCCTTCAGTGGGTAGTAAACTCAGGAATCCATATTTGCAGATCCTTGCACTAACTCCTAAGAACTGTAAAAAGGCCACAGGTCTAAGAATTCAGGCTTCAGATTGCCTCAAAGCCTGTGCACATGTGTGCATGCTCTATATGCGTATGCGCTATATGTGTGTCTAATTCAAACTATTCAACAAGTTATATATTTTTAACCAACAGTCGCCAGTTTTCCTTCCATGTCTTTGTTACTGAAAACATCTTCTGTTACCTAAATTTACAGAATATTTTGACCAAACATACAAAGATACACAACCCTTTCCATGAGCGGTTGTTGAAGTTAAGACAGCTTTTGCCTTACAAACATCTTTAAGTGATGCACAGGTAAAAAGGAAAACAATATTGGGAGAGGGGCCCTCTGGTGTGGGGCACTGTGGGCCCTCTCTCGGTTTTCCTACAGACACATAATGAGCGGCTCAAATATCAGTCTTATGGTAACCAACCGATTTAACAAATTGGGATGCTTTTCTAAGCCTTAAAAACACAATGCAAAAATAATTTATTTACCTTCCAAGCTATCTTGGGAAAAATAACCAAAACCAAACAAAAAAACAACAGGGCAACAGTCACATGAAAATATTATGCTCCGAAGCAAAAATAAACCTGTGACGGCTTAATTAGCAGGCTAATTTACAACAGACAACAGAAGGCTCGCTGGAAACTTTGCACAAGTACCAACGTGCAAAATAGAAACTTCAGATAAGCTGTGGAAAGAGGGTGGGATTTCCAGAAAATAGGGAAGGACTTGTTACACCCTCCTTGTCAAATTTTGCAGGATCACCACAGCTTCTCTGGAGAAACAGTATGTTCACAGAGGGAAAGCTAAGAGCTTTCCTTTTGGTTCTGCTTCTCCTACATAAACTGCTTGCCTAATTTCCTTTGCAATTAGAGAAATATTTGACTCAAACCCCTATCCTTTCCACGTATTACTGCGCTGTGTGCTTTTGCTACTAAGCCTCTGGTCACTTCCATAATTTTGTGTTATGAATAATGTATCGATACCTTACTTTTTCTCAAACCATAGGCTGCACCAACACTAAGCAAGGTAAAGTCACCAGGGCGGCAATGTGAGGATGGTGCCGTCCAGCAGCTCCCAGCAGAGTCCCTCCAAAGGCGTGCAGGGCTGGAGGGACAAGTCCCTTTGCTGTTCCATGCCATGCCAACACGGGAAGTTACACAGCCCAGCTTTCTCAGTGCTTTCTGAGGTCATACTCGGAGCTTTTTCTCCAGAGAAGCAGAATAAATGCTTTGTCATTAGTAGGCAAGCAGGATCTTGCCTTCTAAGCTCTCCCATCACGACTGCCTCCCGACTACAGGTCAGTACCTTCTCCAGAGTATGCGCACCCAGCACCTTCAGCCTGTGACGTGCCCAGGGGAAGCCCATCAGCTCCTCAAGTGTCCGAGCTGCACGGGACTGTGCAGGGGGAGGGTGGGCAGCACCCCAGCCCCAGCCCTGAGCCATCAGACAGCTGCCTCGGGGCCACTCATCTGCCCACGGTCTAAACCAGGTGCCTCGAGACACCCCATCTCCTCACGGGGGATGTACTCAGCCCCACGGCATACCTTGACAAGTTGGCTAGCGTGTAGTTAGCAAGGAAGTACCTAGAAGAAACAAACACACAGAGGTTTGGCAGAAGTGGGGAGGGGAAACTAAATTTACACAATATTAAAAATATCTGGGGGGCAGTAAAATAAAAAAAAAAGAACTTCTTCAGAAAATTGCACTTGTCTCATCCTGGGCTTCTTTGGACTAAGCCAGCCTCTGCACCAGGAAAACACTGGGAGGAATGAAGGCTGATGGGAAAAAACCACTGGCTTTTGCAGTTAGCTTTCTAAAAAGTTTTAGTGCAGTGATAACAGGAAAAGAAAAAAAAAAAAAAAAAGAAAAACAAAAGGAATAGTAAAAATGCCATGTACAATCAGCATCCAAAAAGTGGGCCTGGAAACTGCTCCTGCGAAGATGGATATTTCAGAGAAGGGATTATTGATTTTTTTAAAAACAGCTACTTTTCTAAAAAAGGTAGTATCATATTAGTTTCAATTTTAACTATATATAAGGAAAAAATAAAATAGAGATTTTGGATTGACTTACGAAAGTCTCGAAATACTACACAAAAAATTCCCAGACACCAGAGAGTATCTCAGCCTGCTTTAGACACAAAAATTCAGTGCAGGACCCAAGAGTGCACCTCTCTCTGTTCCACAGGCAGGACAGCTATGTTACAGGGCATCATCCCAGACACCAACAGGAGACTCCCCAGTGGTCACCCCTAGCAAGGTTTCAGTAGCAGCATGTCCAGACCTATAGGACAGAATGAGAGAGATGTTATCAACATTTCCTCTCTCTTCCCTCAGACGACTGGTCTTTAAAGCGAATGGTCCCTTGGAAAAAGGGAATTGCAGCGGCACATGGCTCCCCCCACAACCATCCATGCCGCCACTCTGTGCCGTTACCTTTCTAGGGATTTGCCAAGCAACACTACCGTGTTGAAGAGAGAATCTGTAGTCCGGTAATATTTTGGTTGAGCAAAAGGCATGGCTGAAACAGGCTGCCTGACTCAAAGAGCATACGCTTCCTGTTGTTGGCAGAAAGTGAGACTTCGCGCTGTTCCCCCTTGCTTCCTTTAAAAACAGTGCCAGGAATTGATGTAAATGGGCTGCCCTGCCAAGCATCTGACCCGCAAAGCAGGGAAGTGAGAAACTGTAGGACTCCAGAGGACAGAGCAGTAGTAGCCACATATAGCTCAATATATATGTTTTTTTAATATATTTGATCAATGATCATGGATGGCATCAGCGATTTTCACTGAGCATGTGCTCAAAGGGCTGATGTGTTCAGCAGCTCCAGATAATTCTTTCTCCGGAGAAACCAGTCAAGTGGTTTCTTCAGTCACAACTGTCTACAGTGCTGACCACAGAAGGGCATGTCCCACCCTGCCCAGGCATCTCCCTCGAACGTTAGCAGAGGGATCACCCAGAAAGTTCACTAATCACCCAGCTGGTAGGAGTTCTGTCTTCTGGGACTTCTGTCAGGTGGGACAGGAGAAGGTCCCTGCAATGCTGGGCGAAAAGTGGTGCCAGATGTTCAACCCTGTTACAACAGCACTAATGATTTTTACTTGCGAGGCAACACGAGGGCAGCAACAAATGCCATTTGCTATCAACCAAAACTCAAATGATTTGAGACTGTTGAATTAATAATTGGACTGGGCTCCTGTTACCACCTGCTACGTATCCACATTTCAATGCATTCTCAGGGTCTTCAGCCTAGGAGACCGCTCATAACTGCTCATTTACTCAGCTATTAGAACTCCCAAGATCGAGGCCCAGTTTCAACACAAATACACTGTATTGGGATTTTCACCTCTTTTCCCAACCCCAGTGTAACATTACAGCCTGAGACACACAGTAAAATCAATCTTTAAAAATCCTGTCTGTTAAATAGAGAGTTCTAGAAATGTCAGGCTGTTTTCACTACTCCCTCCAAAAAGATCTGAAAAATCAAAGTCTACCCAACGAATCAACAATAATCCTTAATAAAATGCCAGTAACAAGTCATTAATACGGGATGATTTTTAGTGACAAACCAAGGAAACGTAACTTTTGATTACCCTTGGGCTTTCCTTAAGAAATTGGGTGGACTTCTTTGGGAAAAGATCTCCATCTGGTGGCAGGCTATAAAAAAGAGCAAGTCAACACCACAGAGGCGTTACTTTCACTTGAAAAGGCTGCCGTTACTATAAGTGAAGTGGATCTGGTTTTTAATTTAATTTTTTTCTCCATAAATTTCTAAACCTTATATAGGATCAACTGAGCAAAGCG
This sequence comes from Falco naumanni, assembly GCF_017639655.2. Taxonomy (NCBI): domain Eukaryota; kingdom Metazoa; phylum Chordata; class Aves; order Falconiformes; family Falconidae; genus Falco; species Falco naumanni. The sequence goes on from NC_054056.1 coordinate 41,228,721, forward strand.
TCTTTTAGCCTTTCTACGTCTGTCCTAAACGCGTGTCTAGCAAAAGCATTTGAGCTCCTCTGGCTCCCGTACCCCATCACACACTTTTTCCTGCTGAGAGTGCTGTAGGAAAGACATCTCCAGCCTGTGGATGCTAAGGGGCAGTACCACTGCCACCCGCACCTGCAGGCAGATGTGTCCAGGATATTAGGACTCACCTACAGATGACTATATCCCTTGAGAGTGAAATAAATAAGGCGGTGCTCCTTTGCCACTGCTGTAAGGGCAATAAGATTCTTAAAAGATGTCATTTTTTATGGGGATTCTTCTGTATAGATAAAAGGCAGCCTTTCCTGGTATAAATTACCCCTACTCTGGCATCACTAGAGGAGGGGGTTGTACTGCTGTAACTATCTGGGGAGTTGTACTACCATAGCTATTTTAAAAGCACATGAGAAATAGCCTTCACGAATGAGACTGCAAAGGAGCAGTCCCCAGCATGCTCAAGTTCACCCCTTCTGAGGCACTTACAGACAGAGCATTAGTATATATATTTTAGCAGATGACAGCAAAGGTTTCTGAAAACTTGTTCTTGAAGTTCTTTTGCGTTTCTTTGGTGTAAAAATTCTGGCTTTTTAATGACTTCAGATATCACAATGCTTTAATTATCACATTTGATTTTTCTCAGTCAGCTATAGGATTCACCGTCATATGACAGTAAGGCACCATATTAAGCAGGGTGGAATCTTTTAAGTTTATCATTAAAATCACTGCAAAAAAACACAAGGGACGTTCAGAAAACAACAGACTAATCACAGAACCTGGGACAAATTGCCTATTAACTCCTCCCTTGTCACTGCAAGCCTATTTTCTACCTCTTCCTTCTCTCTTCTTGTAACTATACCAGCCCAGAGTTTCTGTGACCTTCCTGAAAGTGGAGTTTGTCTTTTTTCTAATTTTATGACATCACTGCTAAACGTATGCTTTTATATAACATTATGCCATGAACAGATACGAAGAAATGTATCATTGCTGAAATAACTTCAAAGTATACATGTCTATTTGCATCTTTATATGTAATCAATTCTACATGTAATCAATTTCCCCACAACACGTCCCCATTTTCTCTGTCAATTCTTTACGAATTTTATCCTTTTTCAAGGGGTAGCTGGCACCAGAAAAGCTTGCAGAAACCAGCTTCCAGAGTTCATGCCTTGTCTGGAAAAAAAATATCCCAAACTTAAGAAAAATCACAAGTTGCTATAACTGTACTTCTCGTGGCCATACTCTTCACTACAACAGATATATATCCATTCTGTAGCACAAATAATTGGTATGCAAGAAATGCAATATATCAAGAGTATTGAAGCTCCCTATGTCAGTATTTCACACTTCTTATTCCTTTTCTTTTCATATTTGGAAAAAAAATCCATAGGTGAAGTAATAACGAAGGCCAAAGTTCTCCTTCTTCAGAATACTGAATCAAGTATATGAGCACAAGCTATTTCATGACAACTCTTGTAAGAAATTTCATGGGTTACATCAGGTCTGCAAGGATAAGCAGTCACTGGTTGTAACTGGCACAAAATAAAATTATTTATTTGGAAAAGGAGAAAACCGACTTGTAGCTCTTCACCACCACTCAGTAATGTTTCCAGCTGGTGACACCTATTAATCAAAATGATCCTGTGTAACAGGTTTAGGTGGAAGGACCATCCCAACTGACAGAGACATCCTTTCTTCTGGCTGTAGGTAAAAAGTTACCAAAAACAGTTTTGCTAATATCAGTAAATAGAGTAAAAAAAAATCACATAAGCTACTCTAAATTTAAAAGTAGAACCTAGGCAATTTTATCTCGCATTACATTTTAAGCCACAGTACCCAACTCAAAACCTGTAAGAATTTGGTAGAAATTTTCACAAGCCACTGCCTAGGACTTTGTGATCCAATTCTAGTAAAAATATCAGTATTACCTTTTTTTTTCCTGACGGTAAATACACAATTATTCTAGATGGTCTTTCAAAGCAATGCGTTAGCAGACCCACATTTAGTTTCATGTGCCCAGGTGTTTCCACTTTACAAAGCCCAGTGAGAATTTCAGATTGCAGGATTCCAGTTCCAAAAGCAGGCAAACTAATCTGGAACTGGAATTTTCCATTGGCATAATTTAAGGAAAGCCTCAGATCCTGGAAGCTTTTTTCATGTGGCTTTGGTGAAAAGCCTCAGAACAGCCTGGCTGTATTTCTAGCATGGATGTTTGATTGTGCCGCATACACCGACAGCCCAAGGAAGACGTGGTACGCTCAGAAGTATGACAGAACACAAGATGCCACTCTACCCCCGAAGTCTACAAGTAACTTCAACTCAAACACAGGGGCACTCTCAGGCTTAGGGTGTTGTTAGGGAATGTGAGAGGTCATCTAAGCTGCGCACACCCAAGTCAGGATGAACTGCGTGGTTGTGACGCTACAACCAAATCCACAGCAGCAGCCTTTCCCCTGCTTGAGCCTGCACAGCTGAAGGTTCACCCTTTTCTGGTCCCCCCCTCCCTGCCCAGCTAGCAACTCCAGTCGAGCCCAGCTGGATAAATGGCAGTTGTTCTCCTTCTCCCCAGTAACCTACAGTGCGGAAGCACATCTCTTTGCCAGCCAAAAAGCAGATTCAGTATCTTTTCAGCACCCCTGCAGCTGACATTCACTTTCCTTCACCCTCAGCTTCTGAATGAGAAAAATAACGCCTTTTGCTTTGCTGCTGCATCTTCCTCTGCCAAAGAAAACAACTTAATATTCCTCTAGAACAGGTAACATGCCTTGGCAACATGGGAAAAAGAATACAGGACATTGTCTTACCTTCTGTGAGTCTTTTACAACTCTTGAATGATAGTTTCTGAAGATACAAATTACTTAAATAATTGTAACACCAAGGTACAGTTAATTGTAAAACCATATTCAAAGTGCAGCTATAGACAAGCAGCAAGGCCAGATCAAAGATTTCACAGGGGTCTTTCCTGCAGCAGTGTCAATGATTTCATTAGTGACATAAGCAACAGAAAAGTGAGGCTCCTCCACATAACTTCGCTGTTGAAACAAAGCTAAGACAGGAAAACACAGCAACTTGAGAACAACTTTGCTGAAAATTACCTGCAAACCAAAAAGGAAAAACAAGCATGCCCCAGTGAGAAGTTCCTCTACCTTCCGCCCTGGAAACCACGTTCAGTCCTTCTGCTCTGCTCCAGCTTCCTCCCTGATCACTGATGAGCACTGCCCTGTTTGGGGTATCATAATGCAGGAGACACAAAGCCACAGAAGTGATCAGAAGTCTAATTGACAGGACATAAGAGTGGAAGAATTAAATTTATTTACTCTAGGCAGTACTGTAATGCCAAATGACAACAGACCTCAACTGTTTTAAGTACCTGCTACAAAGGCGAAATAAACATTTCCCCATATCTGTGAGCAATAAGGACAGGATAAGGCATGAAACATTTGCATTTAGCAACAGAGATGAGGCATCGAGGAAGAATTTTGCCTGTCTTCAAACTTGCTAAAGAAGAATCTAGGCAAGAAAGCCATTTTACTGATGGTTAACATGGGGTATTTATCAGACTGTGTTTGCATAGCAGCATACACTGTATATAGGAAGTCCAGTGACTGTATGGGTATGAACATTCAGTAGTAAAATGGTTTAAGTCCAGAAAGAGACCAAGGTTTTTATAAATACTGAATGTCTTAATGAACAAACCAGGAATCACAAAAATTAATTCACCCTACGGATACGAGAATTTAAGAGTCCTTTCCAGACCCAGAATTTTGTGATAATGCAGTTTTGGCTTCACATGTATGAGCCAAGATTATATGAATTTTCTGACCCAACAGGACAAAACCAAGTACTACACATCCATTAGTACTGCAAGTGCTTACAGCCAGAGCACGATACATGACTGCTTTTCTGCAGATAAAGAATGGTAATAGAATATTAAAAAGTAAGGCTGAGAGATCTAGCCTTTGGGAATTTTATGTCAGTACCTTCACTAAGCACTGCAGTTATGTGAATTGTTCTGCTGAAGGCACCTATGCTGGGTGTAGGCGTGAAGGGTTTTGTAGCTGGGGAGGGCTGCGGGGTGGCCTCCATGGGAAGAGGCCGGGGGCTTCCCTATACTGGACACAGCTGGTTCCAACAGACCCACGGTGGAGCAGATATCCACACTGCAGCCCATGCCACAGCAGATGGATATTCCCAAAGAAACTGCAGTCTGCAGTGTGCCCGCACCAGAGCAGAGTTAAAACATGAGGGGGAAGGAGCTGCAATGAGAAACTGCTACGTGCTGACTGCAACCTCCCACCTCCCTGAACCCCACGGCAGCTGGGTAGGAGAGCTGGAAGTGAAGTCAAATCTGGGATAGCAGGGAGGAAGGGAGTTGTTACGGAGTTAGGGGTTTTTTTCTTTGTCACTACCCAAATCTATTTTACCTGGCAACAAGTTAATAAGCCAAGTCAGTTTTGCCCACAACGGTAACTGGTGAGTGATCTCCTCGTCTCTCTCTCCCATCCTGTTTCCTCCCCCTGTGCCACTGAGGAGGGGGAGTGAGTTGAGGGGCTCCGTGGGCACCTGGCTGTTAGCCAAGGTTAACCAGCAAGAGTATTTCTTAGGGAAGAAAACTATTTGTGAGCCTTCTTTCAAAGCTCTCTCCCAAGACCAATCTTTCAATTAAATTACAAAGGGCTGTGCACTCATGAGTTTGAAGACCAGTGCTTTGTACAGCTACAGTTCAAAGCATCTTCTAAGTCTTAGTAAATGTACATGCCCACCAAGACCAATCCCTCACTGCCATCAAAATTACAGTTTTAATAGGAAGAGTGTTGGGGGTTCTGTTTATTTGGTGGCTTTTTTTTCCAATGACATGCTGGCTTGGGAGTAGTTCCATAATTTCTATTAGAAAAAGAGAAATTGCCTTATTTCAGGAAGACAATCTTAATGTGCTTTTAGAGACCTGTCTGGTTTTCATCCACTTGCCGTTAGCGGACGACAATCATTGCCGCTCCATCAGCTTCTTACCTAGTTGTGCGGGCACAGTTTTCTATAAACGAAAATTCATCTGGGGACTTCATACTGCTCTGAGACAATTCAGCTGACTCAAATACAAGACGCATTGCGAAAATGAAGAGTCTGAATTGCCTTGATTATTAATAAGACCTCACTTTTCCAGGACTGCAGTTATTTACCTTTAAGAGAAACTAAGAGATTGTCCACCAAATGTTACTGAACCACAAAACCAGAGGAGAGTCCTGCATTTCTTCTTACAAAGTTCAGCCAGCCAAAAGGAATAAATAATGAAGTACACAGGTTTTTGCATACACTAAACAGATCCATTAAAGTGGATTTATCTGCACCATTTCCCTTAAATTACAATCATGCCCTACTTTTGTGCAATTTTCTGTATTTTGTGAAATTATGTTACCAGCGACCTAATCTCGTTTGGTGGCACTGTTATAGCAGGTTATGAAATACACATTGGGCTAATATTGGAAGTCCTGCTGACTTGTGAGTCCTGCAGCATAACCTGAATATTGCTGGATGGCTGGAGAGATAGTCATATTACCTGCATCATTACGAAAAAAAAAGAAATAGAATAAACTTTACCTAATGTTCCCTTTCAAAATTTCTGTGTTTTCTAAAACAAAAGCATGTTCATGTAATTCGAGAGAGTGCCAAGTAATTAATAATGTAAGTAGGAGGAAGAATACTCCTGTCTGGTACTATGGTTCTGCCTTTTATCTCTTTCACAAGTTCCACTTTGCAGGAGAAAAAGAGAATGGCACAGCACTTCTCTCCCAGTCCTTGTTGTCTTAGGAGGCTTTTTATTCTTCTGTCATTATGTGCATTCTCTCTGGTCCTTTCAGTAGAGCCATTTCCATTAAAATATGAATATTCAGATACGCAGATGAGCACAGTATGCTCACATAGCACACCAGAATAATTCCCAGCATAAATAAGCCAATTATTTAATCATACATAAGGGTTTCATTACCCTTGAGCAACCCTTAGGTTTTACTAAACAATTAAGATTCTCTGGGGTTTTCATTCACTTGCCTGAAAAGAGATTTTAAAGAACATGTTTTCATCAGGCTTGGAGAGATGTTTGGAGAGCAAAAATCATACCTAGTACATGTTTTTAGCTCTCCAGTACTAAATTTGTAAAAGCAGATTTAATCTCATAATCTTTACCCAAGTGGCACAAAAGTCAATCAGTTTGGACCACAAAACACAATTGTTCTGATGAAATAATTTAATTATTCTACTTTCACTATTTCAAAAATTAAGATAAATTCTTATAGCTGAATTTTTACACCTTTACAAAACAATTTCTCTTACTTACCAGGTTTTATTGAAAACATAAGCTAAGAATATAACTCACTTTTTTTTTTATATTTAAATGACAATGAGCTCTAAGAAATGCAGTCTTCCAAATTACTCTGAAATCAAGGTTCACTATAGTGTCACAGCCCCCGTAGCTCCCAAATGGCTTAAAAAATGCCAGCTAAACAGCATTTATCCACTTTTAGAAAACTCTAAGTAAGACTAGCTTTTAAGTTCTTGTGTGTTGCCCAATTGGAGAAAAAGCGCTTTAAAGAAACCGACAATAAAGCGTGGACACCACAGTAGCCAGCTCTGCCACACTAACAAAAGAATCCAGAGGAAAGCTTTTACTTTGCATTCAGGGGCAGCTCTGTCCAGCCAGTGGACGAGGACTTGTTACATGAACAAAAGGCTGGGCATTTTTTTCAGACCTTAGGTAACACCACCAAATAAAAGCTAGCTAGGGATTTTACCATTGTTGCATGAACATTTTTTAAGGAGCACTGGAACCCAGTTGACACTGGGACATGGGATTTCTCCTTCCCAGCCACCAGAGCCCAGGTGGGTGCACACTCAGACAAAGGCTTCTCCTATCTTGGTCCAATGCATGCAGTTGCCGCTGGTTTTGTTTGTGGGTCCAGCCAGGAGTGAGGCTGAGCCCCTAATCCCAAACAGCGGACACACACAAACACACACACAGAGACAAGGACAGAGTGAGCAGTGGCTTTGCCAGCACACTATGTGCAAGTGCGCTCACAGAAATCAAACAACAAAGCATCACCTTTTCCATCTCCAGCCACACAGGGCTGAAGCTCACCAGCGAGACACACAGGCCCTTGCACTCTTCAGCTTCACAAGGACACTGCGCTCACGGAGCCTTCAAACATTGCCATGGGATTTCAGCCCATCTAATATCGATGCCCCCACCCTGAGCCCCCCTACCCTGCCACAGGCTTATACCTGGGCTCTTTCCAGATGCTCATTTCCTCCTACTTGCCAGCTAGTCCAGCTTGAAGTTTGCTAGTGAGTTTTGTTAGTGAAGTTTGCACACCAGATCCCTACAGCATCTGGTTGTAAACACATCGTCTAGCCCATGGCTGGCCCTCATATCCCAGAGGCCCTCTGATCCATGGCCTCTTCTCCAGTTGCAGGTGCCCGTATCTCCTGGTAACACACGCCTACACACACAGATGCAGCACAGAAAGCAAGGTCAAGCAGAAAATAATCAGAAAAAGTATTTAATAAGCTGGGATAGACTGCAGTGATGTGGCACAAGGCTCAGACAAGAGCACTGCTTACATGAAACCATCCCCTTTTATCCCCCCTTCTATTTTCCAAGCATGTTCTTCCCAGATCCACCTTGACCCTTTCCTTCCTCTGCTCCCACCTCTTCCCAAACAATGCACTCCTAACTACTTTACCCCATCAGTCCCAGTTTCGCTACATCCCTACCCAAAATTGGAATTTCTGATAATGTTACCTGGTCTGCTCAGCTTTGCATGGTATTACTGATACAGCACAGTGGGCCTTGCAAGATCCCCCCCAATACTCCCTTCAATGATACGTGAGGTTTGACCATCTTCCCCTTAAATACTGGCAAAATTCATCCATCTTTCACAGCAGCTACCTGTAATTTTTGTCAGCTTCTCACTCCGTTACTTCTGTTCAGCAATTTCTCATATTGTCACCAGCAGTTTCTCATTGTCTTTTTAAGTTGGCAAAACCTCAAGCCAGGGCCTAGACATCTGCCTGTGTAATGTAAGAAGACTTATTTCCAAGACAGAAACAAAAAGAAATGTACTCTGAATTATCACAGGTTTTATACGCGTCAGCGCTAAAGAAATGTTTCTGTGAAACTGTTACAATGCAATTTATCTACCACAGCCAAACGTCTGGTTCCAGGTTTCATACACCTCTAGGTCCTTGGAGGAGACACTGGGCCGCACAGTCCTGAAGGCGCTCTCAAAGTCCAGAAAGGCAATCGGCCGTACTTGGTCTGGCATGATGGTTGCAATGTCCATGGACTGAAGACTGCGAATAGGGCCCAGAGAAGCTTCACGACAGAGCTGTGTCATGTCTGCCCCAGAAAACCCATTTGATTTCTTAACTATGAGTTCAATTTCCTCTTCATTTAGAGAGCAGTGCTCCTTTGACATTAGACAGGTGACAATCTGTTTCCTAGCTGAGGCTTCTGGAAGAGGAATGTACAGTCTCTTCACTAGTCTCCTTCGGGCAGCTTCATCAATTTCTTGGGGTCGATTTGTTGCTCCAACCACTAGAATACGGTCTTCAGAGGAGGTTGTTGCCCCATCTAACTGGACCAGAAATTCAGTTTTTATTCTTCTCGATGACTCGTGCTCTCCATCTCCACGCTGAGACAACAGAGAATCAATTTCATCAATGAAAATCACTGCTGGCTGTTGACATCGTGCCACAGCAAACAGCGCACGGACCATCTTCTCCCCCTCACCGACCCATTTGGAAGTCAGTGAAGAGGCACTGATGCTAAAAAAAGTCGCTCCAGACTGGCATGCAATGCACTTGCCTATAAGAGTCTTGCCAGTCCCAGGGGGGCCAAAGAGAAGGATTCCTTTAGGAGGACCACGTAACCCAGTGAAGATGTCTGGCCTCAACATAGGCCAGACTACTATTTCTTTTATAGTAGCCTTAGCAAATTCAACTCCGGCAATGTCATCCCAACTGACAGGAGGCCCATGATCCATGATCTCGTGCATAATGAGTTCAACCATTTTTGGTTCTATGTTTTTCAGTCGTTCATCTACAGGCAGCGATGGATCTGCTGGTCCTCTTGTATGAGGTTTATACTGTGCTCCTCCACTTTCATTTCCATCTTGTTTTGGAACTGGAGGAACAAACTTGCCAAACGGACCCCGAGATCTGCCTGCACCCAGTGATTTTTTTACACCTCCATATGATGAGACCAGTGCACGCTGGGGTAGGGTTTGAGGTTTCTTTTGCTGATCCACCCACAGCTGTTCTTTTGCAGTTCTAAAACCAGAAACACAGCTCTCTTCATTTCTGTTCCTATATCCTGAAAAACTACTGGTTTCTATACTAACGGAAGCCTGGCATGGTGCGAGGTTAGGAATCGCTGTGCTGCCTTCATCAGCCAGACCATAAAATGCTTTTCTTTTCCCAGAACTTGTGGACCATGCAGGTACAGCTGATTGATTGGGAAGAGATACATTTTGTCCATCACCACAGTTACCTGACATTTTCATAGAACTGCTACTTGTTGCTTCTTTACTTCCAAACAGGGGAGTTACCTGGAAGCCTGGATGAACCTGTTTGTTTAAAGAGGCTGAAGAGGCAGGAAGTGTATCCAGAGTTCTGGTCACAGGAAGCACACTGCTTTGAAGAGACTTTGAAGACGAGGGATGCTCAAGAAGATCTGGTCCCTGACTTGCACATTTTGCTGAGCCAGCACAGGGCTCAGTCCCTCCGGCACTGCTGAAGATACCGAGTTTAGGAAGACCTGGAGCAGCAGAGGCACTGACCCCTTTATCAGCTAGTGTACCAGCATCTGTTGGTGCCACCTGAGAGCTTTGGAAATTTTTGCCAGTCTGCATCCTCTCTTGCACACACTTTAATTCAAATATATTATCTGTTGTCAAGGCAGATTGCCACTTGTCACTGTCATTTTGCTGACACTTTGCCAGAGTCAAAATGTTTTCAGCATAGTTATTCAAGCCAGTCTCTATGTTGTCAGAGTCAATAATTGCAGAGTATTTCTCTGCGTATTTTTTAAACAGGTTGGCAGCACAGACCTGAGAGATCTCGGAGTTTGCCCATGCATACTGAATATGCAGGATTTTGGCACGGTATTCATCTGCCTTCTGTCCAGCTGTGCAGGTGCCAGAGGTAATAGCAAAGTAACTTTTCTGCCAGTCGCTCAGGTGCACAGTGTTGTGGGTGGGGGTTTCCATCGCAAACACTGAAAAATAGATAAAATACCTGCTGTTATAAAATGCATTTCATAACTATTTGCTTTGGCTGCTTTCCCCCTTTCCTAAATACATATACATGAAAACATACATTATTTTAATTGAGAGAAATAGCACAGTAGATCTTGTAAGCGAGTTAGCCAGTCTGGACAGTTTAGCATATCCAAAAAGCAACCAGCTTTGTGATGTAAAGCCATTTAGGCTGAGTTTTTTCTTCCTTATTCAAAGAAAGAAAAGAAGGAAAAAAAAAGTTTGCTTCTAACCAGGGGTCTCCTGGGGAGGTAAGTAGGCTGCAAAGAATGGTAACAGATGGCCAAACAAAAATTGTCCTTGTTAAATGAAATCACCAGTGCTTTCACTTTTACTTCAAGAAGAATACAGCACAGTGCAGAGGAGGACAGATTACACATCACTGTCAGAATGATGAAATTTATTACAGTGATAGTAATAAAAATGAAACAATGAGGCTAATAAATATAACTATATACAAAGTCTTTGAGGGGAGGTAAAAGCAGAATGAATAAGCCTGAATGTAGTAACTTCGAGATTAAGAAACTATTTACAGATTCATAGCAAATGTCAAAACTATTCCATTCAGAATGTACTAAAATGTCCCTGGTTTACATTTTAGAGCAACAAAGCTCTTGTGTTTAAAGCAATACTTGTTTCTCTGTTTCAGAAAGTGGAATTTACATTCCTTCAGTGTTTTTTTTAAGAAATAGGAAAGATGACATTTGGCTCTGAAGGAGCGTTTTGCTAGACTTTAAAAGATATGCTCACGTTTACAATGTATTTTCAAAGAAGACTCTCTCTGCAATATATTGCGTACAGAGATATTTCTGATAATGTCAAGAATTCATGATTTCAGAAGAGACACAAGCACAAGTAAAATTATGAGAAGCCTACTACTGCTTCAAAAGGTTTTGCAGAAAGCTCTTTACACACAGTAACCGTGATCTTCTCATCTGTCTGTAAGGGACATACACCTAATATATGATACGACTGCAATACATTAAATTCTAATTTCTCCTTTTTTTTTTTTTTTTTAACTTCAATATGTACCGTGATCTTCTCATCTGTCTGTAAGGGACATACACCTAATATATGATACGACTGCAATACATTAAATTCTAATTTCTCCTTTTTTTTTTTTTTTTTTAACTTCAATATGTACCAGGATATTCCAGTCAGAGAATACTTAAAACAAAAACTGCTGAAGTGGAGGTCCATATATTCTGCACCCCTTCCAACAGGGTACCAGTCAACTTGGAAGCTTCTTCTGAATCACCTACAGATTCTATATGAAGGCAGATTAAGGTACAGGTGTTATAATAAGACTGGGCAGACAGAGCTGAAAGAATTGGGGGGGGGGAAGGGGGGAAGGTGTCCTCTACTTGCAAAAAGACTTTCATCAGTGCTAAACAACCCAGAACATAATACAATTGTTGCAGGAGGGGTTACACACATAATAATGAATAACAAGATAAATTATTTTGCTTTGGATTTTTTTTACTTCAATCTAACTTTGTAGAGCTGTTTAGAAAAGTCAAAATATCTTTTACCTGCAAATTCAGTGCCTTTACATGGGAAGTCAATTTAAAACAAACCAAACAAAACACAAAAATAAGACTTCCTCTGAAAAATTGTTCAGCTTTTGCACTGTGAGATGTCTGACTTGCACCTATTGAATGAGGTGCAAATTCCCACCATAATCCATTTGCAGCTGAGACACAGATGAACAGGAGATGGAGGGCTGCAGTCTTTTTTTTCTCTAAACAACTACTAAACAATGTACTAAATAACCGTCACTGTGCACTTAACTATTTTTAACTGTCGAATCAAAATGACTTATGAAACATATAAGCGAAGCTCAGCAAGTTTGGTAGCACGCATTTGCTCCAATGAAGTATTTCCACAGATACACATCATCTAGAACACAAAATCTCAAGTTCACCACCACTTCCTAAACATTTAGTAATCATCTTCACAGCACTGAAGGAAGGTCAAAATAACTGAACAGTGGTAGCTAGTCTAAAATTCCAGTTTGATTTTTCTTAATTAACTCCTTATATTCTCCCCTATTCTAATTCGCATTAGTTGTCCTTGTAGCCTTACCATTCCCCACCCCCACCCCCCAAGAGGCAGCTAAACGCGTACATCAGTCCCTTTGCAAGAGCCAAAACTGTTGCCAGAGGCTGTGAACATCACACTTCCACACAAGCTGGGGGTTTACCAAAGCACGGGCAATCGTTAATTTCTGGCACGCAAGTTTCAGCCTCAGCAAAGAGGGGCACGTAACTACCTATCAAGCCACGTGTTGGATGCCATACATGCGTGCCTGCACACGGACACCCGTCCGACACACGGGGAAAGCCCGCCGGCAAGCCCCCCGGCCGGCAAGCAGGGCAGCTGCCCGGGCACGGCGGCCCCGCTACGGCACAGCACGCGCAGGCCGGGCCCCCCCAGCCCGGGGCCCCTCCCCGGCACAGCTTCAGGCAGGCCAGGAACCCTCACCACACAGGAGAGGGGCGGCCGACACCGGAGCCCCGAAGGCTCGCCGGAGGCCTCCGTTCCTCCGCAACAGGGCGAAGGGACCCCCGGCCTCGGAACCGGCCGGGCTGGGCGGGCTCAGCCGCGGGAGCGTAGCGGCGGCCCTCATGCGGGCCCGGGCCGGAGCCCGGCCTCCAGCGGCGGCGGGGCGGAGAGCGGGGCGGGCAAAGCGAGGCCCCGGGCGGGGCGGGACGGGGGCACCGGGGGTCCCGCGGAGCAGCCCCGGCGGCCGCACAGCTCTCCCCCCGCCCCCAGCGCGCACCCGCGCACCCACCAGCCACGGCCGCCGCCAGCCGCCGCTGCGGATCCCGCGCCCGCTCTGCCGCGCGGCCCGCCCCGCTCGCGTCCACCAATCGGATAGCGGCGCTCTAGGAGGCGCAGCCAATCAGAGACCGGAAGGGAGGGCGGATGGAAGGGGGCCAGGTTCCCCGCCCTGACGTCATCCGCTCGGGCCTACCGGGGCTCTGGGAGGCGGGAGAAAAGAAAGGACGCGAGGGCGGGGCCCGCACGCGGACCTTCCTGCTTCCTATTGGCTGCGCCTGAGGCGAACGCCGTCCAATAGCCGCGGGATCCGTCCTTGGACGCTGAGCTCGTCCCGCGCGAGCCCCGGCCCCGGCCCCGGGCGCACGGCGGCCCCCTGGCCTTCGGGATGTGGCTGCCGGCCCGGCAGGGATCTGCCACGCTGGCAGGGCTGCACACGCTTCGGGAAACCTCATGGTAAAGGCTCGGTTCCTCAGCTGGGAGGTGCCGCCCCCCAGAAGGAGGAGACCGGGGCATTTTGAAGATGTCGCGATGTTTATCGCCCGCCCGGCCGTTGTCGGCAGCAGCAGCAGATGGGAACATGGAGGCGGGCTGCGGCGGCGGGAGCGGTAGGGCCGCGGCTGCTGCAGCGCCGCTCTGGAGGGGCCGGGCGGCCGCCCCCCGCCGGCACGGCCCAGTCGCCCGCCGCGCCACCCGCTGTCTTCGGCTGGGGGCCCCGGGCGCCCCTGCTCCCGCCCGCGCCACCGGCGCCCCGGGTTCTCCTCAGCGACCGCCTCCGAGCGGGGAGAGCTCCGCGGGGGACGTGCCCGAGCGCAAGCCCCGGCTCAGGGGGCGGTTCGGGGGCGGCCGGTGGGCACCCAGCCCTCCCGCCACCTGCGGTGACCTCCGCGGTCACCCAGTGCCTCGCCCCCGCTGTGGCACCGGCCACCGCAGCCACCGTGGCAGCGGCAGCAGCTGGTGCTGGCGAACACCCTCAGCAGCAGCAGCTGAACAGGCCTGTTCTGGGAGAACAGCTCTGCTGAAGGCCTCGCCAGCGGTAGCTGGAGGCTCTGGCAGAGGGACGAAATGAATAGCAAGATGCTTCAAGGGCAAAAGATGGTGGCCCAGGTGGATGTATCCTGTGAGCTTCTCTGCTTCGTGGTGAGGGACCTGGGAGTTCTGGCGGACACCAAGGTGCCCGTGAGCCAGCAGTGTGCCCTGGTGGCCAGGAAGGGCTAGCAGGTCGGAGGAGGTGAACCTGCCCCTCTGCTCTGCCCTGGTGAGGCCACGTCTGGAGTGCTGTGTCCAGGGCTGGGCTCCCCAGTTCAAGAGGGACAGGGAACTGCTGGAGAGGGTCCAGTCGAGGGCTACAAAGATCATGAGGGGACTGGAGCATCTCCCTGATGAGGAAAAGCTCAGAGCTGGGCCTGTTTGGCCTGGGGAAGAGAAGACTGAGAGGGGATCTTACCAATGCATACAAATACCTGACGGGCGAGTACCAAGGCCCTTTTCAGGTCTTGCCCAGTGATGGGACAAGGGGCAACAGGTATAAAATGCCACACAGGGAGTTCCATCTGAATGTGAGGAAAAACGTCTTTACTTTTGAGTGTGACAGAGCACTGTAACAGGCTGCCCAGAGAGGTGGAGTCTCCTGGAGACATTCAGAACCCACCTGGATGCAACTGAGCAACCTGCTCTAGGTGAACCTGCTTTAGCAGGGGGTTGGACTTGATGATCTTCAGATGTCCCTTCCAACCCTGACCATCCTGTGATTCCGTGCAACTGAACGGGGTCATAGAGGCCCTAGCTGGATCACACCAACCCACATTCAAATAGAGCACCAACCTAGATGCAAGTTAGCATACTACGCTGAAGTTACACCTCTGATATTAACACAGTCACTTCTGTGTGGGTGAACATTTAATTTCCCGTGGGAAACATTTCCTACAGTTACTGTCAGGTTTTTGTTATACATCGAGCTTGTTATACCATTAGTGCAGACAGCATATTAAACTGTCTGTGCTACCATGGAAGCTATCATGTAAGACCAAATTGGGCTAACATTTACAGTTTGAAACACTGCTGCTATCACGTTTCCCGCAAGGCATGTGCCTGGTTTCCCTTGGGTTGCACAGGGCGGGGAGTGAAGGATCCTGCAGCTGCAAGCTCCCCTCAGGGACACGGGCTGCAGCCAGGCAGGGCTAATGAAATGGGCGGCTGCCTCATCTGACCTGAGGGCACCTGAGCTGCAAACCAAAGCTGTAGCTGGGCAGCTGGCTCCAGTGGCACATCCAGCTGCAGGACCATGCAGAACTTTACAGGAGGCTCGGCAACGACCCTGGTTATGGCCAGGCATTTTTCAGACTCATGTTGCTGAGGAGGAAACTTCCTGCAGGAGCTCTCATTTGCAAAGTAATTTGTTTGAAGAGCACGCTGAGAAGAAATCACTGATGGTGATAATCAGGGCACAGATGTGACCCAAGTTGGAAAGCTAGACCATCTGACATGAATAAAATAGGAAAAGCTTGGTTAAGAGCAAAGACAGACAATAGTCATATTTTTGTTTCCATTTATTCATGCTGCCAATTAAAACCTGTATGTCTGTTTAGTAGGCTTTGGATACAGATTTTAAAGGAACCCGACAGCTCACAAATTATAATAAATATCTGATTATTTTTTCATTTAGGTCATACAGCCTCTATGCTATGTAGATACTATCCATTGATGGTTATTTAATATGACCCCTGCCCCAGTCTTCAGGGTTCTCAGTTTTATTTCTCATTTGCTCCTGTTTTTGAGCAATTCTAGTTTACGCATGTCTCAAGGTTTAGACTGCTGTGTAAGGCAACTGCAATGTGAGTACTACTCATCAGCTATGGTATCCTTACAGGAGACAACAAGCAACAACAAAAAAACAACCATAAGCAGAATCTTACATGTAAAGGCAAGAGAAAATTAGAAATTTAATAATTAAATGCAGTCCAGAATTTATTATATTAGCAATAATTTCTTAAATACATATTTTTCAATATTTCACCATCAGTAATAAAATATATTTATAATCTGTCATTATTTTAGGAATGTAAGTATTGTACAAGCACTCTACTAGTTTAAAAAAAATACGTATGGTTATTGAAAAGTTACTTTTTTGCCTCCTTCTTTAGTAGCTGCACTGCCTCCATTGAGATGTAGATATTCTACCGAAGTACAATTCTGAGATTTTGTAATTATTTTTAACATCAAACAGTATTAATTGGTACAGACTGTATTAGCTTTTGCACACATTTTGCACCACAAGGCACAATAAATCCAGGTTCACATATTAACTATTCATAATTACAGGATTTCTCACAGATACATTGCAAAGCTACAGAACAGAAACAGCATTTATGTTCTTCTTTCAAAATGTTCAACACTTTTGTTCTTGAGTTGATTACATAGCCCAGATTTAATTTTCAGATGACCTAACGTTAATAGTCTGTCGTGCTTTAATCCCAGCCAGCAACCAAGCACCATGCAGCTGCTCACTCGCTACCTCCTCTCCCCTGGTGGGATGGGGAGGATAATCGGAGAAAAAAGGTAAAAATTGTGGGTTGAGATAAGAACAATTTAATCACAGAAATAAAATTAAATATAATAGTAACAACAACAAGGATTGTAATGAAAAGTTGAGAAAAGGAGAGAGGAATAAAATCCAAAAGGAAAAAAACCAGTAAGTGATGCACAATACAATTTCTCACCACCACTGACTAATGCCCAGCCAGTCCCTGAGCAGCAATCGGCAGCTCCCAGCCAACTCACCCAGTTTATATACTTAGCATGATGGTCTATGTTATAGAATATCCCTCTGGCCAGTTTGGCTCAGCTGTCCTGGCTGTGTCCCCTCCCAATTTCCCGTGCCCCTCCAGCCCTCTCTCTGGCAGGGCCCAAGAAACTGAAAAGTTCTTGATTTAGTATAAACATCACCCAGCAACAACTAAACCCATCAGTGTGCCATCAGCATTGTTCTCACATCAAATGCAAAACACAGCCCTGCACCAGCTACTGAAAAGAAAATTAACTTTATCCCAGCCAAAATCAGGACATAGTCTATGAAGGAATTATCATGTGGGGAAAAGAGGGTATAAGAGAATGAATACTAAGAAGGCCTTCACCAATTACATATTCAAATCATCCCAGAATTTCAGAAAACTAGAACTGTGAACTTCAGATATCTGTATTGGACTAGCCATGGGGAAACGTAATTCCATGGGTCTTGTCACAGCTGTTCATTAGATTTACTTATATCAATTCTTTAAAAATAAAAAGAAATTAACTTCTACTACATTTATAATATTTTAAATTAACCCTTATCCTAAATTCTTTTCCAAAAGCAGTTTTTGAATCTGGACAACAGCCTCTTCTAAAACTGATACCCATATGCTGAAAAATGTTTATCTGAATGTCAGTTTTGGCAACATTTTCCCACAAATGTCTAGAGGGACCTATGTGTAGTTCTGGGCTGCTGGGAACACTTCACCTCTCCTGGGTTTGGATGTGCATTCTGCCTGTGTCCCTGTTCCTCAGCAGTTTGAGGCTCACACCGGCATGCATCATCCACCTCTGCTTTGGTTGCCATGGAGAGGTTTTCCACCAAAATCCTCTTATGTTCAGTCTAGTGTTGCCTTACCTTATGCATTTCTTTTCCAATACTTATTAGTTAATTTTTTAATTTCAATTATAGACACATAAGCCCAAAGCAACTCTATTTCATTTCAGTAGAATTATCCTGGATTTACTCTACAATTGCTTTGATCAGAATCTGATTGCTTTTTTTTTTCCTGGACAGACCTGGTTATATATTTCACATGCAAAATACTGGCCTGTCTCATAAAGAAGGTGTAATTCTTCTCTGGCTCCTAGATTCTCGTGTTTTTGTAATGTAAAAGCTGTAAAATTGTATCGGTGTGAACCATATGTGCTATGGATGAACATTGTTTCCCAAGTCATGAGAACTGAATAATGTTTTTTTAAAAAATAGTAACAGAGAAAGGAAACAACTGCCAGAATTTTCTGCTCTTTTCAGTCTACCAATCTATTGCGTTGTGCTACTACAGAAAAGCTTAATTTCATATTGGTTCTGCTAAAGAGAATGGTGCCACCAAAATTTCTGATACTGTAGCTGAGACTAGTGTCTTGTGGAACAGCTCAGTCACCTGCTTGAATACTCCTGGATTTTACCAGATTAATTTGTCATCCCTTGCTTCTTCTGTTACCTGTGAAATCAATTCCTTGAAGAAATAGTAATCAGCTTTTCTGTCTGGGTGGATAACATAGCCTCTGGCTAGCGATACAGAAGGGCAATATGCCATCACCTCCCCTCGTCACCTAGGTTGACCTGCTGGAAATGCAGAGCTTGGTCGGTTTTTCCTAAGTGTCAGGATTCATGTACATCTCTTATGTACCACTTGCACACACATTAATACTCATCCTTCCTTAGTTTGCACCACAGAAGTGACGTGATTAGAAATTACCACCATTAGAAAAATCCACCTTGTCCATAGTCAACTTCTTTAACCCCTTCTGGAAAGAGAGTGGGTAGGAGCAGACTGCATGCCAAATTATCTGTCCTGGTGCATATTTCATGGTCTACTTGCAACTTCCAAAATGTAGGAATTATACTTGCAAGGGATGGAGGAAGAAAGCTGAATAGTTTTGCAAGCTGCTCAAGATGGTTTAGAAGTTAATATGAGCAGTAAAAGGAAAAGATTAAAACAAATGCAAATGTAGAAGTGGATCCTACAAATTATTTTTCTTGGAGTAGCTATTTTGTTCCTATGTATATAGAAATAACTCTGGAATTTATGTTTTTGAAATGGCAGAAGTACTTATAAAAGTCAGATATTGTTTCTGACTCTCATTTCACTTCTTTACTGTACCTGCCTTCAACAGGATGACCTATCAATGGTTTGTGTCTAGTACATATTATATGACTTCCTTTGAAAGTTAATTGTTCTCCAATATTTTCATATTCCAGGCATCCCTGTTAATGGAAGAAAATCACTGATGCCTGGAATATGAAAATATTTTGGAGGTTAGTTCTCTTGATTTCTCTTTTTATTGTGATTTATTATCTTGTTTGTTAGCTTATTTGAGAAACTAAGAGTAACATTTTTGCCATCACATTTCTTAGCACATTTTGTCAAAGATTTATTACACAATGAAGTAAGCAGAATAGTAGCCATTGAAAGAAATCACAACTCTATTTCACAGAACATAGCTTGCAGATTATTTTTAAGTAATCACTGCTTATAAATCTTGGTTAAAAATACAGCATACAAGGTAGCACATGGCTTTTGACAAAACTCTTAAGAAGGAGCTTTGAAGAGGCCTCATTATGAATGATCAAAGTGAAAACCAATAGCCAGCATAACCTAGTTGCTGAGATTTGACAAAATGGCTATTTTAAAAGCAAAACCTTTAGGAGAAAGTAGAGAACCCGCCATAAGGACTGTTAGGGTTCATTTAGTGCTCATTCCACCCTGATCACACCCTGATCAATGTAATGAAGGAAGTCTTGAAGTCCTAACTTCATTTACAAAATTATTGCAGCGTCTCATGCCATGATAGTGCCCCAAATCATGATAACATTTGTACGTGCCTATTTAGACAGGACCTGAAGAAGGTTATAACTGGGTTACTGAACTTCCTCCAACTTGGATTCTTTCTGAAGTCATAGTAATGTTAAATTAATTGGTTGTAACACGTCACAGTTTCATCTGTGAAAAAAGGAGTGGGTGTGCTAGAGGTTAATGGGAACAATGGAGGGAGCACTAACCCGTCTATTCCCATTGCCTGGTTCAATAAATGCTCTTGATTACAAACTGTTAGAAAATGACAGCTCCAGCCCCCATGGTTATTTGCACCCTGGAAACAGGCAAGGTGAAACTACAGTACAGAGGAGTAATGACTAAGGTTACAACAGAACTTGCTGGCAAGAATTTTGCTGCCGCACCTGGGCTATATAACAAAAGGGTTTGTATTTTTTTCCTTCATAATTTGAATTTCCCACCTGCTCTTAAAACAAAATTTGGCAACACAGAGAAAGCTAGTTAATTACCTCCTCCCCACTGCTACTTCACTGCTGTTACTGCTGGTGGTGGTGGGTTTACTCCCATGTTTTCAGAAGCTCAGTTGCCAGCTGTGAGATGTGCTGCCAGGCGAACTTGATGTGGGTGGATTCCACTGTGCGGGAACAAATAGCAAAACGTAGCACAAACTTCTCTCGCAGGTGGCATGGGACCAGATGAATCTTCTTGGCCTTATCTATGCTTTTAAGGAGTGCCTTATTTAGTTCATCCGAGCCCTGAAATCATTGTAATTCAACAGATAAGGTGATGAATTTCAGAAGCAAGTTTGCAATATGTAAAGCCCACCAAGCAGCCAAGCCCAAGTACTACCAGTAACATGCAGCCACTTTCTCATCTCCCAGTGCTTTGCCATCAAAGGATTACAAAAAGGTGACGGCACAAGAGATAATTTTTCAGCCACAATGAGATTTAAGGATTAACTGGGGTTTAGAAGCAGTGTTCACACTGGGACATTTGTGATAGCTGACTGCTTTTTTGTGACCTAAGGTCACGAGCTATGTAGCTACATGTAAAAGCATTCATTATTGCATCCATTTCATTACAGTTTGCTTAGATCTAATCAAACAAACATGGGAGGCAGTTTTGCAATGCACTATACTAACATTTGTAAAACAGACCTGCCGGTCTTCACATAAGCATCACTGCTGTGACATCTTATGAATATGAAGATGGAACTCTTGCCCTTAATTAGGAAATAGTTAATGTATCCCTAGCATAAGTAAGTTCCATACTATCAGTAGAAACTCTAAAAATGTATTTGCCTCTAGTTCTATAGGAAGTGTCCACCACAGAATCCTAGAGAGTGGATTTTTTGGGTTGGATTTTAGAAATGTGGTAAACTGACCCATCCACTGGGAGTAAACAGTCTTCTGCATTCCAGGAAACAGAGATATAAATGTTAAATATCTTGCAGAAGGTCAGAAGGAGTCTGCATGCACACAGTATTGAATCTTATCTCCTTCTAGTGTACTTCATTCTCCTTGTGCTCAAATAGTGAATGTGAGGATTTTCCGTAGAGCAGCTGTAGGCTCTTAATATCAAATCTCAAAAGAAATAGGACTGTACAGAGGAGTACTGGTTCTTTTGCAAGTTCAGCAAATGTTGAATCAATGGTTTTCCTAGTTCACGTCCATCAGCATTTGTGAATAAAACAAAATTCATCAAATTTTCAAAAACAGTAGTAAATTGCTTTAAATGAAAACGGTGAAAGAAGGTATCCCAAAAATCTTGTGATTTTTGTCTGATTTAGCCACACAGGATGAAGTGCTAGCTGCATATCTTTGACAGTCTTTGTTACCCAAATTAAAGGAAGTTGCCTGTCTAACTTTTATATCAGCAGACCGAGAGATGACTTCAGCTTTGCTGGGAATTTTCCTGTAATAGCTTAGGATATACCAAGTTGACCTTGAGTGCAATAATTTTATTCTTTGGGGAAGTATCTAAGCTATTGTACAGCCTTTACTCTTTCTATTACACTGCTGGTAACACAGAATTGCGAGAGATGCTAGGAGCATCTGTGTTTTTACTGCAGTGCTCCCTTCCTGAACACTGACTGGTAAAAGAATCACAAATGGACAAATCCATCTGTTCAGCAGCGGGTTTGTTACTGTAACGCACTGGTCTTGAAAACATCCGTATGAGAAAACATTCTCTCAAATCTGCGAGTTGTGACTTGCCTGCTTAGCCTTTTCCATATAAAAACAAAGCAGAAGGGAGACACAGTTTCCCACTGGCACTGAGGATAAATGTATTATTCCCATGGTATTGGATCATATAAGAGTTAGAGCTGAACCCAGATAAAAACCTTGTTCTGACTTAGCACAAGTTGTTAGGAAATTTGGATGAGAGCCTGAAATTCATGGCTTAGCCTTAGTCTTCTAGGAGATATTTATGCAACTTGATTGATCCTAACTAAGAAAAGGAACAACTTTGGTGTTTTGCAAGTCCCCACCCATTACAGGTCAGTCACTGTTGACAGTGATATCCTGCTTTCTTATCAACAGTAACGCATCATTAAAATTATGATACTTGCCTTTAATATGAAATGCACAGCATTAAATTTTAGGCAATACAAGCAGTTATATGTTGTTAAGTTAATGCCCTTGGCAGGGGAGAGCGGAGGAAAGAGAAAGATTTATATATCTTTCTTCTGTTCTGCTCTTATAGCTGTACCTAGGGGCTGTTGTGACACTTGAGTGTCATGTCAAATTGAAGTTAGTAGTGACTAATCCTGTCCTAGAGCTTTGAGAAGCCAGCTCCGATTGAGTCCGTCAGCTTCAATAAAACAGTATTCTCACCCCCTTGGAGGAATGACTAGCTTGACTTGTATTCATCTGCAGACATGACAAGGAGGCCAGAAATTAACCCTTTGGCATGATACCTTTGATGAAATACTTATAATATGAAAGTCGTACATTATTAGTCCCTCTGCTTAATGGTGTGAAAGGCAAATAATTCAAAGTTACAGCTAAGCAAAAAAAATTAAAAAAGATTTCTCAAGAACAAAGGAAAAATGTCGTACTTTTACAGCTGTGCAGCATCACAGCTCAAGTCCCCTGTAGTACTAAGTCCTTTTAGTCCTACTGTAACTACATAAATGTTACAAGTATCCTAATTCTAAGATGCATTTTAATATGAATTGCAGAAATCACAGGAAAATTTTTGAAAGAGTGATTTAAAAAGGAAATAAAGCTGCAAAAATAACTATAAAATGCTCTCAATTTAAAAGCTTGTTAGTTGGGGTTTTCTTTTTGTTTTTTGGTTTTTTTTTGTTGTTTTTTTTTTTTTTTTTTGAGTGGGAAGGCAAACGATGAAAACACTGCTGTTTCAACATTGCTTTTAAGCAGAATCATGACTTTAGTGTACAACTTGTCCAGAAGTTTTTTAGCTAGGTGTCCAATATTTACCTTCTACTGTAAAATTGTCTTTCCATGTAGATCTGATTTCCTCCTCTGGATTGTCAGTGACAGAAGAACAGCTGTAGATAAACTACTGGTCTGATCAAAAGTGACAATTCCTGCATTGCTATGCTCTATTTCGCCAGAACTGTTCCTTTATAGTAAATGTAGAGCACTAACAGCTGTCTCGGGATCTGCAAAACTACTGTTTGCTTGTTCCATATGAGAGAGCAGACTACAACCAACATCCTGTTATTGAGCAATAAAAGCCATAGAACCTATTCCTCAAAATATTTTAAAATTTCTTATTAGGAAAGAAAATACATTCATGGTTCCACTTACTGGAAAAACTTAATATTCTGTAATCTGTCTAATCCCTTAGCAACAGATTTTTTTTCTTTTATTTTAAACAACATAAATTCAAACAAAACCATTTTCCTATTCCAGATGAATTCACCATTGCCTTATTTTTAAAGATTCATTACCACCTTTCAGCCAATTGCATCAAACTCAGGTAACTGGGGCAACTGAATGACTGAAAAAAGAATTTGTGAAAACTAGTAATACCACATTACTCTGAAGGAGCCAAGATGTGCTTGTGAGCCTTCAGAAAAGCTAAAAGCTCATTTAGGTATCATGTGAGCTAGAAAAAAACAGTGCTGTTACTATTATTGCTTGATATTCGGATTCAGTATCACAATCCAGTCCTTTACAGAGGCTTTAGTTGCAAGTTCCTCTATTAAATGAGTTCTTTACCTGAAATAAGACACTGATCCCCTTCTAATGTCTGATTAAACAAGGGAGCCCTCCCAACTACTGCAGCTGTTATGCTCTGAGTGCAGAGTGAGTTTTCTAGTTCTGTTGTGCAAGGTCTCTTTGTCAGTGAACTGGGCACTTAAAGAGATTTTGGGAAAATGAAAGGCCAACAGAAGCAAAAGGATCATGTTCAGCCAAAAAAAAGGCAGCCCAGGGCCAAGGGTGGTTGGGAAGCTGGCCTCCCATGCAACCTGTTCTTACTCATATCTTGCTCCAATTTGTCTAGTCTGACTGTAGGGTTTTATAAATGAAAATGTATTCTTTAAATAAAACAACAAAATTTTTATCCTAATCTTCATTCGTGATAGTAATTATATATATATATAATTGGTTATTAAATATACACACATAAAATTAACCTGACAAAACATCTAATGCACACACATACACTTACACATCATATACAAATGTCTAGTGAAATATATTAAAACAATCATCTTCATCAAAGCCTATCAAGCATAGAACAGTCATTTTGTATGACTAGGTAGACCATTTGTTTGCCTTGACTATGTATTTCTATACCCTCATATGCTTGAATTTTTCTTAAGCATTTGATTAATTTTTAACAAAATTTTCTTAAGTTTCTTTCTTTAATCTGCTTTGATCTACATGAACTCCCTTTACTTTCCCTAAAAAACAATTAAGTATATTAACTATGAAAACTATATTTGATTGCAGGTTATTGTATTGCTGTAAAACATGACAGAGGAAATAGGATGTCTTAGCTGCCTTACCTTCAGTCGAAAACAGACTAGTCCCAAGACAACTTCAGCACAGATCTCAAATCTTCCATCCTGAAGGACTAAATGTTCAAACTGATGCGACAGCCTGACATGCTGAGAAGAGAGAGATCGTATCCATGTTGTATACATTTGATTCAAGAGAAAATATGTGCTAAATCGTTTCCATCCCTAACCTTTCTCTGTTCCTGCTTCTGACAATACTACATATTGCCATCTGTTTATGTTAACTTACATCCCGTTTATGACTTCCAGTGACTGTATTGAGCCATTGCTATATTGGTAGCTCAGCCTATCTTAGGCAATGCTAGTCTGTTTTTTAATTAAACATTTCAGCAGTTTTATATGATACATATTAATAGTAAATAACTGTAATAATTCTTCTTTAGGTTTTCTACCACTGTCAATTTTGGCTGGGAATGGCGACAGAATCCAAAAGTTATTATGGAGAAAGGGGGAGGTGCACAGATATAAAGAGAAAATTACTGCAATTCCAGTGCAAAATAAGCTGGAAAGACAGACTTTTTTGAATAGTTCATTTAATATGAGAAGGGGAGAACTTGCTCACTCCTCTGACCTGGACGCTCAGGTTCAGCTGAAAAGAAAGATGATGGCAGCATAACCCAGAAAATGGATAGCAAATCTCAACCAACCTGTTTAGAAGTTACTGAGGAAAAAAGTGACATTGGACACCAAGCCAAAGCAGTTATTTTGAAGCACAGGAAACCAGTGCTCTTCCAAAATCAAACAGGAATAATACCAACAGGCATACTAACAATAAGCTGGGAGGTCTTAACCTCAGTCAGTGATGCTTGCACACTCATACCATGTTTCGCTTTCTTCCAAACAGAAAATTAATACAAAAGTACTTGGAAAAAAAGAGCGCATATCCTCATCAGGTACCTGCAGTACCTTATGCAGTCCCCTTCTCACTGACTAGCATCAGTTTAGTGCTCACTACCCTAAAAAAAAACCACCAAACCCCACCCCCCTACACACACATATATAAAAGATTACAACAGCAACCAGCTATTAGAATTACAGTTTGTCTTCATGCAACAGACAGTCTCTCTCTATATATATATATATGCACACATATATAAAAGCAAAAATTATCAGCAACATCTAAAATGATGGTTTTAAGTTCCTTAGCTTTTATATATTTATGAATGCATATAATTTTACAAAAATAAACAACTAAGCCCATGTATTTTCCTGCTTTTGCACTTCGCCTTTTTTGCAAGTTCAAGGGCAGATAACAAAAACAAAAAAAAGAGAAATATTTCACTATGGGCCAGGGTTAGATGTGGAATGTTTCATCTCACAGGAACTTTCCAAATGGGCAAGAAGAAGGCAAGACAGAAATTACAGAAAAGAAGAAAAAAAAAAAAAAAACAAACAAAAAAACCCCAACACATTTTGCAATCTTAATCATAGCTTTCTGATGTTTGTTTATTTCTTAAAATAGACAAACATTGTTTATATTGAATCAAAACATTGCTTCAAAACCTTCCTATTGGGCGTATTGGTACCCTATGCAACCAGCCAGTCTTGTTACCACTTCCTCTCTGCTGTTTGTTACATCCATTTATCATCTCCCTCTAAAATTAGACTGAAAACTCTTTGAGTCAGGAATGAGACCAATAAAATCCATTTTTTTCCAAGGCATTTGCATGTTCTGCTAATATAAACAGCATGAGTTTATAGCTATGAAAACTCACCAGAAGTATATGTATACATACAGATACTTGTATGTATGAGTGCATGGAAAACATATGTGAAATATGCATGCGTGCTGTAATGGTCTTTTACTGCTTTCTCCTCTCCTCATGTTCTATAGTCTTAACCAATCTGATGTCTTGTACACAGCTCCACAAAATTTCACACTGCATATACTACATCTTGGAAATCAAAGCCATCAAAAAAAGAAATGTTAAAAAAAATGTTCAATGAGATAAGAATTTCACAACTGTTCAGCTGAATGTAGTCAACAACTGAATTTAATCAAAATTTACCTGAGTAGCAACTGAATTTAAAAAAACATTTAAGATTTGGCTTAATGCAAGTGGTTTATACAGGAAAACTCCAGACCCATGTTGTACGTTCTATAGCCGGTATTTATGTCCACTTTTTGCACTAAAGGATTTTTCACGGTTTTGAAAGAAATAAGAGCAAGGGAAAATACAGAATATTCAGTAAAACACAGAATTCTGGAAGTGTTTTATATTCATGTCTGTATAAAAGTACTTGTATCCAGTGTCCTAACAAGTAGCAATAATTTGTAAAGCCACTCGGTGGCACCAAGTGTTTTAGATTTTACACAACTGGAAGGAGAGAAAGTGGCGCTTCAACTGGAATTGCACCTGTATAGCTTTGCTTAACGCAATTACCCAAGATCCTCCACCTTTGAGCCATAAGATATCATCCTGATCTGCTTTTACAAAGATTGTGGCAACCAAACATAACTAAACCCAATACAGTTAAAGACTTTCAAGCCTGGAAGTACAAATTCTGTAAAACTAAAGGGCTTTTAGGCATCACACCTGCCTGTGAGAGTCCAAAGGCTGTACCCACGCTCTGGATGTGAGCATGGCAATAACTTAGAGGAGGAAAGCGTGGCTTTAGTGCTTCAATTTTTCAAGACAGGCAGGTAATCTGTGAAAATAAAGCCCCATTTGGAGAACTGTGGGCACTGAAACTAAGGACAGGAAAGAAGAAGAGGTAAAAACTGAAAGGCTGTTCCCAGTGTTCTGCTGAATGTGTACATAACTAAGCCTATTCTATGGATATTTTAACCCTCCAAATGCTTTTGATTTTGACATTTGTGTCATGCTGTGTCCCTAGCACCATTAACTTAAAGTTGACACTCAAATATCGTTTAACCTTTTAAAATTATTTTATTTAATGCTGTTACATAATTGAACAAAAAAAAGTGGATGTACACAAAGCAACCCACACACTGTTTCTAGGAATATCGTTTGGACAATCCCTTTACCACATGGGTTCCCAAAGTGGAATCACTTAGACTGCATTAGTGGCCTGAGAAGTCTTGGTGTATAGGAACAGAATACCTGCCCTTCTCTTCGCAGTGAAATTTAGCAGATTGAAGAAAAAAAGCTTGTAAGGAATTTTTGTGTATAACTGTCTCTCTCAGGTAAATAACCATGTCTCTTCTGCAGTGAGAAGGGAAAAAAGAAAGAAAGGGATCTAATTCATTTGGTTTTTCAGGATTAAGGGAAATGTCTTACATTATCACTAATAAGAACAGTAAGCTTGCAAGGCATTAAGATATGGTCCCTATTACAAAAAAATCTGTATTTCTGTGTGTATATGTGTGTATATAAATATAAATGCTTCTGCATTGAGGTGTTTGAACTGAATTTTGATTTTGGGGCAAAGCCTTCAAGAACTGAAATAGTTTGTGATTGAAGGGAGCTTGTCTGAAGGATCAGAGTACATTAATGTGTATTATGCAAATAAGCATACCTGCCTAGCCTTGGTCACTTCATGCTTTTCCCTCTATAGATTTCACCATTCTGCCTGTTGTAGCTCTCATCCCACTACACTCAATGAAAATGCTGTCAAAAGAGTCCTCAACGGCCACTTGGACACATTTATAATTGCTGTTTTGCAGCTACTGATATAACTTCACCAACATGTCTGCAAACTCGCAAGAAAGATCTTAAATTCTCCTAGAGGAGGGAGAACCATTCCAAATCAAAAGAGACTTCCACACGCAGTGACTTTACAACAGTGGAAATAGCCTTTCTTGGGAATGAATCTGTTTAGTACCACAATAGAAAGGAATGTGTGTCTGCAGGGAGTTTGGTATTTTGTAAATATTTAGAGCTAAGTCATTGCTGTCCCCTCACAAGAGGTTTCCCTAAACATCATAAAGATGAAAGGTATGCTTGAATTTGACTTTACTGCTACAGAGGCAGCATATATATAATTTAGACTGGTGCCAGATGTGGGTTTTGTGATAAAAACACCCTTCTTTTTACATCAAGAATAAACTTGGTACTTAATAACAATGTTAACAAACTGTAAATTGTACATAATCTTTTTTAAAAAAAAGATGTATTTTAAACAGGAAGCAAAGCAGCAGCAGAGGTGGACATGCCTAATAATGTATCCCTTAATCATAATCTAAACATGCTATCAATGCACGTAAATTAATAAAATAATGAATACACATGTTTTTCCACAATAAAACCATGGATGTGCTCTGGCTTAATTTCGGAGGGAACTATGATCCCACATTGTAGAAATTCCAAATTCCTAGACTTGTCTTCCCTAAAGACAAACACAAAAGAAATGAGTTTCGATCCTGCCATGATGTGAAATTGTGACACTACGTGGGGCAAACAAGCAGCACCCCTATTGAACTGAGCTGTCTAAAAGCTGTTGCCTTTGCTTTCTGATGTGTACCACTCCCCAGCTGAAATGCTATCTCTGGCATTGCTGTTCTGTGCAGTTCCAGTTTCTTAGTCTCTGCTGTTAATTTTTAATGGAATACATTATCCTTGGTGAAGAAAAAAAGACACGTACACTGATTTCTTCATGTCCTATGGAGGATTCATCTGGGTCAGAATGTTCATGGGGTTCACATACAAAACCATTCATTGCTAAATTTCTCAAATGACTTTGAGACCTTTGAGAGGACTTAAACCAACAAAGGCATAATAGATGGTCAAGCAGTTTGCAAATGCACCATTTACAAACAGGCCGCTTGGGTTTCACATTTATACTGACTCTGAGTCTTTGGAATCAGTCCAGAAGACTATTACTGTTGTTGATTTTCCTTCTTTGTACATCTCCTCTGCAGCTTTGCAGTATTTTTCTCTCCCCGTATCCTTAAGAGATGACTGTCCTCCCCTTTACCACTGCTTTGAAACCTATACTTTGCAATAGGTTAATATTACATGTTATGTGGGAAAAGAGTGCATAACTGGAAGGTTTGGAAAACAAAAAAAGTTACTCTGTCTAAATCCAAGTCACACATCCTCATCTCCCAGGAATATTTTAGTTCCTAAAAGCCTTCCTCAGTATAAAGAGATGCCAGGTTGCAGTGGTTATGTCGCTATTTTGATGCAAACCTTTAGGCTGCAAACATAACAAACATCTTTTCCTTAAAACACACTAATAAAGGGGGAGGGAGGGGCGGGGGGGAACAAAAAAGAAAGAAAGAGACAAATCAGGTTTTCTGGCAGTTTACATCCAGAAAAAAAAAAGAAAATGTTTTGAAGAGACAGTTGCAGATATCTTTGGTCTTCCACATAGAAGCTTGCTAATCATACAGCAGATAGGGTGTCTTCTTAGGGATGTGCAGTGTTTTTTCACTCTGTATCATGTCAGAAGCTTATCAGTATTGAAAATCTCAAATCATTTTATAAATAACACCTGGCTGCTCAAGAGAAGCCTAACTATAAGCCTATAAACACTGGATAAATCTTCCTACAGTTTTCTGTGACCTAGAAGACGAAGTGGGTTTGGTGGGTTTTTTTCCCCTAGGTAATCACAGCATCTATATTGGGATTTTTATAAATTCAGAAAGGAGTTTAAACCCTAGGTCCCAAATCTCTCAATAAGGCCCAGCCCTGCACCTGAACAGGCATCCCTTAGCTGCTATTGTATAGCAGAACAGGAGTGATGTGCCCTACACACAAATAACGACGTATGAAAACTATGTACTGTATGACTGCATGCTACATCCCAATGTCAGCATCCCCTTCCCAGGTTCCAGTCCAAGCAGCTTTTTCAAACTTCTGCTCTTCTGCCTGACTCTGTGGCCCTTTCCCTGGGGCAATTCCTTAATAAAACAACAGAGAGAGCCCTTCTTCCCACTTCCCCAGCTCCAGCCACAATGCTCTCCACTTGAAGGTTACAATACCTGCCCCTGCCACTATTCCTAGGTCTCCTCTCATTCTAACTATGTGCATTCTATCACCCACTGTAATAAATGCAGCTTCAGGATTAATCCTGCTTCCCTTAAACCCCAGCTAGAAGTCCCAAGTACACAAGACACATACCAGTGCTTCTCTTCAAGGGCTGCCTTTGCCAGCAACAGGAATATAAAAGCTGTTATTTACAAGACTCTACATGTTTAAAAGAAAGCAACTTTTCAAGGCCAAGCACTGGGATAAGCAATGTTCAAGTGAAGTTAACAAATGAAGCTAAATTCCAAATTACTTTTCACTTAGAAACTTGTCTATAGGTTTGAAAATATAAAGCAGTGTCAGGCTGGTTTACATACTTCATTACTACACTACCAAAAGAAAAGTCATCACAATATACCTGGAACCCACTATAATTCCTGAGAAGAGAAGAAAATGTGCAAGTTACAAAACACATTTATAATTGCTATTTTGCAGCTACTGATATAACTTCACCAACATGTCTGCAAAGTCGCAAGAAAGATCTTAAATTCTCCTAGAGGAGGGAGCAAATGAAATGCAATTATTTTTTGAAATTTAAGTCCAACAGAGAGTTGCTGGAGATAGAAATTAGTTCTTTTCCTTTTTTTTTTTTTTTTTTTTCAAGCTGCTTTGAAACCCACTAAATTTCATCAGCATCTATCCAATGTGGGACAAGTGGGTGGGGTTGGGGAGGAGGAACTGACTTAATAGTTACAGTTTGACAGATACAGTGAGCCAAATTCTGCACACAATTTTCCCTCTTCCCCTTTCAGAGTTGCAAACACAAGGTGATAACTAATTTTTCTCTGTATACCAGGCAACAATTTAGTCCTTACTGAAACATTAAACATACATTCTCAATTTAACAAGCCCTTGGAAATACAGCTGTCTGAATCACCTTTACGAATAAGGGAACATATTAGGGTTTTACATTGGAGTCAGTATCTTTGCTTAGCCTTCCTGAACTGTATTGTCACGGAAGATATAACAACCTGGTCTTCAGCTATGATTATAGGAAGAGAAGCACTTTTTGGCTGGACAGTCAGGGAAATGTCTGGGAGACAGGGAAAGAGGGAACTTGGATGTAAATACTGACCTGTGGAAACCAGCCTGATAAAAGGCCGTATACTTGATATGAGGCTTCCAACTCTCTATCTTCCCAGTGAGAAATTTAGTACTACTTAAAAATTTGGCATCATATTGAAATAATTGCAGTCTCCAGAAATCTAACCTGAGAGAGAATCCCACTAGAAATTAATGGTAGTCTAGCAAAGTGGTAACAAACCTTTTATCAATTTTTCATCACAAGAATATGTATCAGATTGCCACAAGGATGACAGAACATCATGATGGCCACTGTTGTT
This sequence comes from Falco naumanni, assembly GCF_017639655.2. Taxonomy (NCBI): domain Eukaryota; kingdom Metazoa; phylum Chordata; class Aves; order Falconiformes; family Falconidae; genus Falco; species Falco naumanni. Next base: position 41,260,677 of record NC_054056.1, read on the forward strand.
AAAACTTATTTCTGAAAGCCTCATTAAGGATAAAAATCTAATTTTGACATTTGTAGAGTCAGTTGAAAATTATAGTGTGATAAAAATGGGAAGCAAAGAGGACACCCTCTATCCCAGAACCATTCCAAATCAAAAGAGACTTCCACACGCAGTGACTTTACAACAGTGGAAATAGCCTTTCTTGGGAATGAATCTGTTTAGTACCACAATAGAAAGGAATGTGTGTCTGCAGGGAGTTTGGTATTTTGTAAATATTTAGAGCTAAGTCATTGCTGTCCCCTCACAAGAGGTTTCCCTAAACATCATAAAGATGAAAGGTATGCTTGAATTTGACTTTACTGATGTGTACAGAAATCATAGAAAGTAGATAGGTAGCCAGCTCATTTTCCCTCGCCACCCCACCACAGGTTACCCAAGAAAGCAAATCCCAGTTACCTTGCGGATGTGCTCCTGCAGTCCTGTGACCCCATACATCCTCAGCACAAACCACAGCTTCAGGGAGCGGAATCTCCTGCCCAGGGGGATTTGCCAGTGCTACAAGGCCAGGGAGAAGGGAGGGCATCCCTGTTAGAAGTCACCACTGCAGTGATATTGCAGAAACTGTACATTCTGCAATGATTTTGAAGCATACAACATTGCCACATCCTACAGGAAGTTGCTAAAGGTGGATCAGATAATAATAGGCATGTCTATTCCTGGTGTGACTGTTTAATACTTAAAGTTTTCAAATTAAAATTGGAAAAGGAGGTTGGTGTCAGAATGGAAGTGTCACAGGGCAAATTAAATTTTCTTTTTGCATCCTGAATTCTCCTCGAAAGCTCTAGAAAAATAACTCTTACAAACTCATGTACATTGGCTTCTTTACAGTTGTGGGGCTAGTGTCTACAATGGCAAGGCCATTTGCCATTTCAAAAGAACAGTGTTTCTATTGGTTAAAGACTAAAACACATGCATTATTATTTTTTAAAGTATTGTTCACTATGTTGAGGGGAAAAAAAACTTTTAGGATATCTCTTTCTACTGCCTAACCCTTGAGATACTGTACATGCAAGGCTATTTCTGCCTTTAAACTTTTTTTTTTTTCCCCAAAAAATAAAAGTTTACAGTTTCAGCTTGGGGAATGTTAAAAATTTAGCAAACTGCATCCTTCCTGGAAAGAAACATAAGGTTTTGAGGTTTACAATATTAAATGGAAAAAAGAAGTCCTGAAAATATCAATATGTACAAGTAATAGTATTAATTATTGATTTGATGCTGTACTTACCCGATAATCTGTTACAAGACCTGGAAGTCAAAGAAAAAAATGTTCACATTGCTTTATCACAACAGCCAAAGCCTTCAATCATTCTAATGTTATTGAAAAAGCTGTATCTTAGCCGTCCTGTATGTTTGCTACAAATTTCACCATCATCAGTGTCAACAGGACCCCTAAATACCTAGCAGGATATTTGGCAGCATGCTAAATGACAGTACTTGTAATTAGCTAGTCAGAATATACCACTAACAAATCAAAAAGTTTACAGTTTACCTTTCTGTTGTACTGCAGATACTGTGGAGATGATGGACTAAAACCTATGTTTATTTACTTCTTGTAAGGAGAACTAGTAGGTAAAATACTTATTATTAGTTTTGTTTTAAACAGTTTGTTAAATCCCCAAGTTCACTTCATCCCTCCATGTCTGCTGTGAAATGTCACCACCTTTACCCTAGCGAACTGGTAATACTTTTAAAAATAATCCAGTTCCAAACTACCTTTTATACTCATGCATGTATTTGTTGCTAATTCTCCGGCTTGTCTAGGAAGTGACTGGAAAAATCGACTCAGTATTGACCTTGGAGAATAGCATTCCACATTTTGTTATGGCTTTTCATTTGATGTAGTGAAAGCCTCTTACAAACACAGATTGACCAAGCCACAAAGCAGTCCAGGGAGGCAAGCAGAGGGCATTATTAGTCATCTTTTGTATAAGCACACAGAATCAAGATTCATCAAGATGAATTCAAGATGGTTTCTTTGAATCAGGTAATTAAATTGATTTCACAGTAAGGAAACAGTAACATAAAACCAGATTACTTGCCATAAGCCAGTGACAGAAATTAAACTGACATAAAATTTAAAATACTTATTCAGGAAAATGTAGAAGCATCTGCTTAGCTTGTTTATTCTGCTTTATTACTCTGCAGTGGAGTATAAGCTTCGTAGGAACTTATGAAGTTCCTAAGTACTTAAATTTCATGGGAAAATGCTGTCCAAGTGCTCCTGAAATTGTGAACTGCAAGGTACAGTATAGAACTGTAGCTTCTGAATTTGACCAGTCTATGTCATTTACATAATTTTCAGCCTTTTTATTTTATAAGAGTTAAAAAACCACCTGTATTTCCTGTGTACAAGCTCTCTTGCCAATGTTCTCTCATCTACACAGCCAAAAAACATACAAAAAACCATGGTCCTTCCTCTCTGCAACATATAGTCATTTGGTTCTTTAATGTGTTACCAGGTTATTTTCCAGATAAAAAAACCCCCACACAACAACCAACAATCATTAACCTGTTCCTGGACTTCCGGAAGTGAACATGGTTGTGTCAGCTTGGTAAGAAGGTAATTTGATAACATTCACAGTCTTCTGCATTGTAGCAGCCATTTTTGTTTGATAGCTGCAAGACTGGTAGCAAAGAGAGTAAAGAACTGGTGACGGATAAATAATCCTGCACTCCTGTAAGGGACTATGTCTAATGACCCACAACAATGCCTTTCACAGGCTTTGAAGCAGAATGCAATCAATGATTAGTCCTTGATTACAATCCGTAGTCTTACATCTGTATTTAACCAGGAGGAATTGCATTAGGGGAGCATATGTGGTGTTCACAATAGAGTATAAAGCTGCATTCTTCCAGCATTGCCATTAGGACTTGACCTATACCGTGGGTTGCCAAGCAAGCTAGTATAATCTTCCTGGTGTGATGATGCAAATCACATGAAATTATAATTAATGACAAAATAAAGACTTTCCCCTTGGGGGCATACATAATTGCCATATGGTTATTAAGAGTAATTGCTCACAGATAGAGACATTTTTCCGCTCATTTAAATTCTTGAGTGAGAGATGAGTGAATTCAAAAATACTACTTCATTTGCCTTGTAAACCATGATCGGAATTCTCAGACCTGAGACATATTCAGAAAATAAGACCCTCCACTAGACAAGTCATATTTTCATGAGTCCTGACATCCCACCCACAGGGATCAACTGTAACAGCCTTGCACCTTTGCAAATTTGACTGTTTATTGAAGGCATAAGTGTGGATTGGACTTAACAGTTTAACTAAAGGCATTTGCATTTGAAGAGTGTTGTCCAGCTCTTTGGAAAATTGCTATCAAATGGGAATAGAGCATAGAAAAATTCAACATCACTAGACTGCTAGTAATCAGCTGATCTCTTTGAAATCATTATGTCCAGATCATATAACATGCTATCACAGCTTCTGAAGGCAAGATGAAGGCTAAACAACTTGTCATCCAACTGGGGAGATAAAGTTTTCAGATCAGCTAGGTGGCCTCACTGAAAGCACCTAGTTTTAGGAAAGGTTTGATTTCCTTCTGGTGTTGTTTAACCTGGGGAAGACCTATGGTTCTTGTATCGGCAATGTCAGTTGTCACAAGAACTTATTTTCACTTTAGTTGAGGTTGGATTTTTTCTCCTCAAGAGAAATATTTTTCGTGTATGTTAAGTAAAAGATGGTGACAGGTGTATTTGTTATAACTTGTATTTCTCATTTTAAAAGGCAAAAAGACAGTCTTTTTGTTTGTTTGTTTACTTATTTGTTTTGGTTTTTTTCCTGAACAATTCTAGCCTCTGGAGGGTGAACCTCAGCTCCAGAGTTCCTGCATTTTCCTATTTATTGCACTGGTCTGTATTTGCATTGCTTGGAACTGTAGAAAAGGAAAAGTGTAACATTTCTGCCAGTTTAGGGTAAAAGCACAGGAATCCATTTTTCCTAGGGCTTTTTAGTGAATGGTGGAATTCTGGATGGTATTAATTTAAATGTCAATATGTTCATAGCCATAACAGAGAGAGGATAAAAATACTCACGATACACATCTGAACACAGATTAGCACCAGCAATTCCAGGAAAAATATGAGATAGAGTAAATGCTAAAAACATCCACATGTGATTCAGCCTCTTGAGAAAGTTGTGAGGGAACTTGCACCACATGTTGACGCTGCACTGCTGTGACCTTCTTCACAATTAATCAGTTAATAACCAAATGTGTAAAACCAGTCTTCAGGATGGTAAATGCCACTCTGCAGTTGCTAGTTATGTGCAAAGAGCAGCACTAATCCATTAAGAAGCTTTGTACAGGGCCTAAGATTTGTAAATTCTTTGTGAGCACTTTGTGAAAAGCGTGTGTGAACAATTGGTACAAGACAGATAGTCTACACTTACCACCTTCTCTACAATCAATGTAAAAATACCAGACCAACGGGATAAAGTCCCCGATAGCTATTACTCAAAATAGAGTAGCTATCAAACACAGCTCGCCTTTTTATTGCAGTTTCAGGGAGTGTTTGCTCCTGACATGGGGTTTTGAAAATTTGAATCCGAGCCTGCATGAAAAGCTAAGGAAAAGGTCACAGACTTTAGAAACTCTAAAAACAAATCATAGCTTGAAACCATTCTGGAGAAAGATGTGTTGGGGAAGGCAGGTTAAGGGACTCGATACACAGCACCCAATAATATGTTTATCTGACTGACGCAAGATCATTAAAAATTTTATCAACACTCCTACAAAGTTGTAAGTCTGGAGCTGGGGAAATCCTAATACAAAACTATTAATATAATGCTTTATAAAATGGCTTTCCCTCAGTTGCTTTTTATACTAACCAAAATCTCCCTAGACATGTGTTTGCACTTTAATAAGCTTAACTCCCTAGGGCATTCTGAAAATGGAAATAGGCTCCTAAACAACTTAGTTTTAAAAATTTCAGTTTTCATCTTAAGTCTTTTTTCCATTAAAGAGCAGCTTGCATACATAATAATCAACATGATCTCATTTAATCATAAAATTACCAGACTCCTGATGGTGATGCTGCAGGTAAACGGGTTCTAGTTTAAAGGCATCTGTTAAATCTGATCTTTTTTTCACCCTGTATAAAAAAAGAAAGAAAGCAAATAGAGAAATTTAAGAATTAAATTTAAGGGATTAAATTTCCACAAGAAGGGAAGGCAAATTGAATGTGTTTAAACTGGCATATTTCCTGAGCACAGCCTGTGCCATTTTCAGTGCTTTTTCACAGCCATATCAGTACTGTACTTACAAGTAGTTAAGTGTAAGGCTCAGCAGGAACGGGCAGCATGACTGCACGACTGCATATTTAAAAACAGACAAGAAACAGACACAGAGGATCTTTTTATGGTGATAGACACTCACACCAGAATGTGAGACTAGCTGAAGCAATGTTAATGTTTGCAGTCAACAGAAGTTGCCTTGAAATTACTGCAGTACAAAGCTGTGTGGGAAGAGCTGCGGCTTCCTAGACACTGTGCACAGCCATGGTGAGGCTCTGTGGATGCTGGCCGCTGTCCCTCCACGTTGCGGTGGTGGCAGCAGCCACTAGTAGGGAAGAGCCACGCGGTCCAGACTCAGGCTTCCTTCTTGTACCACCCTGCCCTAGCTTGACCCAATATACAGTAAGTGACAGCATACTACAGCACAACGTAAAACTGAGAAGCATACCTTACTACTGCCAGCTAGTGAGGGATGTGACTGGACTAAGGTTGAAAAGCCAGCGTGTCCCTTTTAAAGAGAATAAGCTACGTTTTGCCTGTGGGTAATAACAAGATTTTCCTGGTTTATGCTTCACTCCATGTGTAAGACTGACTCACCTTCCCAAATGTTGGGGTTTACAGAGGCAGAAGAAGAAGAAACCAGAAATCAAAAAGGGAAAGATTGATACACCATTATATTAGGCCTACAGATACATTACAAAGTAAGCAATAATTATATCAACACAGGGACATTCTAAATGACAAATGTTTGAACTGTTTATGATGTTCTATGCATCCATTTTTTCCTGTGTTTTGATGTAAAATTGTAAATCTCTAAGTAAAAATCTAATTTCCAGTATTTTAGTGTGTATATATAAATGCACAGGCCAGTACATACTTCCACTCTCATCCACATCTTGACTGTGCTCATAAAACATCTTATTCAAACAAACAAAAAGCCTTCCTCTCACTAATGGTCAGGAAAATACCAAGGTTAATGGTTGAGTACTTGTCTTCAGGTATGGAAAGTATATAGCTTATGCACATGAAAAATAGTAAAAGATATTCAGAATGCTCTCAATAAAAACAATTTCATTTTATTTGTGTGCTGGAAATGTCATGTGGACAGAAGGAAGAAATATTAACTGAAAGCAGGTTTAATTAGGGTAAATATTTTTAACAAACCTAGTTGTTCTACTGTAGTTTATTTGATATGTTTGATTACTTTGATATAGTTGTGTTTCGGTAGCTCATTCTGTATACAACTAAGCCAAGTTACAAGCAATATAATTAGTTGTCTTCTGAGTGCTTCATATCTTCTCCTGTAATATGCTGTGCTAAACAATGGAACACCTAACTGTTCTGCAGGAACATCTAGCTTTGAAGATATAAAATGCTGTCATCTTGTACTTCCTTGGTGATGTTAGTGCTTTTTTAAAAGATGGTGTCTGTTCCATCTGGGGATTTCACAGGTCTTAATCTGGCAACCATGAAAAACTATCTAAAAGGATTACTAAAATAAATCCAAAGCCTGGACATCAATGTATATGAACCATTTGAGTTGCACTTCTATAGACCATGTCTAGACTTTACCCTATGTATTTAAACTTCTTTGCAGTAAGGGCTTGTGTGGTCTGGTAGTGGACAGAAGTGGTGTTCTTAACTTTCTTTGTAAACACCCCTGGTTCACTGAAGGATCCTGAATATATATTTCAAAAATGCCACTGATAAACTAGCATCTTTTAAATGTTTGATGTTATGATAATAGACCTACTAAGATCAAGCTTGAGCGGCACAGGTTCACATACTAAGTACTCATAATACAAAATTCACAACAAAAATCCTGGTGAATAAAGTAGTGAAAATCTGTGAAAAGTGACTGACTTGGATTGCAGATCTGCAGCTTTTAACAACCTTACTCTATTCTGTCCATTTTAAATGATAGATACAATAACCAAAAAGCTGATACCATATTATAATACAACAGGAAAATTTCACTTCCATCTACAGATAGGGATTTCCTGTACGCACCTTCCTTCCAAACACTATAACAACCTTTCCCAACCAAAAGTTTACACCTAAACCCAAAAGGAGTAGAGAAAAGCAAAAATACCAAGACTTTGCAAGATTATTATTTTCATTCCCTCTGAAAAAAAACACTTCTTCCTGTTTTGTGATATTCCAAAGTACCAATTAAACAAGTCAGAGAAAACGGACTGTTAGTTTCAAGGCAAAGTCTCTAAATGACCCTAACATCTGAATATGGAAAATATACCCCTCTTTGAAGGGCAATATTAAATTCCTTTTTATAGGAAATTGACTGCTCTTTTCTATATGTTGAGAAGTCAGTATATTTTACAACATGTTTACGACAAAATTGTCTCCAAATCCCAAATGAGATCAGTACTACACATTGCACCGAGTATTTAAGTAAATACGTTACAGATATAACAGCTAGATTATCTTAATCAACTTGCAGGGAAAAGAAATATGAGTGTTTACTGGGGAAAGTGCTGAGGAGCCTCCGTGATTTAGAAGCCTGTCCATCAATGGAACTCAGATTAATTTGATTCTGAAATGGTGTTCACTGTTTATTGAACTCTTTCCTTGTTATTACAATATCATGGTTAACACTGCTCATGAATCCTGAGGACTATGTATCTTTAACAGTTACTTTTTCTCACCAGGTTCCTTCATCCTTTATTATTACAATTCAGCTTTTCAGACAGTGTTACGGTTGATGAGAGAGGTGAATTTTGGATGAGGGCTTTAGAAGTAATTGGACAATGGATTTGGCTTCAATTCAAAGAGTTTAACTTTAAATGTGTACCTCATTCTTTATTAAGTGAATAACACCTATACATAAATGCCTTTCTGAAATGAAGCCTGAATGGCTATAGCTGTGAAGCTTTCTCTTTGAGCAAGGAATAATGTTGCAAAGTCTCGAGATTCCTTTTAATGGAATCTTCCCAACTATGAAAACAACCATTTTAGGAAATGGTTTATCTAGAAAAAAGCAAGAAACAACATGGAGAAAAATACTTTCCTAACTCTAAAATCTAAGCTTTGCTAGGAAGAAGAAAGCCAGGTAAAATGTTTTGAATATAGTTCCACAGGGGTTTTGGGGAAAGCAGAAATAATGAGGAATTAAACTTGTAGGGACTAGACTCTGGCCCCTAACTGTCCTACATAGATTAAAGAGAATGATGGTGTATTATCTCATTTCCAAGTAGCTACTGTGTTAACAATGTCTTTGCGTGATGAGAAAAAGATGGAAGAAACTAGCAAAGAAACTTCATTGTCTTCCTATTTTCGTATACACAGAGCAACAGCTAGTTATGAGGTACTTAGAAACTGGAGTCTTGGGTCACTCACTGCCACTGCTAATGAATCAGCATCAAAATGTAAGTCATTTATTCTAAGGGAAAGGAAGAAAAAGCATAACGGCTTGGAATAACTGAAGTGCATATGTCAGGAAGACTACTAAAGGAAAACATATAATGTATTATCTGAATAATCTACACGTTTGCAGAAAAGTCAGCTTTGCTGAAGATATTAAAAGAGATGAAGGTTAACCAAAGACAACTGAGTGATTACTGTCTCACATTTGTTCTTCTTTTAAATAAGGTCACCTTTTTCTGGATTATGTTTTAGTCTTCTTTTTAATATTCAGGTTTTCTTTCTTTTTTTTCATTTTTGCAGATTTTGTTCTATTATAACTGAAATTAATGTTTTCATTTATTTTGATAAATAAACTGAATATACTGAATAGCTGTTTTGCTAATAAGTATCATTAGTCATGATGCTGGTAGACACTACGTTCTGGAGATTCCAGTCTGGGACATAATGGGATTATCTATTATGGGATGTTTTTATTGCTGCTGCTATTACTGCTATGATATTTAACTTTATTTCAAAGTATGTCTATGGGTTTCTACTTTGGCATCTTTTTATATCAAAATGTCATCTCTGCTGTCATCTGGGGAAACTGAAAATCAGTACAAAATTGCATAAATAATCCTTTTTGAAATCAGCTGCTTTTCATCAGCCAAATCCCAAGCATGTTTAGAAAGGCTTTTGAAAGAATCAGTGCTCAAAGAAAAAGACATTTTATGGAAAAGAAGAAAAAGCATGCTGTTCGTTGTATTAACATCCTTAAACGAAGTTTTTCATTTATATTTTAAACAGTCCCAAAATGGAGCAAGTAGGAATCTGTAGACTTTTCAGGATTTCTTTTTCTCTGGAACATAATGCAGAGCTCAGTGCTATATATAAATTTTACACTTTTGAAACTTGGATTAAATGAAAGAGTGAATTTTGTAAATAATTTACAAAGTTAAAGCTATCCAGAACTTCTCATTTCAGTAGAGAAATGTAAATAAATGTCTAATGCTAGAAAGGCAGGTTAATTTAACATGTGATTTTTGTCTCTTGTAATGTTTCCTTTTACTGTAATACTTACCACATAGCAGAGCAGTCAAAGTTCACTAGGAGCCATTTGTGAGGATTAAAGTTAAATGAATCTGCAAACTGAGAATGGATAAATAAAAACCAGAATTACTAAAGAGAAAAGGATCCATGTGCTAATGATACAACTTTGTCACATTGTCTGAGTACACCTTACTTTGTAACTACAAATTAATTCCTGAATTTGGTCTTTACAGATAATGATCATGCTAATGCCACCTTATTTAACTATTGTAGTTAGTTCTTCATTTATTTTTGAGATGGAACTCATGTTAGGTGTGCAGCTAGGCTTTTGATATTATCAACATTTTTAGCATTTGCTAACAGTTATACTTTATAGTATATACTACATGTGTTACGGAAAAGTATGTATCTCAGTGTAACTAAAAAACCCTGCAGTTTTAGGAATCAGGAACATTCACTGTGGTTCATTTCCCAGTTTCCAATAACAATTCACTAAGCTTTCTATTTCCAGGAATATTAAATATACACACATAATTCATATATAGAGAGAAATCATATATTTAGTTCAGAATCTGTGTATCACATTCATTCATAAAATTACCCAGGAAATTACATTTTTTTTTACTATCAGAGTATTTTCTTTTAGTGAAAGTAATTTTTTTCATCTAAGTCAAAAGAAAAACCAACACAGAATAAGCATTCACAATACATGTTTATATAAATCATGTAACAGCCCATTTTACATGACATATGTTTAGGTGTGGCACCAGAGGAAACCCAGGGAGGTAAGATGGACATTGTCTGGGAAAGGCTTCATCCATGTTTTGTGTTTTAACAAAGGCAGAAGCCATCAGCCTTAAAAAAGAGAGATGGGGGCCTGGCCGCACCAGGATCTGACTATTCCATATAGAACCTTCCTACTATTATTTGCTTCTCATAACCTTCCCTGTCACTTGTAAACAATTAACAATTGCCCTAATAAGATTATCTGTCTGTCTGTCTATGTGTCTATACATCCACCTAGCTATCTCCCTGTAATATGTAAGGTAGGAAGCCTATTCATGCTTGTTCAATATTTACTCTTACAACAAATGCTGGCCCAGACAAGGGATGCTGTTTCATTTCCTTCAGGAACCAATAACAATAATTTAAAAAATATTCCCCCACAGGAAATTACAACAAGCTTCATTTGCTGATAAAAAAGAGACAGAAAGAAATGCTTTATTTGTGATGGGTTTTCCCCTCCTCTTCTTCATTAGTCACTAACTATCAGAGCTGTGTTTAAACTTCAGGCTTTACCAAACAGTAATATTTTCTCTGCTGATGTGGAAGACAAGGACTTATCTGACTGTCTGAGGGGAGCAGCAGGAAATTGAAGTATTCTTATCTAAGCAACTCAACGCCAAGTAGCTCAGCGAGGAGGCAGGAAAGGAACAAGAGTGCTGTGGGGAGAATGTTTCATTTAGCTCTCTCTGTTATTAAACCCTGCCTGTTTGAGATACAGCTACTGGCTGTATCCTATATGACTAAGGATGCAAGCAAAAAATCCGACATAATGAGCTAATTAATTTTTTTTTTCCTTTTTGTGTAATGTAGAATTAGGAAGTTATAAACATGCCTTTTTGGATGTTCAGGGAAACGTTCCTCTTTTCTATTTTCTAAAACACTTTGTTGATTCACTATCATTTGCTATCCTGAATGACAAACTTTTATATACTGTGGTTACCTGCATACTCCCAGAATAAACCAGTAAAAATTATATAAGCATAAGAAATGTAACAGAATATACAAGAATTTGTAGTGCAAACTGAGGTGCAGCGTACTCAGAGATTCTAGAAGAATCATTACTTTTGGATGCATAAGAAACAGACAAATTCTGTGGAAGAGCTAGGTTTTAGCAGGTTGCTAGAGAAGAAACACTCCATTTACCTCCACTCCGTTCAAAAGATGCCTGAATTCAGGGCAGATGAATGCACTCCCAGCGTAGGCTGCATCAATATGCATCCAGATATTTTCCTTATTACCTAAAAAAGAAAAAGTAATCGAAGGGGAAATAAATTAAAAAGCAGATTAAAAAGCTGTGTTAATTTGCATGAAACCCAGTGCCTATGAGATTTTTCTTTGATGCTATTATTTTCTGAATTTAAAATTAAATTAAGAGATTAAATGTTTCTACCACCTGGGTTTCTGTTAATACATAAAGATGTATACATAACATATTCTTCCTCCCCACTTCTACTAGAATACAGTCCTTACATGTCTAGCTTTATCTTACTAATATTAAGCAACATAAAATAGTTAATTAATTATGTAATTTACTATCCACACTCTGCTACATTTCACCTGCATTAATGCACACGGTAACAATTCTGGTCTATGAGTTGAAGCCCACATAACATCTTTACACTGGTCAGCAAATAATTCTGATGGGTATTTCCACATACAGAGGTATATTCATTCAGATCTGCAATTGGGCTCCAGGTTCAAGCTGGAATTAGCATTCTTGTGAACTACATTCTCTTTTAGCATAAATGTCTTAAAAAAGCTAATAAAATATTATTCATAACATCCACAACTCAGGTTTACTTGAAAACATGTTCAAAGTTCAACTGATTATTTATTTTTAAATATACTTGGTTTGGACATTGCCTTTATTTCAAAGGACTACTGCTCGTGTATATTAAGAAGACAATTGACCTGCATGCATAAAAGCTAACATGAGACTTATGATCCGAGTAGTGTGTAATCCTTCTGCTGGTCTCTGCTGCACAAGCAGAAATTCATTGAGAGCAACTGGTGAAACACACATGATTAGTTGTTATACCTGAAAGTGTAGGTGTCACTATTTTATTAGGTCAGGTCTATAGGAATAATATGAACAGCAAAATAATCTCTAGCTGCTAAGCAAACTGCTAGAAACCTTTTTAGAAAGGAGGACTGGGAGAAACTGAGTCTCTGGCGCTTGTGCTGAAGGGAAGGAAACCTCACAGACAAGTCCCCACCATACAAACTCCAAATGTTTAGGCCTCATCTGAATAAATTAACAGAACATCAAATCTAGCTGTGTTTCTATGAGGCTGCCTCCAATTGCTTATAGCTATACACTTCCTGTTCTAAATGTACTCTTGAATATATATGGTGCCCTTCCATTGCATTTTCATCAGCCAGCAAGTATGTGCTTTTGACCAAGCCTTGGTGCAGATCAAAGCTTGACACAGCAAAACACAACACAGAAATACTTATGAAGAGTCCGTGACTCGATCACTGTATTAAACACCCTGGCATTTGTCCCATTTTCTTGCAAGAGGAAGGAAAACGGGGAGGGAAAATACATGTGGATTTTTGGTGCACATATCACTGCTTTCTGTAGTCATTAGAACCACACAGAAATAAAACACTCAATGCAGAGGAGAATTAGTGTTCAGCTTTTCCCTGATCTTCACCATTGCTCTAGATGTGCTTGCAGGTAGAAAGACATGAAGAAAAATTTTACAACCTGAAGAACTTAGAGCAATTTTTAACTGACAGTGTTCCAAAATTTGCCCCACTAAAACCCTTGAGGCAATGTCCTCTGCACTCTTTAGACTTGCTGCTTGACCTAATATTAGAAAGAAAACTGAAGGTCTCATCTATAAGTAGCCTTATTGAATTTGGACACTGACGCTGCACAATGCCCTGGAAATGACTCAGTGTGACTTAAACTGGTATCTGCAGCTTTAGAAAGTAGCAGCAAAGACTTACAAATAGGACCCAGTTCTAACAGTTTGTCGAAGGAGCAGCAAGGTGTCGTTCCAAGTGTTGCACAGAACTGCAGAGCCAAAAAAACAAAGGCAAAAAAATTTGTTACAGCAAAGAAAATTACCAAATGAAAAAAACTGTGCAAAAGCAACAATGAACAGAGAGGATAGATAATATAGGGGGGAAATAAATTTATTTTAGTCAATACCTATCCTTCAGTGGAACTTTTGGGAATCTAGGTTGATTTTTTTCAAAGCTCCTATAAGCATCCATTGAAACAAATTCATAAAATCAAATGTTAATATAAAATTGACTGATAAGTAATGTAATTTAGTCACAGTATTATATTAATGGTATATTTTCTATGTGTTCCATATGCTTTTTATGTGGTCCAGTACTAACTTCCCATGTGAAAACGTCATCAAAATGATTTGCAGTTTATGGTATATAAGCAAGCTCTGAACTTGAACAGCTTTAAGGTTCTGGAATTCCTGTTGACAGAATGGATCATAAAATGCTACTGCCTGAATTAAAGAGCCACAGCTCTGGAACCGAGATTTGAAACTGATTTGTGCTCAATGGGTCTGCAGTCTGGGACCTGTTCACTAGTAGCATATGTTCACTATTAGGTTTGCAAGATATTTTTCCAGAGAAACTTTTTCTTCCAAATTAATTCTAACGTACTGGAACTGTTTTTCCTTCATTCTGTTAATGCCTCATTTAATGTGTCCTGCTGTATGACCAGTGGGCCAAAAGCAGAGGCAACATAAATGCTGAATTTTCACAGCAGAAAGAGAATATAACTAGGTGAAAATGAGCTATGGTAATTTACTGGGAATATGCAGGCAGAATTATAACCCAAAAGAACAGCAATCAAGTGCATATAAACTGACATTATTTTATTTTTCATTGCTACATTTGTTTTAAACACCTTGTCTCATTTTTACAAGCATTGATGAAGGCTAGGTCTGGGTTTTGCCTTCTATTGGATTTTTATATAATAAAAGACATTATAGTTTAAATAGGCAAATAAAGTATGCCGGTTTAGTTAAAGTATTGAAGTACAAAGGAATTAGATCATTTATCTGAGGTCACACACAAATTATAGTACAGCCAGGCGATGACTATAAATATGTCAAATCCAGAATTTGGGGGGGGTATTTTTGTACTTCTGGTTACTTTTTCTGCCAAGTACACTGTCAATGCACTATCTTTTGTTTTCACTGCTTTTCCCTATGCATCTGCAACTAGCCACATTTTTCTGGTGTCTGTGTGTGTGCACACCCCACAGTGAATTCATGACAAGACCAATAAGAAGACAAAGGAACACCTAGGTGATACCTGTCCATTCACTAGACCTTTCAAGAAAACATACTGTCATAGCAAAACATAGATACAATTATATATTAAAACTCCACACAGTACATTTTTGCCTCACAGCTCTGTAATGAGTAGTTACACAGGGCCTTTGGGTTCACTGTTCTCCCTTGTAGCAAGAGTGATACCATCAGGAAATGTTTCCCCAGTGGTTCCTTTACTGCATTGGACTTCCCTAGCTCATCCAACGTGCCAAGTAATAGCTCCTGTTTCTTAAGTGTCTGTGTAGTTTGTCCAGTACAGTAGGTCTTCCTGTCACACTAGGGAACATCTCACTGGAGAGCAGCATGCACTGTTGTCATTGCTGCTTTAGCTGTGGAACTGCTGCAGGATGGGTACACATTGCAGGTGCCCAGCTGAGATGTGCAGCTGGTGGCTTGAGTGTGTGGGATGGGTGGACTTTTAGCCTGTTCTGTTACAGTCATCATGACGTGAGTAAGCACTTCTTGTGTCGAAGGACTTTTCCCACATTGATATTATTACCTGATATGACTTTACCTGCTGTCAGCTTTTAGTCTCTCTCTAGAACAACAAGCTTTCTACTTCTGAGAAAAATAATTTCATGTTATTATGCCAGTAGCAAATCCTTTGCCAAAATCCTACAATCTGTTTTAGCCTAATACCATGTTTCACTTGCCAAGTGTATGCTCTTTTCTATTCTTCTAGCTTGGGCATTCACTTTCTGTCTTTCCTGCATTTCACTGATATCTCATTAATTCTAGGAGTTCTCATTACTCAAAAGTTTTACAATGCCAGCTTTTTCAGGAGGGACTTTTTTCCTTCTTTTTTAAAGGGTGTTACACATTTGCACTAAGTGTTTCTGCTTTAATTAAACAGACTGCTTGATAGCTACCATTATTTTACCCTTTTATTTGTTCCCTTGAACACTCAGCCTGATTCATAAATTGCCACCTGTTTTCAAGCTAGATATTTTATTGACTTTTAACTTCTACCAGCTATTGGATATTGGAGACCTTTACGAATCATTTACAGTCACATCTTGAAGCAAGTCTTGTACACATCTCAGGACTAAGAGATGTGCCTCTGGGCATTCCCTAACTAGTCCTCCCAATAACTTCTCATGAAGTTTTAACATGGTTTGTTGGGTTTTTTTTGCTTTTCACATTTCCCATAAAGCTTTCTTCTTCTTCTTCCTCTTCTTCTTTTCATTCTATGAAATAAAGTGGCAACAGCACACTAAAAAGGACTGGTATCTTGGAAAAAATAATCTGGCTATGAGACAAAAAATTGGATAAATATGATGGGATTTTCATTTGCAAGTTCCAGGCTTTTAGAGAATTCATGCAAAGTGAGAGATGGTTTTTGTACTACTTATTAAACTAGATTTCTCAAAATATCTAGGAAATCCTAACACTAACACAAACATCCAGTAAAAAGGGCAGGTGGACATGTATTCAAAAAGCCATACATTTAAAATTACACATCCCAACAATATTGAACTAATCCAATAATCTATTGCTAGAGAGATAAAAACCTCTCTTTTAAGTACACTTTTTAACATTTCTTTATTATTTGAACATCTATACTATATCATATACCATCTCATATCTATATGATATATATACTATACTATATCATATATAACATTTCATTATTATTTTAATATCTATACTATATCATATACCTCAGAGATATTTTAAATTGTTGTAGGGAGCTGAATTTTTCTGTTTAATGGAAAGTACTCAGATAGTACTCAATTCATATGAATTTATGTACACTCTTAGAGGAAGTCGTATCTTACCTTTATATAGGGAAGACCTGATTAAATGTAGCCATATAAACCCCTGACAACATTTTACCCCTGACAGCACACGTTCCCCCAACCTCACAATTACAGCACTATTAATAATTATAATCATGTTTCATTGCATTGCACCAATAAAAAATCTTGGCTATGAGAAAAGTTATTATTAAAATAAGAAAGGGAAAATTCAGTATTCTTTCCACATCAAGCTGCTAAGAACCTGAGTTTGAAACAAATACAGTTCTGAAAATGAGAAGTACGTTGAAAATATTGTTAACAAAATTTTGTAGCTCACACTTTTTTCCCTCAAAATAATCTAATGTTCTCTATACAGGCCCTTCCCATATTCCTGAGACACATAAGAAGAACAGAATAATTATAGTGCCTTAAGGTATGTTCATGACTTCTCTGGAAGTTTAATCATCCTTTGAGAGAGGTTGTTTCAAAAAGATTGCAGGATTTTTTTCTTAAAAATGGAATACGTTTGCTCCCTTTTTTTACTAAAAGGGCATGCATGTATTGAGTGAAAATAGATTTATTACATTATTGTCTACCTAAGATGTTCCCACAATCAGGAGAAAACTGCATTTAATCTTTGGTTGAACTATAGATCTACAAATTGGGTCACAAGAAATGGAGGATACCGTGATGAAAATTTAAGTTTTTCTATATACATAAAGTATAGGGGTTAACCCATTGGATTGGAAAATATCCAAATAAAGAGGGCACTATAGACCTAGCTCTGCTTTTATATATATATTTTTATGATAATATGGTGTGGACTTTCTGACAAGATTAGAATGTAATTACCTTGGCTAGTCAAGCAATTCAAATAATGATGGAGATTTCACAACAGGAAGTTCCACATTATTGTTATTAGTGTTGTACTGCAGTTAAAGTACTGTCTAATCAGGATAAGGAGTATATTGCTTCAATGAAAGATTCAAACATATGCTTAGTTATTTAAATAATGGCTTATTCTGTAAAGTATACCTCAGTTTCTAAAATAATTTTGTTGTCCTCTCTGCAGGTGTCTAAACCTCAAAGCTCCTTGTTTTAATTCTCAGAAACCACTTACATTGACAGCATCTGCTCTTGTCAGGACTCTCATTACCCTGCCTCAGTACTACACAATGAATCTAACTCAATTTGTAACCTGTATAACATGGGCAAAATCACATTTGTGCAAAGGGCGGGGGACAGGCTGCATCACAGAAATGGGACTGATGGCTCAGTATAGCCTGCAGGCCTTGTCCTTTTCAGGTTGTGCACTTCAAATTTGACTCAGCCTGGTTTCAGATACAAAGCAGCTAAAATGGTTGCATCAGTCATCTCTTGTATTGCTTTCCTGAAATCAAGAGCTATGTCAGGAAACATACCTGAATCTTTACGATGCCTGAGAGCAATGACGCTCAGTCTTTTCAACTGGAAGACCTCCTACAGCTTTTGAAAAAGATGTGGGTCTATTCTGCAGTTTCACCATCAAAGCTTTTCATTTGCAATAAACTACAATGAGGCAGAATTTTCAATGTTCTCTTACTGTTTTTATCTTCTATTCAGTTTTTTTGACAGCTTGCACTCATGAGAATGTCTGTGGCTTGAAGAAAACTGCAAGTTTACTAAACCACCATTCAGTATTTTACAAAACAGCAGTCATTCGCAAACTGTGGGTTAAAGAACATCACCCTATACATCTGTACATGTCTTGAGAATGCTTCTTCCAAATGGAAATCTGTGGTGAGCATCTACGTGTTAACTTCTACTGAAAAGATGGCTTCTCTGTCAGTCTAATTCTGATTTACTGTTTCCCGAGTGAGTCTGGATACAAACAGCCTGCTTCTTAATATCCTGCAGATCATCATTCAGAAGAGTCATTTCAGCTAGAATCAGAGATATTTCACGCTGCACCTTTGCCTTTGTTCAGCAGCAAGGCAATCATGTTATAGCAGCTTTATACTGGATGAGGTTGTTGAAGTACTATATATATGCCAGCTGCAATATATCATGTTGATTTATGAAAGACAGCATAAAGCTCACAGGCCACTTACACACACTCAAGTGAACTAGGCTTGAGTGCAGCGGACCCTATGTCTGGATTTAGCAGTGCTTAACTTAGTGGTCTCCACGTTTGAGCATCCTTGTCAACATTCATCCAACATAGAGGCACATTTGAAGCTGGAAGCACAGGGCCCAGCTGAGAAAGGCATTTATGCCTGTGCTTAACCACTGGTTAGAGTTTATAATTAATGAAATGGACATGACTTCAGCACGTGCTTTAAAGCTCCCCCTTAACTGGTGGCCAGATGAAGGGCTGCTTATCAGTCACAGCTGGAAATTGCTCCTCTATAAATTGTGGCAACTTTAGTGCCCAACCCCTGACACGGTTAAATGCTTTGTTTGCACAGTCTGCTTGCTTTATTACATAAAAATATCTCTGTGTTCAGTTTCTGCAAAAGTATTTTGAGAGGCAAATTAACACAAATTAATTTTTCAAAAAAAAAGGAAACAAAAGGAGAGGTCTGGGTAGACTAATTGTCGATAGCCTTCAATGAACAAAATTATATACATACTACTAGTGCTAAAAGATACTGATGGTGGATAGGAAATCAAAAACTCATTTTAAAGACAATGCCTCTCCCCCAAAAAGGCTGACTGCCAAATCCTATGTGTGTGAAAAGCAAACCTATAATTAGCAGATTGCTATAATGAGAGAACCTGTTCACATCAAGCAAATGTGCCCCTAATTCTCCACTCACCTCTACAAGCAAAGCACTTCTATCAAGTTCAGTATAACGAGTCGTCATTTATTCATTAAATATAGAGGAGAATCATGCCTATAAGGCATTGTAATTTGCTTGTATTTTCTTTTTAATTCCCTACAAAACTTTTTTTCTTTTCCTTACAATAGCAACTGCATCAGCTTAGATGCAACGAAGATGTCTTCATTAGGAATGATCTCTCTGCTGTCACAAGTCTCTTCAGGCAGAATTTCCTCTGTTAAACTTGTTGCTTTGATGTTGAGTCACTATCCTTAGTGAACGATCAGTGAATACAGGGAGACAAGGAAAAAAGTGGCATAAGGTGTTTTCTTGTCAATGTGCATATCTTTGTCACCAGAACAAAATAAAATAGCACCAAATTACTCAAGAACAAAAGAAATTGAAAGGCTTTTGAAATCTGCAAGCCAGGAAGGGGAGGACTAATACAGTGCATGGACTGCTGCTCAGCACAACAGAGAATTAACACACCTTTTGAGTTAAGAGGCCAACCATAAGGCTAATGAGACCTAGTTTAATCTAAGCTGACATGTTTTATGTATACAAATAAATGGAAGACCTGGTACAGGCCATATTCACTCAGACTGAGCCTTTGCTGTCTTTGAAAGCTTGTTTTGCACAGCTAAGCAAACAGAGGAAGAAAAACAACAGTTAAATCACCCTTTGTAAAAGTGTCACTGAATACATAAAACAGAATTTTTTATTTCCTCTTGCTACACATAGAAAAATTAAAAAGGAATTAATATTTATGAGGGGCAAGTTGCACTTTTTTTTGTTAATGGACAAAAGCTGAGGAAAACACATTAACTTTGTAGTTAGTGCATGGAGATGTGATATAGTGCTGTACTTGTAATTGTTTAGTATTTGTAGGGAGAAAAAAAGTAGGATCCTATATAAGATACTATAAGCTGGTACCATACAACAGAGAAATCAAACATGCCTTATGACACATCTCCACTTCAACAGGCGCATCCCACAGAAGTTCATTTTGGAAGCTCTAGAGATGCTTTGCTTCTCAGTCATGGTTGTCTTATAATGGAAAGCAGTTGATGGGATGTGCTTGGTCATCCCAAGGACTCACTAGTTCTAGGCAGGCTAGAAATCAGCAGCATTCTGCACATATGAAAAATACTTTTCACCCTAGCCAGCCTCATACCACATAAAAGCAGACACTAAAGGTTAACAAAAAGAGCAAAAAGATTACATTTTCAGAAGAGCTTTGTGAAATTTAAGCTTCTTTGTCCCATTTGGCCTTATCCGTGACTATAAACAAGCTTAATCTGCTAATTCCTCTGAAAACAGTTCATAGAAATTTAAGTCACATTAGCCCTTTTCAAAATGTTACCTCATGAAAGAAAAGAAAAAAACATCAAGTCAGACACGGCTTTTCTCAAAAACATTCCATTTCTGAAGTTGTCAGTTTCTAAGATAGATGGGGAGTGGGGTGGTGTATGTGTGTTTGTCCAATTTTTCTTCAGCAGAGGCCAGTAAAAACATATTCTTGGGAGCATATTATGCACCTCAACAGATCTATATAGCCAATGGTCTATAGCAAGTTTTGTAGAAACATAATGCTTGGAAATGAGCAAAACATTTTGTTGATGGTGTACAAAAAACCAATGAAGGTTACCTACTCCAAGAAAAAACAAATGGTAAAATCTTGGTTTAACTTGAAATAATAAGACGGTGTTCTGAACTAACAGCAGGGGTAGATCTGATGAATAAGCAAATATCCTTTTCAATCAGGTACTTAGAACCAAACCTTAGAATTTTATCCAATCTAACACTGTTCTGTGTCAAAACCTGGGGGGTTATGAACTTTATCTACTGACACATAAACATTGCTTTTGCTAGACGGCTGTGGAAACAGGAATCTCTGGAAAAGAAAGTGGGCAGATAACAGGAAATTACGATACCTAAAGCTTCCACGGCTGGATTCCCTGTAGCTCACCTGATAAAGGTAAGTCACATGCTCACAGATACCTGTCTAACAATGTCTGATCTTGATGACATTTAGGGTATATTATGAAGGTTCATTTCTTTGCTAAAGTAGAGAGGAGGGGAAACTTGTTTCTTGAAAATACTTAAGTTTGAAATACCATCATTTAATTTATTCCATTTAAATTTGTTTTATGTGTAAGGAAGTTAGAATCTGAAAGATAAAGGTACCTTTTTGAAAGAGGCAGTTCAGTATTCAGGTGTTAGGGGACTATAACACTGCAGGACTACATTTAACTACAAAATACACCCCCATTTATTCAACTGTCTAATACAACTTTAAGTCCTTTTTGACACCATTTTTGCCGAGAAGTGCAACCAGCTGCTCAAATTAGCTGCCTCTCCTGCACAGAGAGGTGTGTAAACAGTCATGGTACCTGTCCTGGCATTCTACCTAGGCTGCCTATTGACCCTTCTGTTGGGGATGAGGTTATATACCCATGTCAAAAATAGCTTATCAGAAGCAATAAATCCACTGATTAATTAAAATCCAGTACTCACAAAGAATGGGATAAGGCCAGAAGCTTTGTCTTCATCCAAAACTTTCTTCAGGGCTGCACCACAAACACTAAATTTATCATCTGAAGAAACACTTTTAATCTTCACACTACCAATTAATGCAGCCCTTTCCACTGATGAATGAGCCTACAAGGAAATGAGCAAGTTTTAAGACAGATACCTTCTACTGGAACATAAGAAGTTCATTTGAATTTAAAAAGAAAAAAAATAATTTCTTCCAAGTAAAGCAATAGTTGAGATCCTGGGACTGTTGCTGGTATTTAACATATACATACCTCTCCCTCTTCCATATAGATAGATAGACAGACACACATACATACACACACACAATACACTAATAGAAATCCTGAAGTATTCTCAATACCATTGCCATATGTCGTTCAGACAAGAGTTCAATTAACCTTACTGAGAGCTTTAATTAACATATTCACAGTTAGGTAGGACTGATTAAGAGCTTCAGGATTTGGCTCTAAATCAATGAAAAGACATGCCGATAATCAGCTTGGCTGATAATGATTCAGTTTCTCACTAGCATATTTTTATGGGGTGCAGCTTTGCTGAACTCAAGAAATATACGTCATAGTATGGTACAGACTCAAATATTTTCTTACCTTTTTTTTTCAGACTACTACATACTGACTAAATTGTGGTTCAATCATTCATTCATTTTGTTAGGCAATTCAGAATGACTTCAAATACATCATTGTATTGATAATTCCCCTTAAGTAATATATTTTAGTCAATAAAGTGCATCTCAGTAAATATAAACAAAGATATCACTAAGAAATTATTGTAAACTTGTTAAGTATTAACAGTAAAACGTAAGCTTCACCAAAAAATACTCTCCTTTCAAGTGTGCCTAAACCCCAAAAAAGCTATTTTACCTTCCAACTTCTACAATTTCATGAATCATCATTAATCTGAAAAAGAAAAATTCCTCACCTTTTCATATTATGACTATTCTCATTCATAATCTCCATCCTACCCTTGTTGGTTCTTGCTAGTGCCTACAAGAACACTTATTAATTCTATTTTAAATTAGCATATAATAATGAAAAAATGATAATAAGCCGAATCATAGGTTGAACAAAACCAGATGAAGATAAATTTTTGCCTTTCAACCTCACATATCCCTGGAATTACATGTTTTAAAAGCAGATTTACTATTAACTTGTATCTCAGCGATGCGTCTTGTTAAAGTACTTTGGTAAACTAATAGGCACTGACTCAAGAAAAGTCTAGACTTGAAATACAACTTTTGAAGTGGAAAACAATGTGTGTACCATAGCAATACCGTACTTCATTAAAGTGTACAATGGAAAGAGGTATTTTATAACTGATTTATACGAGAACTGCAAATAAGCTAACTGTAACAATACGTGGAGGTTGTTAGCCAGTCAGAATCTCTGAATTGCTTCTCAAGTTTCCCAACTTGTAGTAAGGCTCTCTATGTTAACCACAGACATTCACAAACTTAAGGTTAAAACTGCCAAGATGCTTTTGCATTGTAACATATCTTCAGTAACCTGCTGCTCCATGGAATTCCTAGTCCTCAGCAAAGTACTCGGGAATCTCCTACCGACAAACAGAAATCAGTGAAATGAGTGGGCAGCTAAGGGAACCAAATAAATATGGCAAAAAAAGGTTGTTAAAGGACATGGCCCGAGAAAATTTGAAAATATCAAAAAACTACCCTGACTTCTGCCTGGTCCCAAACAGTCAGGTGTCTACTGTCAGCAGTAGCTGGAAGCTCCTCTCAGCCATGAGATCTCACATGCAACATCCTTTCCAAAAGAGGCCTCAGCCAAGATAGCCCAGGCACTAAAACAGACAGGAATCCTCCTCTGTGTCTCTAACCCCTGAAGCAGTTATTGGGGAAAGATTTGTTGCCAGTCCTGCTTTGTACTGATTAACACAAAGCAAAATTATTTCAATAGGATAAAGTTTTTCCAAAAATGCATATAAACTAAAATGATCTCCCAAAATATGAGATCTGAATTCAGCTTTCTGCTCTGGGTCTCCTTACTGACCAACTTTCTACCTCCCTCCTAATGCATTGTTGCAGTCTTGTGCTCTGCCGGTGTGTGGTTTTCTTTCCCACAGAATGGCTTAGGTTTACTTTCCTCTGTGGCTTATTGCCTATGAGTCACACAGGTCTGTTCTTAATGCAGAAGGACCGGTGAGCTCTGCAACAATCTGCTTTGAAAGGTCAGCAATATCTTAAGGCAAATCCTTCTATAAACGTAAGATCCTCTGACCTTCAGTAAGCAGGAACGCCTGTCAGTCTACATTTCAGGTCAGCCACTTACATGGGACAAAAAATGAAAACAAGTATAAGGCTTTGTGCATCACTGGGTCAGAGTTAGAGCTCTGGGACCACCATGTGTGCAAGACAGGCCTTAGGGCCCCTGATTAAAAAAAGGGACAAATGTCCTTTGTGCCTTTTAAAAGATTATCTTTCTTCGTATTTTCTTGTCCTGACAATTCTCACCCTACAACTGTAGTCCCTTTTCCCACCAGCAAAGAGCAAGTGTACTTTTAACTTGTTCTCCAGTGCTTTTTAACATACACTGAGTAATCAATCAAGGCAAGCCTGAAACCTGTCTATTTTATTCTGCATAATCCAATATTACTTTAAACTAAAGATCAGGGACTAATAAAGTTTCTTCTGTCTTGGTCACAATTAGGTAAGAAAATGTCACAGCTACTGAGAGAAACATTGCTTGGTCCTTCAGCAGGATTAGTGTGTCAGAAAAGTAGGAGCAGCAGAACTCACAAGACTTAATATTTGCTTTCAGTAACAATAAAAGTCTCTCATGTTCCTGGCCTGAAACCCATCTATTTTATTCTGCATAATCCGCTATTACTTTAAAGATCAAGGACTAAGGAAGTTTCTTCTATCTTGGTCACAATTAGGTAAGAAAATGTCACAGCTACTGAGAGAAACAACATTGCTTGGTCCTTCAGCAGGATTAATGTGTCAGAAAAGCATGAGAGCAGAACTCACAAGACTTAATATTTGCTTTCAGTAACAATAAAAGTCTCTCATGGTCCTGGCCTGATACCTGTCTATTTTATTCTACATAATCCGATACTTCTTTAAAGATCAAGGACTAAGGAAGTTTCTTCTATCTTGGTCACAATTAGGTAAGAAAATGTCACAGCTACTGAGAGAAACAACATTGCTTGGTCCTTCAGCAGGATTAGCGTGTCAGAAAAGCACGAGCAGCAGAACTCACAAGACTAATTTCATTAACAATAAAAGCCTCTCATGGTCCTGGCCTTCTGAGAATTTAGTCTAACTCAGTCTGCTAAATACCACTCACAATCAGAAATCAAGGATTATGTTTTCTGTTTTCTCATAAGATTTCTTTAGCTAGACTGATACACAGAGATCTTAGGAGGGTTTTTTTACTTAAAACAAAAAAACAAAAAACCACAACGTTTTGGGCTTCTTCAAGTATTATGACCAATTTATTTTATATCCATGCTCTAGGTTTGTGTGCATTCACCACCCATGCATGCATACAAGGGGAGGGTGTATGTGTGTTTGTTAGCACATGCGTAAGTAGGAGGAAAATAATGCATGCCCACATGAACAAACAAGCCTAGAGGTAACAGAACATGCTTTAGACTTACTCAGCAAAGCTGAAATTAACACCTTACTCAAGTAGCATTATCTACTTCAAACAAGCTCTTCTAAAGAAGCAATACTTAGGCAACACTGACTTCTGAATATTTAGTTTTTGGATTATGGTAGCACATGTAAGATTCCAGACCAATTATGATGTACAATAAGATTTGAAGAAGCAAAACTGAATATTCACTAACCCTAATAGTTTATACTTAATTTCCCTGTCTATTGAGATGGCTGAAATCATTAAGTATAGACCCCATGTTTCTATGTTTTTGAGAGGTGCTCACCTGATCAGAGGCATAGGCCACAAGTCTGCTCATGATGTCTGCTTCTGTTAGCTCAGGGTTTTCCAGCTGCACCCGTCTGATAGTTTTTGTTCTTGCAGCAAGCAGTGAAATCAGGGTGGTCTCACTTGCACTTCCCTGTGGGACAAATTGAAGGGAGGTTTAAATGAAAGGCATTCTAGAAGAAGAAAGCAATATTTTCTTCTGTATGAATCTGCAAAGTTGTTAACAGAAACGGCATATGAGAAACTGTGCAATATCATGTGTTTTTAAGAATATGTGTGACAGCAAAAGAGGGATTTCTATTTGACCTTCATCTCCTCCTTCCTGATGCCTCTGTATGCTGTCTTTAATCTCTATGATGTTGAGTTTAGGCACCAGCCTTGCGATCAGTTCTAGAAAGCAGATTTAAATGGATGTAAAAAGACTCTCAAACCAGGCACCAACCATTTGTTAACCAGTAACAATGGCAGACTAACTGTTGACTTCTGCTACTCTGGATTTTCATACATTTCTCTTCCATCAGAACCTGACTGTCAACTCTCATTTCTCTCAAGCAACATTCAACATTGTAACATTATTTAATATTTAGAGTTACCCTGGGCAAGTCAATTATTGTGGCTAAAAGAGAAAAAACACTGGAAAAGCAAAAAGGCTATGATTCAGTATAGCTAACTGCATTTCAAGGTATGTTATGTATGTTTTCTTCATCAAAAATATATTGCTGAAAGGAACTGTACTTTGACTCACAAAACATGAGTTTCAGTTGTATCTTGGATACTCTGTGATAACAAAGAGGGAAATTTTTTCTATCAATTGATTTCTAAATTTCACAAGAGAATACAAGTTCCCACAAAATCTTATGGTTTTCCTCCAGAACAGACAGATGAAACAAACCATGAATTTCAGTTGTGTCTTAGATACTCTGTGACAACAAAGAGGGGAATTTTTGGTATCTGTATATTTCACAAGAAAATACAAGTTACCACAAATTCGTATAGTTTTCCTCCAGAACAGACAGATGAAACATGCTCTAAACTGCTTTTTTAAATTATAAGTAACAGTTTGAAAACACCTGTTCATACGTTTCAATGGTTTTGGGTGTCCATATGCAAGATGGAGTTTTTAGGTACTTTCAAAACTGAATAATTGTCATGTGAATCTTACTCTGCCAAGCATGTGACAGTGCAATGAATACAGTTGCTTGTATTAATAAGTATGTCTCAGAAATATCCCATGTCAACAAGCTAATTTTAGAGTGATGTTTCTTATCCTGTACCAAAATTCTAACCTCCCTTTGCTGAAGACCTATGTATACTTACTAATTACCAAATGTTTAAATATTTGGAAAGTCTATTTCTTCCCTAAAGGTGGGCCTGATCCTACAGATTTCATACATGAGACTGATCCCAGTGAACTCAAAACTTTCTCCTAATACTGAAGTTAACTGAGCTATTAATGTAAGACAAAGCTGCCTTCTACATATGTCAACATCTCAACAGTGAGTGAACTCTGAAACTCAACTGAACTCCATCTGAAATTCAACAGCCTTATGAACAGAGTAAGCAGGAAAAAGGACAGTCCCTAAACATTTACTAAATGTATTGCCATGACAAATGTGTTTTATCTGCTTTTCCAGTGGTGTGGGTTTTGAGGAATGCAGACTTCAAGGTCTGCATCAGGACAAAAAGATGAGCTGGAGACAATTTAGTGCATTTCTTACAGCTGCTGCTGCTGCATACAGCATTATGTCAACTGAGGGAAATATTACAGTTACATAATGGTATAGGAAAACAAATATCCCTCTTGGGTCAAGTAAGATAGAACTTCCATGTGAAGGCAAGGGGTGAATGAAATTCTGTCCATTAATTACAGAAAGCATAATCTGGCAATGTCCCTGTTTAATCTTACTCTGCATATGGTCTTTACCCAGGTATTCAGAATACTCATCAGAATATCTGAACACCGAAAAATCATGCCTGCCTGTAGTTCTCAAAACTCATGATGCAAGAGTGTGTGCTCACAATTATCTTGATCTCGCACATCAAGAACTTTACAGATCTGATTCATCTTACTTTATCTGTCTAAATAGTTAAATATCTGAGATAAAATAATTGTTTGGGGCCCCTTGGTAGTCAGTGGGAAGAGGTAAGCATATCCACAAAGCCATCTATTTTAGGCAAATCGTCTGGACTGAGATATATGGTTCCCCTAAAGTTACCTTCTTGTATGTTCAATTTCATCTGACAAAATGTGAGATGAATCTCACACAGTGTAAGTTTCATAATGAGAAACCTCTGTCCTTATGTCTTTGTTAGCAAAACTATTTCTGCCATGCTCAGCACAAAATCATCCAAGTAACAGTGAAAAAAAAAACCCTGTGCTTCCTGATAGTCCTGTGAGCTAGAATATAATAACTCAGGTCCTGGGTGTCCAGCAGATGTGAGGAATGTTTTACAGTCAAGAATATCACCTATTTTCTGAGAAGCTGGGGGTTTTTCCTACGTTCTTTACAAGCAGTATACAATCTTCTAAAGAACCTACGTAATCAGAAGACCTGCACAATGGGCATATACTATCAGACAATGTTGCCTGAAATATTCTTTCCAGCAGTTCAGCACATGAGAATACTTTTCATTTGTGCAAAGCACTGTAACTTATTATGATGTTCATACCATGAAGGCGGCAGTTCTGAGATCTGGACATTTAAGCCCTGACTATCCTGAAGAATGCCTGGCTGGACAGGCAAATGACTTAGGTTTAAGAATAGCTCCAGCCTTCTGAGGAGTGCCACAACATCCTGGTGGTTCATCCAGGCTGGTGCATAGTCAATGTATACAACAGTTCTTGTATGAATGACCTTACACAGAAACAAGGACGAAAGGAAAAGGGCCTGTTTCCCAGCTGAATCTTGCCTCCTGATACATAGGTGGGACATAGCCTAAAGGCATCTGAATCCAGCAGCTTGGAAATGTTTTTGTGTGTCTCACAATAGACATAGGCTTTTTCACCTTGCCTCAGTTTCCATGAGTCACCTTTTTCATACTGAAGCTTACAGTGTTTGCAGAACCTGGTTTGTAAGGCTCTTCTATTCACTCAGCACCAAAGTCTTGTGCTAAATATTTTTGAGTAAAAATCCCTTGGTTCCTGAACTACTTGGCTACCTGACAAGAAAGATAAATCAGCAGTGTTCCTTGCCAGGCCAAAGGTAGGCTGATTCTCATTTTGTTTCACCCTTAAAATACTTTTTCTTTGCAGAGCAAGAAAACTCTTTAAAATTCAAAGTAGGTACACTTTTCAGCAGTTTATCTAGAATAAACAGCAGGATATAAGCTTCAGGAAGAAAGTTGCTTTCTCACTTATTTTTACAAGCTGTTGTTTTCTCCTCTTGAATGCTGTATTCTGCATTAAGTGAAGGATGATGATACCTTTCCTTTTACCACAAGCAAACAAAGGTTGCCATGGCAAGTAGGCTCAAGAGGCAGAAGAAATATCAGCAAGAGCTGACGTTCACGTCCACCAGAGCTCTGAACTGAAATTTTCTTTCAACTTTTGCCATTTTCAAGTGTCATCCTGCACACAACAAAGTGCTTCATATTGACATAGACTTTCAAATGTAATTAAGAGCCAATTTTCACAGGCTTAGCTTTACCCAATACCACAATAATTACTTGGTATTTACCGAGAGGATGACTGGCACTTTCACACGCTCATGTTGTCTTTGCCTCGCACTCTCTTATTTGTATCATTATTGTTTCAAGAGCAAGACAAGAAGATCTGCAGCACAAATGACTTCATTGTAAGCAGGAACACAGAGCCCACTTTCGATTCTTGAAACTCACTGGTTTCTGATGAAAATTATGGGCAATCCAGCACTGTCTGCCTGGAAGGGCAGTATTTCCTGCTGATAACCATCAGGAATAATTGCTTGCTTTCACTGGTACAAAATAAATACTGCTGAGACGCATGACAAAAGCTTATTTCTTGAACATAACCCCCTCCCTAGTAATCCTAGTGATAAAGATCCTAACAGAGCAAGCAGATGAGTAAAGAATTTTACTGGAAATACACTAGTGTAGGTGCAGTTCTGCCTAGGACAATCACAGCAGTTGGGGTAAATTCATACTTGCCTGGGAAGATGTTGGGAAGAATTCATTGGAATATGCTTGTAAGCATTTGCAGCTGAGATCGAAGAAAGAAGCCACCACTTCTAGCATGTAATTCAGATGTATTTTGGAAGCCTATCTTAGGATAAAAAGGATTGTGCCCTGGCCTCCAATGACCAAACTCCAGAGATTATCAAAGGAGCACAGAACAATAATTTAAAATTCAGTCTTTTTCAAAGTAGAGATGTATTTTAGTTAGATTAGTAGCTGTGACCAGAGTTCACATTTGCAGAAAGACCATGTGCTAGTGGAGCCATGGCTGACAAAATATATAGCTTTATTACACATGCAAGTTTTCGCATTGATGATACATTCATAATCGTACAGATACTCTGTTCAGGCATTGTAGGCTTTCCTTAAGCAGTCAACATCAAGGTTTGGAGGTTTTGTTCTGTTTTCGATACTGCAGCATAGTACGAAAATTGTATTATCTACTGATAGAAACAAATAGGTTAAAATTTTAAGCGGCTCTTCATTTTAGTACAATATTCTAGTATTTCATTTTGTTGCATAAGAAAAACTTAAAATAATTTCAACTTCTTTGACAAAGATTGACAGATTTTCTACTACCTTCCATTACTTTATTTATAGAAGAATCCTATGTTCTTGTCTGTTGCTTGATCTCTGACACTTATTTTCTGGGGGAAAAAAAGGAAGGGTGCTTTGGAAACTGAATGAAATAAACAATTGCACATGTATGAGGTGGACTTCATGGAAGCCTTTATAACCACTTTACTCAAAATCCTCAGTTACATTTCTGTTTGAGAAGGGGTTTTTTTCCCTATTTTCAGCTATGAAACATTGATACACATTGCTGATAAGTTAAGCTCACTTCACTTGATCAACAAATTGAAGTTTCCATCCTAAATGATTTTTCAACATTATGATTTGAATTTTAAGCCCAGATTGTGCTGTTGAATTACTAGCAATTCTTCTCAGAGTGTTTCAGAATTCAGCTGCTCTGAAAACAAAACCATTACTTTCATGAATGATGCTACCCACCTATGAACATTCTCACAGAGCATCAGTCTTTCTGAAAATGTGAAAGGAACCCATATAGCAGAAAAAAAATAATCTTTCCTTTATTAGTGTTTTGGTAAAAAGGTTTTACAAAACCATGAAGTTCACAAACTCATCCCATATTTTTTTTTCATATCCTTTCTTACCTGAATGACTCCTCCACCTTGGCCATCTTTCCCAGCTAAAAACTCTTCAGGCAAATTAATCATCTTCCCTAGCCAATCCAGCATGACAGTCTCCAGCTCTGTGCAAGCTGGACTCGCAGCCTGTGTTGAAAAATAGAACAGAGGGAATAACCTCACTAGACCATGAAGAGAAATAGGATCTACCAGGGCAAGAATAACTCTTTCTCTCTCTGTTTTTTGACTAAAGAGGAAGAGACTAGCTGACTAACCTCACCAGCTAAATTAGGAACCTGAAGTCCATTTGTGCATGTTGTTTCTAATACTTACTGAAAAAATGTCAAACTGGGCCTCACATAGAACCATGACTATCAAATGTCATAGCTAGGATTTGCACCTTGCATAATTTTTTTTTTCCGACATCAAGTACCAACCTCTTTTGAGAAGAGCCCATCTCATATGAATTTGGGTTTTTAAAACACAATTTTACATTCATCCAGATGATAGGAGAAGTAACAACACCAGGTGATGGGCAACAGTCATACTACTTACTGAATTACAAGTAAGTTTGCACTGCTACTACTAATTCTAAATGCTGGTGACTTCTCAAGGGCATAACTTCTAAGAGGAAATAGCCTTTTATTCCTGGAGTCATTCAGGGTGTCTATGTGAAAACATTAATTTAGTCATGGAAATTTACTTATAAAAATAGTGCTGTGACTTCACTATATTAATCAATGATTTCATTGAAGAATGTTCCTGAAATGCTTAAAATTTTGCCAAGGTGAAACACCATTACCACATAGCAGTACATACCCAAATAAACTTACCCAAGAGAAGCCCATACATCCTATTCCACTACACAACATATCTGCAAGAAGAGATGGGAAAGAAGAGCCTACAGGGAAGTAGGCAAAAAAGTATGGACTGTGCCAGTGAGTCACCTGTATTAAGAGAAAAACAGTCATTTTTAACTAATGCAGGAAGAAGAAACAAATTGTTACAGAATCAGGAAAGATTAGAGTTTGGGACCAGTCAACAGCTCTTGACTACCTGGCTGTAACACAGGATCCCATTTTTCAGAAAAGCTTCCCTTGTATTTTCTCAAATTTTTTTCTATCTTTTACTCAATCCAGGAATAAATGAGGTTTTGCCCCCCTTCCCAACAGTTTCAAAATCAGAGTTCTCCATTTTTCTACCTAGAAAACAAGAATTGCATGGGCAGTGGCAGCATGAGTTTCTATGCAGGGCACTGTCCTTGAGCCTCTGCTTTCAGGGACTCCTCTTTCAGTGTTTTGTTCTCATCTTCATCATGCAACTGACTCAGCAAGAGTGTCTTCAGTGCAGCAGAGGTGCACAGAACTCTCTTGCCCACACTCTGGAGTTATTTGCAAAAATGCAGGCACTGAATGTGGCCAAACAGCTCCTCATCACAAAACGAAACAATCCACTCCAGTACCCAGTATGTTCTGTAGGAAATTAAACTATCATCTCCCTATAACAAATTGTGATTTATATACAATTCCACTTTATATGTACTAATAAGAGACAACAACACAATAACTGTATAAATTGTAGTCAGTTGTCTTGCAGCAGCAGTATTTATCTTATGCAACATCTAAGCAATTTTAAGGATCTGTGAGATACTTGATAGTGCTCCACAACACCAATCTAATAAAATCTGAAAACAGGAAATGTGCTGCAATGTTCAGTGAAACAATGTAATATGATATATTTGGCAAAACCAGCTTTCACATTCAAGATAAAAGGCAAATTTTAGGAAAAAGTGCTTCTAGAGAATTAGATAAAGCAAGAATTCAGCACAATGTGTGTATCTTTCCTTAGCTGGAAATCCAGAGGCTGCTGAGTTACTGAAGCCTAGCCTTTTCTTACATAAGTTTTTCTTTTTTTTGAATACTGGAGTTTTGGTACAACTGGAAGATGGTAAGAGCATACATTCTCTCTTGCCTGGGCTCAGTATGTCCTTACTGTTTTGCTCCACATTTCCATCTCAATGAACTTACCTTTCACATTCCCCTCCCTCCCAGCCTGTGATAAGGTTTCTGGTTCTGGAGCTAACTGAAGGATCACTGTACTGCACTGTTCTGCATGCTGCAAATATCCCTTTATTTTCTTTTCTAATCTTCATGCCAGCAACCAGGTCTTCTTTAAGGGACATGCTCCATGCTAAGGGGAAACTGTCTTAACTCTTGTACACACAATGAATCAGATATCACTTTCTCTGCTGTAGGTGCACCATATATAACATTTTGGGTGCCCCTATCTCTTTCATATGACAACAGCTCCTGTCCACTACAATTTTCCACTGTCTAAACTAGTTCTGTACCTGGTATGTTCAAGATTTCACTTTTACTGGTCACTAGGTCCAAACCTGCTCAAATCAGGTATCCAAAGACAAGCCACTGTGAACTTTTTAAACTGTATCTCTTATATCTGCTCAGGATTTCTTTCTTTGCTGTAACAAAGTTGTGAAGCACTTGTGGCAAACACCTTCACAAATCAGAAAAAAAAATGGGATGGGACGTGGCTCTTCACAGGAAAACAATAAACACATAACAAAATACTCAATAAACAGCAGTCCCTGATAGGACTTACATGCACAGACTTTCCCTGACGTCCATAATATGCCAGGGCTGCCACTGTTCATCTCCCTAGCAATAATCCTCTGTGATCTGTAAGACTTGTGACATTCATCCTGGGTTAATCAAGTTAAACTGCCTACTTGCTGGGAGCCATTTGTTTGATGAAACACAGCAAATTCCACTTGCACCACTCACACAAAGCAAAAAAGCCAAAAGCCCTAGGGCAAGTACAGCTGTGGTTCTTCCTCCTGACTCCCCTTCCCCCTTCTCTTGAAGCAGCTGTAAAATTAATTTATTTCACCATGTTGGAACAGACACACTTAGACAAATATTGCAAAGAGCGTGACATAATTGATGCTTGATTTTCCAGCCCTCTGCTGATAAACAGCGATACACGAGTGTCTTGGGTTCAGTAATTACCACTCTAATGCTTCTCAGAGACATTTTTTTTCCCAGATTTCTTATAAGGGTGTCTGTCTTTCTGTATCTTGCTTAGTCTAAGCAAGAGTCTTCCTTTACCGCACACTAAGGATAGGTACTTCAGCTGAAAGTTCATAGATTGATGGGTCCAATGTGAGGAAAATTAGCATCTTCAGTGCTGCTATTTGCAGTTACAACTAAGCTTGATCATTTTTGGCTCTCAAAAAGGAGGAGATAAATTTCAAGAGAAAAGTCTGAGAGAGAAGGGTGACTCCCACTGATTTTTTTTATATGCAGATCTTTTCCACCTTGGCTTCCTGCTGTGGGGATCAGAGTTCAGCAGTTGTTCCCTCAGTCTCTGTGTTAATGTTAGGAACTTAGCACCATTATGGTCATTATCATTTAGTGGTCTACCCTTTAAAGGTCTACATCCAATTTCACAAGGTGTCTCTATAAAGTTTTACCAATTACGAATGCTTGTTCTCCTATAGGGTAAAGACAGCAATGGATACTATGTTATTGCTTTGTACAATTAATTGATCCTCACTCCTCTGAAGGAACACCATTTTCACACTTTCAGTCATCAGTAGCAAATATCTGAACACAACTAATGCAGTAAAGATGTCAGCATGGAAGAAACAAGAATAACTTATGGGCCACTGATTGCTTATGGGCAAAACAAGGTTTTTTTTATGACCTCTGTTGTATTATTCTTTATGAAGAAGCCCAGTTTTAAGACTAGTGAGACCCTCCTTGAGGATCAGCTCCTAAAAGGGATCCACCTGAATAACTGGGGCAAAAATATCTTCGCAGTCAGGCTCACTAACCTGGAAGGAGAGATTTAAATTAGCAAAAATAAGGGAAGGAGAGAAAAATCCAGAGTCAAGGTGGACCAAGTTGGCAAGCAAAGGGTGTAACGAGGACAACAGCAATCTTGAAAACAAGGTAGGGCTAAAGCAGGCACACCCCAAGTGTATGCACATAAATAAGGAAGTGCTGAGAGGACAGCTTTGTGGGGGGAAGCTCTTTTATCTTTTTCGGGAAATCAGCACAAGTGGGTGCCTCTCTGAAGCACCTTTACGCATGGGGAACAAACAAGAGGAACTAGAAGGCTGTGTGCTGTTACAGCGTTGTGATCTCTTTCAGATCACAGAGATGTGGTGGACAAGGGGATAGCACAAGATACCATTAAGACTTCTAATACTGTCTCCAATAACATCTTTACTGACACATTGACAAAACATGGACTAGATGAGTGGACAGTGTAGTGAAAATGGGCTAAACTGTCAGACATAGGGTTGTGAATACCATGGCCAGTACTGTTCAACATCTGCATTGATGACCTGGATGATGGGACACCCTCAGCAGTTTTGCAGATGGTATACAACTGGGAGTAGTGTTTGATACACTGTATGATCATGCTGCAATTCAAAGAGACCTCAACAGGCTACAGAAATGAACCATCAGGAATATCATGATCTTCAACAGAGAACTGCAAAATTCTGTACCTGGGGAAGAATAGTCCCGCTGCACCTGTACAGGCCGGGGATTGACTGGCTAGAAAGCAGCTCTGCAGAAATAGACCGGGGGGTCCTGGTGGACAAACTGAACATAAGCCAGCAATGTGCCCTTGCAGCAAACCAGGCCAACAGCATCCTGGGCCACATTAGGAAAATGCTGCCAGCAGCTCAAAAGAGGTGATCTTTCCCTTTTACTCAGCACTGATGAGGCCGCACCTGGAATGTTGTGTCCAGTTCTGCGTTTTCCAGTACAAGACAGACATGGACATACTGGAGTGATTCCAGTGAAGGGCCATGGAGATGATTACTTACAACATCAGTCATATAATGAGAGGCTGAGAGAGCTGGGATTGTTCAGTCTGCAGAAAACTCAGGGGACATCTTCTTAATGTGTAATAAACACCTTATGGGAGGGTGTAAAGAAGATGAAGCCAGATTGTTCTCAGTGGTATCCAGTGACAAGACAAGAAGAAATGTGTACAAACTGAAATACAGAAAATTCCACTTAAGAAAAAGCTTTTTTACTGAAGGTGGTTGAACTTACAGAGAGATTGTGAAGACCATGCTTGAACTCATTCAACACGCAGCTGGACATGGTCCTGAGCAACCTCTTCTAACTGACTCTGCTTTGAGCAGTGAGAGTGGACCAAATGATCTCTAGAGGTGCCATCCAACCTCTACTATACTACGTCTTTGTGATTCTGCGCTCATGTGAGTCTTCAGCATTTAGCATAAACAACGCAGGCAGAATCAGAGTTACCATAAGAACTGTAATATATGTACTTGTGCTTTTTTGTGTCACAAACACTAACATTTCACACCAGAGGAAAGTTTTGGATAGAATATTTCTTCTTCAGAATGTATCACTTTTTAAAAGTTAATTTACTTGCAGGGAATGTAAATACCAAGAAAAAAAAGTCAATTTAGTTAAGAGGGAACATGACATGTTGATGACATAATTGGAATTCAATGTCTCACTTTCTATTCTCAAGTGATTCATCTCTGATTTTTTAATTTATTATTTTATTGAATGTTTTCAAGTGTTCAAAGCAAACTATTTTCTGTTCTACTTCACAGACAAAAAAAAATTGGTTAGTATTTTCTTACAATGAAAAAGAGAAGGCAATTGTACCTATGAGCAGCAATGAAAGTATCTGCATGTGTTGGATGTAATTCTCTTATCTAATCTGCACTGATTTAATTCTGTTGGATTCAAGACTTCATAAACAAATCTTTAGGAAGAGTGGAGAGATTTCCTGAATTCAGTGGAACTGTTGCCTGTGAAAGGACAACAGGGTTGGCTCCAAGGGAAACAAGATAAAGTCATATTGAATATCAAATATTTACATTGGTCAATGAAAAGGAATTTGTATTATAGAACACTGACTGAACACATTTGCAGAGCGGTGGCTCCATGTCCAGTCACATCACAATCATATCACCTAGCTACATCCAGAGAAGCAACCCAAAGTGGTTATTGCAGAGATCCAAAGGAGAGATTCCTCATTAACCTTTTCTAATAATCCAGTCTTCAAGTTACTTAGAGGCCTTAGAAAACAAGCATATATTTAAAATAAAAATTATATACCATGAGTGGAAAACCAAGAAAGATTCAGAACTGGACAATTGACAGATGCTTTGTTCTGCATTGTCTGTCCAACACTGATCTAAAAAGTACTAGAAGTTGACATTTAGGAGAGTAAGTCAACAGAACAAGTATTGGAGAGAATCCTTTCTAGTCAACTCTTTAATAAAAAGACATTTCCTAAGAGAATTTTAACATTTAAAGATCAGCTTGAAGGAACACTTTAGGCACAGCAGACTAATAAAAATCCCATTTTGTAAAATATTTACTGTGCTTTGCAAGTAGCAAAAATATCACATGAAATTGAAAGTTATGAAGCTTTGCTTTTGAAATTGAAAGTTATGAAGCCTTGCGTTAACCAATCCAAGGGAGGAAAAGGGATTATTTCCAAAAGCAAGCCTCGCATGAAGCAAAAAAATTATTTATTTCAAGCAAGAACAAAAAAAATTACTTGTAAAAAAGTGTTAGATGATATTTAACTATGGACATAAAGCAGACTTCTGCCTTCTACAAGCTAATCAGTGTGGGTACTTATGTTTGTAAGGTCTAGCTGCCGCAGCCTTCAAACCACACTTTCCTTAAAGTCTTTGAAAACTTAACTGCAGTGTTCAACATCACACTACAGATTCATTTTTCTTACCCCTGGCATAATGATCTTCTCAATGTCTTTAAAGACATCCTCAAAGCTCTCAGGATCCTGAGGTGCACAGTCTGCAATGAGGGGCCTTAGATATCCTGGTTCCACATCTGGGAACACCTGTCTTTTATCTATCTTCTCCAGGTAATCTGCAATATAGTCCACCATCTCCTTCCCTCTCTTGCGGAACTCTGCAGCATCCATGGGTATCAGAGTTCAGGACTTATCAGGAAAACCCTAAAAAAAAAAAAAAAAAAAGTCACTTTTGAAAGGAAATTTTATTAGTTTTAAACCTGTTACCCAAATGACTTACAGGATTACTCATACCGCCTTTTTGAAAAGACTACACACACTTTTATTTCTGCATATTATTAGTCCAAGCCCCAGACAGTGTTGCATTCTGCTCACTTGAGTATTTGCTGGACATTATGTAGAAGTAAATCACAGTGTTCAGTCTTTGATGTCTAGGTCATGACGTAGATCAGCTTAAAACAGATAGGCCATATCTTTAGCACAGCAGAGCAGTAGAGGCACGTCAATGAAGATTCAGAAATCACAGATTTAATCCCTACTGCTGCTGGTTGACACAAGGATGTGGCACTGTCATGTGGCATATAATCAACTCCCTCCTGCCTTATAAAGAAGTCTAAGAAAATAGCATGCTATGTGTCTCTATGATAATCTATAATAACCACAGTTATCACAGTGATCCACTGTGCTGCCCTGTCATTTCATCTACTTCTTGCCTCCTGTCTGGCCTCAAGATTTAGCTTTTTTACTCTTTCACTGTAAATGCACATGCTGTTCCATTTACAACACCTTATCACCTTATTTCTTACCAAGGTTTCAATTAGAATTCACTTAGAGTTGATCTGTACTGTATTTTGCAGGAAGATGTGAGGAAACTCAGTCTGGGGCTGTCCCTATTTCCAAGATGTCGGGCTGGAGCTCTGGGTTGTGCTTTGAGCTAGGCAGAGACTGTGTGAGCCCACTCAAGGTGATATGTAGGTCAGCTGACATGAGCTGGAATTTGCCTGCAAAGTGCTGTGCAAACATAAATTTCTATTGCTAGGGTGCCTGCTCCTGCCATCTTGGCCCACCCAACTCTTTTACTGTATGTGGCTGTGCATTTTGAATGCTCAGTGAACACAAGGTTGAGACCACAGTGCCTATAAAGCATCCAAGAGTCTTTGTACACTCTGAGTGAGTGATACTGTTCCTTGGGATGTAATATGAAAATTGTCCAGTAAAACAAAGTTATTGCTGGTGTAAAGAATGCTTAGTTTGTATACCTTCAGATCTCAACTTTGTAAGGAAGTAATTATATTAAGCACAATGTGAATATTAGGTAATTAAGAGACAATTTCTTAGAAAACAATTATTTGTGCTAAGGAATTATAACTGAGAACATCATTTTGAGTTAAGAGACCCTTCTGGGCTTTATTATATTTGAATCAGTACATTCACGTTGCAAAGGGAAGACATCGTTGATAATCATCGTCCTAGAAACATCTCTGCTGCCACAAATAGGGGTTCTGGGATTTGTGTGGAGCAGCTCCTGCTGCTATTTGAGAAGTCAGGATGCTGCTGTAGGTCATCAACCACTTGGGAAAGCAAGGATCTGCACAGTAGGGACTTCCAGTCCCTTGGAGAATAGCTGTTCTTATTGCTGTTTTGTTAAGAGTTATATTACTCTCTTTAACCATCATGTAAGTGTTTATTTGGCTCTCTCTATGCCTTTCTGAAAGGGGAATTAGGGCCCTTCTCAGATCTTGCTACTAAGTTGCTGGAAATGCATTACCAGTAGTCATTATGGTCCTCAGAGGGTTCTGGTGGGCAGCTTTGTGTGTCATCTCCTCTTTGAAAGACTGCATTTAAGCAAGTAGTTTTGTTTCTACTCCTTTACAACCAGGATGATGCCATTTCTTCAATACCTCCCAAATCTTCTGTGCATTTTCATTTAACACATCTTTGATCGCAGTTCAGAATTCTAATAAACTTTCTAAATAAGTCAGCATGAACTGAATATGCATCTCTGTAGCAGCAATCTAATTACACCCCAAGGCTCAATTCTTTGGTTTAGCTATTTTTGCCACAAGAAATCTAAATATTGTACTGTTTCACTTCTTTTTCAAACTATCTCTAACTTAATCCTTAACTTATGCTTCATTGTTTCTTTTATGCTACTTTATTCATGAGTTCATTCCTATAGTATGCACTAAAGAACTCACATGTGGGAAACTATTTTTTTCTCTGGTTGCAGAGATGAAAGCTGTGAAAATAAGAATTTAACTCATGACTGCCAAATTAGTGGAACATGCCTGAGACTGAACTGACTCGGAACTTGAGGACTTGGTGTTTCTAGCTGTACTGTTGCTCACCACTCAGTTACAGTTATTCCTACAGACTTTTACACATGTCTCAGTTCAACTGAATATATCTCATTCAGTATCTGTAGGGCCAAGGAACTGTCAGTACAATGTCAGAACAGGTGAGACTACCACTATACTAATCTCTAGCTTTACTTTGTATAAATCAAATATAGGGCATCATTTAACATAGTCTTCCATGGATCGCTGGGTCTTCTCCCAAAATATAAATCAAATGGCATAAATTCAATAGCATCATGTGTAAGCTCAAACCAGCTTACAAACACTCAGACAAAAATAAATTTACTTTATCATATTACTACAACATAGATACTATGTTATATAGTTTGTGACTGTTCTTTTACTGCCCAGATTTTTTTTTATTTGAATTTTCTTTCTATTCCAAGTAATATTTGCATCATCTTGTTCCTATATAATATGCTGATATAATTTAATGCCATTTTTATTATTAGCAGTTTGGACAAATTTCTTTTGGGTTATGTAAATAAAACTTAGGTCTAAACACAAGCTACACATTCTGTGGTTTCCACCTATGACCATGCATCTGAAATTTGTCACCTCAGTTTGACAAAATACACATATTAGATAATCACTGAGATCTTATTTGTTGATTTATCTTGCCTTGCTAACTATCGTTCTTCCCCAAAACTGGAGGTCTGCTGGCTCATCCTAACATTGTTTTGACTGCGCTACTTCTATCATAAATCATTGTAGCAACAGCATTCTCAAAATTCAGGATAAAGAATTAAATTACTGGGGAAAACCATGGTTTTGCATGGGAGAAGTAATTGAACCAGGAAGCTTAACCATAAAGAATGGGAGGATGAACCACCCATCCTAAATCCGCCATAGTGGCTGCAGTGTTATAAACTAATATAAGCTAGTATCTAGTTAATCTCTAATGAACTTTCAATTCAGTTTGATCCAGTGACATCAATCTGCTTCAATCTGAAGCAAAGTATTTCATTCTTCTTTCCTCTAAAGACAATACTGAGAAATTAAAACCTATCTAAACATCTGTCTATTTTTATGTATCCATGCTTCTTCTTTCCTAAAAGTCCTTGCCTGAAAATTCCTTACCTACTGTAATACACATATCTCACTGGGAACTGTGAAGGCACACTCCTTGCAGAAACACAGTGGTCATTCAAAATTTCCTTTTCACCTCCTATTTTATATCTGTTCTTCTGTGAGTGACAAGACCCAATTACACTCTCATCCCTAACTTTATTCTCTTCCTCAACTGTTCATTATAGACCTCACTTCATCTGCTTGAAGGTATTACTTACTATGGAAGCCACATCCAGTAGACTGAATACCTGACAATTGTAATGCTTACCAGTTAGTATTATAAAAATGCAAACTACTTCACCTCTCTTCTAGTACAGAGTATTTCCTTCTACCTCTCACACGCATATACAACACATACACAATGCAACAACACAGTGCATAGAGACCTTCCCTCTATGCCAGTATATTTTGAAAATATAGAATATGATTTTCTCAGAAGCAAAATAACTGAGATAACTCAGCCCTTAGGGTCTAAAATGAAAACACTGTTTGAGAGCATCCATATTTTCTAAAGGGCTGAGTGTTACAATCTGTGCGTACTCAAAATATCCACTGAAGTCAAAGGGACTTAAACTGCAAAATAATGCATTCCAAGCTTCTGAAACTAGATGGAAATTTCAGAGAAACTGAGCCTCCCTCTAAGGTATTTAATAGTGGTCTATTTTCCTGAAGGCCCACAAAATGTGACAAAGGTTTCACGCTTTCAGGGATCCCACTGCTCCCAGGATGAATTTCAGCATATTCAACATCTGTCAGCTGAAACCCAAGTGAGGAGAGCACAGCTTCTCAGGAGGCACCCTACCTAATTATCAACCTCTACCGCTTTTTAAGCACAGTCTGTATTCATGACAGCCTCACTCTGATTGATAAAATACATTTTTTCCAAGCATATATTAAGTCTGAGTACTTTTGTTCCCAGCAAGAATCAATGAATATTGTCACCACCGCATACTTCTTCAGATCAAGTCCTACTTTACTGGAGAAGACTGAGTCTTGCTCTTAACTTCAGGTAAAAAACAAGAACAATCACGTTAAACTAAGTTATACCAATGTATCTTTTATTCCATCCCCCAACCCCACCCCCCTTCATATATAAACCCTTTGCTCTTTAATTTTGCTTGAATTTGTCACAGGACAAGTACGCTACACAACGTAAAGTCGACATATCTTTTGCTGCTTTGCTTAAACTACCTTTCTTCCTCAGTGTACTGAAATTACAAGATGGTAACATCATATTTTAGTGAAGTTACTAAAAACCGTCAGTAGTTTTTAGATTGTATTCTCAGTATAACACTCATTTGTGAACCATTTTCTACTTTATTTGAAACTGAACCATACAAATGAGCAGTTTATGTACAATTAAGTATTAAATATATGTATAGGTATAATATTACATAGACGACACTCAGCCTATTCATTACTTCTGTTTAAAAGTATTGGCTATAATTTTAGAATCTATCTTTTGTATTAACTAAATATAAATGTAAAAGATAGCTAAAACTCTCGGGAAATTTGCTATGAAGAAGAAAAAGAGAAAAAAACAAGGAAGAAGGAGGAAAAGAGAACAAATGAAGAGAGGTATATTCAACTTATTATGATTTTGAGTGCCTGTTCTCCAGTTCATCAAAGTAAAATAAAAACCAGATAATATAATGAAATCTTTTAGCAGCTCCTGTTATTAAATACAGAAAGGAAAAATACATATTCACATTAATAGCACCTTAAACTAATAGCTGCATCAGCTCAAAAAAGTAGTAACTGTGTATCTTTTGAATAAATGAGACAAGTGCACTTACTATTCTGCCAACTGATGCTACAGAATATAATTTAAAGGCTTGTGGTGCTACACTGATGCTCCTAAAGCCAGGAGGACTTTCTGTTACTGAACTTAGCTGAAGGTTTTTGCAGCTGTTGCTACTGCTAAGCTAAACTTCTGCTATTGGCAATAGGAGTATTGCCTGAATAATGATTGTAGGATTCAGCATGACTAAAAAGGAACTGTATCTACTCCATACTTCTTCCTTTGCACAAATTAGGTATACGTGTTACAGACTATTTTTCATTTGAAATTTCAATTTTCCAGTTATAACTTCCTAGTTTTATTTATTGTGTCACTGGCACAGTCTGCAGCTTAGTAATTTTCCTTTCTGAAGTCCTACTATAGGGATGGGAAAGGGTTATTTCTGAGGAAAACCTTACATTAAAAGTCATGCACTGAATTTATCTTGAAAATTTTATTGTTCAAAATATTTGGCAGAGAATTTCTCAAGGTCTGCTGAGTTGTTCAGAACTGTTGCACTTGGAAAGGCAAGATATAAACTTTTGGATAAATGGGATTCTGCATTAACGTACATAAACAGTTATAGCTGACATACATCACATGTAAAAGCAAGCAAACACAAAATGAGATGCGCACACTACATTGTGCAAGCTTAGGTTAAAAAGAAATGCTTTTTGAGCATCCTGGATTATCCCTAAAATAACACAGGCTAGCTGTTTATGAGCTGAGCGCCCACTCTACGTAAGCAATTGTTGCATTAATCCAAATGTACCTACACAAAGCTTTAAGGACAAAGAATGTTACTTACTGCAAGTTGGTAAGGTGGTTCCTTCTCCTCTGTCTTTCTCACTGTCTTTCTTTGCTCTCTGTGACAGCTATACAGCGCTAAGGATGCCGTTGCCAGCATATATAGGCACAGTACCCACGTCCCCTCAGCCTATCACAGCCAACTGCTTTGCATTGAACATGCCGCAGCCGCATCTCCCCCTCCTCCCACACCTCCTCCAAAACACACTTAGCAAAAAAATCCTACCCGAAAGGCAAACGGATCTGACTGAGAAACGGCCATTGCCTGCATTAGCTGTGGTGTGTGTTTCCTTCCATCAAGCCCATTAACAAGTCTGGCAGTGGGTGGCTGCTCACATGCTCCCGCTCTGAGTTACACGCTCCGGGACAAGTCTGCTGGGCTGCTGCTGCAACAGCGAGTGCTTTGAACCACTTCTGTGCAACATTATTTTCAGGAAAGAAACACAACTACAGTTGAATACTACTCAAGTGACTGCAAGCTCTGAACAGGTTGTACATGAGAGATTAACATTCTCAGATGTGCTGTATCTAACTTTTTTCCAGTTTCTTTCATCATATGTATACTTAAAAACAATAGCAAACATTCAAGACTTGTTTCCCTGTTCTACAAGTTTCATGGGGAGTTCTGTTTCCTAGATGAATACCGCTAACTGCCTGTCATTGTCTATTTAGTTCAAGTTTGTTTTAAAAAATACTATCAGCATTTCATAGTCCTGAATAGTTTATAGCCAGGTAGTGTGGCAGGAGATCTGGGACTGCCACTGCTCCCAGACTGGTCTCCAGTGCACTGCAGCATTACAGCCTACCTTTTTGTGAGGGAGGAAAATGTTCTGGCTGTCACATATTTTAAAACTGTCATGGCTGTGTTTGCTGTTGTAATGATATAAGGCCAATTACAACTCTGCCACAATTCTGAAAAAGCCTAGTCAAAATAAAAACAGGACCTAAAATCCACGAATGGGCTTTAGGGTTTTATCGCATTTG
This sequence comes from Falco naumanni, assembly GCF_017639655.2. Taxonomy (NCBI): domain Eukaryota; kingdom Metazoa; phylum Chordata; class Aves; order Falconiformes; family Falconidae; genus Falco; species Falco naumanni. Next base: position 41,305,575 of record NC_054056.1, read on the forward strand.
TCCTGCTAGATGTTACTCTGTGATCTGTCTTGCATTTTGAGTTTTTGGGTTGAGTCTGCTGTAATGATTAGTCTATAATCTTGAAAGATCAAGAAATCCCAGGATCACTTGCAGCTGGGTCTCAGTTGTTTTCCACCACAAATCAACTCCTGAGTGCGCAGGGTTATAGGCTGGACAAATTTGGACTCCATAAGAAAAGAAAGTGTTTTGGAGATTTTTTTTCCTGTTTTTTATTTCTCCCTGAATTCGACTGAAAAGGCTGAAAATGCAAAATGTGTTGTAAGGGTGTAAGAGATACATAAACTGAAGATGCCTCTAGTAAACATAAATAACTCAATTCTAACTTCAATGTTTCACCCAAATGGCTTGCAAAAGGTAAATCACTTTCAAAGGAAATAAAAAATGGAAATTAAAATGAAATAAATACATTTTAAAAAATAAAATGCTGGTTTAATCAGAGTGTTGAAATACCACTCAAAGTCATTTGATGTGTTTTTACTTCTCTGCTGTACCTGTAAGTTACCTTAAAAGTTGCTGTGACTGAGCAATAATTACAATTTATATTAAAATGTGGGTTTTTTTAATTTCTCTGGAAGAAAAAGAAAAAGTGTGAGAGATAAAATAAGCAAGGTGGAAAAAAGGAATTAAATGCCCTTCTAAAAAGAATATCCCATGTCTCCCTATACTTCTAGTAATTCTGGCTCATACTACTTTTCATAATTCTCCTCATCAACTGTTGGCAATACACAAATCTTTGCTTAACAGAATCTTTCTGTGGTGGACAAAAGCAAGATTATTAATTTTTCTGTAACAGGTGCTGGCTAAGTGAGACCTGCTGTGGCCCTGCAAATTTCTTCCAGACCCTTCAGTGTGTTAGCTCTTCCACAGAGAACTTCTCTTACTGCTGAAACACAGCAACTAGAGATCTCCCCTTTACTGCCAAACTGTGTCAAAATTCAAGATACCAGTGTGTGAGAAATAACAGATGATGTTAAAAAGGTTTGAAGGCTGGGGTTTGTTAGTAAGCAACAGATCATACTATTTACAGCTAACATGAGATAGGGTTCAACATGTTTTTGTACGTGGATGTACATCACCCTGATGATGACATATAATGATTCTGTGCCCCTGCAGTAATGGTACCAATTTATTACCATTGCTAAACTCTTTGCTTTGCAAACAAGTTGGGAGAGATAACGTGTTTGAACAGGAGGCTCCAGCACAGCACTGGAGAGTGATGCAGACAATGTACTATCAGTCACTTTGTAGTCCCATTGCCAGTCCCTGTGCACAGGCATGGATCAAAGCAGAGGGAGTTGAACAGTTTGTACCCAATGTCCAACAGTTTTTACCTCTTCCATCATTATACAATGCAGATTAGAAATTAAAAAGCAGTTTTCCCAGGCCTTCAGTCCAGTTATAATTAGATGGCTTTATTCTCAGTTTTGTTTTTCCCTCACCTGAATGGCATGACGTTCATCTCATGCTAGCCTCCCGGTGTGGCTCTAGTTACTGAATTTGGTCAAGATATGTTTGTGCTGTAGACCACTGAGCCTAACATTATTTGAACAAAAGTGTTCTAAGCTATAATATGAATGGCTTTAAATTGACTCAGATATCATCAATATTTTAGATATGAGGAAATAACTTGAAACAATTAATTAGGAATCATAGTAGCACAAAGTTTGTGCCTGTTTTGAACATTTGGTGTCAAAGGAGCAGTCACTGTTGCCTAAGCATAGAAAAAAACACAAGTTTGTTGCTTCACATTTGGTTTACTCCTTATCTGTAGCTCGAGGATGCTATTTGGAGGCTGCAGGCCTTTTCTTCTGATTCTCTCACTCTTGCTCCTTCAAAAAAAAGAACAGTAGTCTTTGTCTTTTTTTCCCCAAAATATTCTTCCATGAAAGTAACAATACCAGTAATGGGGAAAAAATCTACAAAAAGGGAAAGGAAAGAAAAAAAACCTCTAAGAATCGCTCAGATGTACTAGAATTAAAAGTTCTTTTATGTTCCATAAATGACGTGCGGAATTAGACTCTATAACTCGAAAGTTATAAAGTAGGTATGTTTATTGCGCGCAGATGCACGGGGGATCGCTCCTCCACAAGCGTGCATACCCGAAGTGACGAACCATCCCACATTTATACAATGAAACAAATGAATATTCAATTAGCGCCTATACATATTTGTTACCTAAACCGCTTCGTATGTTAATTAGCTTATCAGTCCGTTTCCTGGAATGTGGTGGTCTTGCAGGTTTGTAGGTGAGTCATGTTCTTGTGACCATCCCATCTTCTCCAGCAAGGAGACTTAGCACTCCCTCCCTCTAGATAGCATTTGAATGTCTCTCATCTTCTCTCATTCTCTTTTAAATAGCCCCTTTGTTAGAGGAAGAGGGGCAGGCTCTCCTCAAAACTGTAGTTGTCTCCTCAGAGCTGTGTGCCTATGTGACCAGACACCGCACCCATGACCAGTCACCATACCCACATTCCTGAGTAGACATATACAATCACAATCGATGTCCATTGTCCCCATTTCACACTATTTCTCCATATCATAAACAAGGTCCAAATCTGCATGAGCCATAAAGATGAGACAAGACAGAAGCAAGTATTTTAGCAGAAATGTGCAATGAACAATTTTCTGGATAAAATAAGGTTGCATTTCCTTTGGAAGAGAGTAAGAATTAAAGCCTTCAGACACAAATAGATGGATTACTTGCATTGTACGAGGATAAAAACTAAGTCTCCTGCAGAACATAAGTAGACTTTGCAACAGATCAGCCAGGAGATGAATCTCAGACAGAGCTGACAAACTGGGAAAGTATCTATCTTATCTTTCATGCATATTTTATGTGACTTGTTTTCCCTGTTCAGTTCCATATTGCTGTCTGTGTGAACCTGTGAAGGTAAACCAAAGAGGATAAGAAGGAACAGCTAGCAAAGTGAACATGGACACAGACTCAAACACACAGCTTCAGAGGAGTTAACGTACCACTCGCTAGTTTGAGGCAGCCTAAGCACTTTACTCTTACAGAAGCAAGCCTACAGAAAAGAGGGGTTGTGATGAACTGCAAAAGTGTCAATAGAAAAACTGACAGGCTGTGAAGAGTCACAGAGATAGTGAGAGCAGGCTGCAATCACAGTAGGCAGGCTCTTCCAATACAGAGATAGGAATAGCTTCTGCTGTGAGCTGAGATGATGTGCTTACCTAGGGGTGTAGGCACTGCTGGGGCACTCATCCAGCTCACAGAAAGAATTTTCTCAAGCACTGACTACTGTGAGCCTCACAGAAGCTGTGGCTCATAGATGAACTGCCATCAGGGCTTAAATGTACTATTGAGATAGAAAAGCAAATTATAGCAGTTAGTTTATGAATGGAATAGTCCACTGTGTGGATGAAAAGACACACCAAGGTGAGGTATGAGGAACAAGATGGCTTGAGATACGGGGGGAACATAATGCAGTGTTTGTTCTGTAAGTGACTTGTTTTGATCACTGTTTACAAAGATTTCAAAGATCACATAACGCTTGGTCCAGAAGACATTTTGTCAGTGGCTGTGATTAATGCATGGTCATGAGGACTATGCAATACCATGCACTGCTTGCAGTAAGCTTGGAAGAGCATTAACCACCAATATAAGCTGTGAGTCATTCTTTTTGGGATGAGAACAGCATTGCAATCTCTTCATAAAGAGCATGTTGGTGCTCAATTGTCTGAGATGACAGCTAGTACTATGGCAAGGGATCATATAGTGTTTCTTGCCCTTCCTCCCTGACAGCTTTGTTGCAAAGGTGTCTTTGCTTACCCTTCAGTCCTGTGCTAACATGAGCACCTTTCTAGAAAAAAAACAATGCCAAATTCCTGGAGAATTTATGTTTAATATAACGTAAAAGTTACTGAGTACCTGGACTTTCTCCAAGAAAGAGAAATTACTTTACACATATCACAGACCAAAGACTCTGAAGAACAGAGTGGGAACTGAATCTTCCACATCCACAGGTCTCCCTGGTCATGGACACTCATTCACAGCTGAAGCAATGAGTAAGATAATGTTTGCTACCTTCTTCTGTGGGTTATTGTCTCTGTCTCAGAGGTGGCAGTGATATATGTACATGCCTCAATTGTTATGTTATGTAAATGCTTAGGAAGATGCATTTACACTAAGATGAGGCTTTCCATTAGAGCCGTGTGATCAGTATGCCCTGCTCCTCACCCCTGGTAATACGGTTAGCATAACCAACATCACTTCCTAAGACAAATGGCCATAAAATATAAGCATGCTGATCACTTATCACCTCCTTCTCTCTTCCCCTTTTCAAGTGTGGTTGTCACCAGGAAGTGATGACCCGCATCATAGTACAGCTAAGATTCCCTTTCAGCATTGTGACAAGACTATTTGCCCACCAAACACTGCTGCCAGGATGTGGTGACATCCATTATGGAACAGGGAAGTGTAACAGCACATGAGATATTGCCTATAAAATAAAGCAGCTGCAAGTCCTGCTGCTGGACAACAAAACCCATGGATCCCCCAGTGGTCTGGGATGTGTCCACCACTGTATTCTTCCTCTGAAGACTGAGTGACAGTGAGTCACGTTCCTTTGGGTAAAGTCTGAGTCCAGATTACGATGTATCATGCAGTGATTATTAAGAATTTGACCCCATCTGCAGAGGGTCCGGGTGACTAAAAGTCTAGGTAACTAAAGACTTCAGATAGTGAGAAAGCTACACTGATTACTAGAAATTTTGCTTAACTAGAATTATGATAATTGATAACTTTGTGCAACAATAAGTTACACTAAATGCTAGAAATCGTAGGTAACAATAAGCTATGCTGATAATTAAGTATTTTATGTAATAATAAAGCTCTAATTGTTAAGTACAATCCTGTGGTCTGTCCTCATTCTACCAAAAATCCCCAAAAGAACCTGTCTGTCCCTGTAGCATTGGGTGACAGAGCCACCAAGTGTTCACATGCTCCATCCTGCCAACTCTGTAAGAAGGGCAATCATCTCCAGCTAGGAGACAAAACAGGCAGCCAGGAAAGATAACAGCTTAAGCTGCTGCAGGTAGCTTCACCACAGTGCAGCCAGCCGTATCCCTACTCAGAACTGCCTGCCATCTGTTCTCCTTATGATACTGTTCACTTCTACACCTCAGATAATCACAGCTTCCACATTATCATTAGGAGAGACAGGCTCTCATTTAGACAGGATTTACATGTGACTGGAGGAGACGGGCAGTTAAATAAGAAAGATAGTCCGATGCATTCATTACCTTTGCGCTCAGAGGCCTTAGTTCAAGTTCCTCTTTTCAAGTACAGATGCAAGTCTGCCATATGCTGTGCAATTCTGCCTCAGGGGCAGCTTCCATAAAATATTTTGCTAGGAAGGGTTGTTCTCTTCCAGCTTATTTTTCTGTGTTACCACATTTGGCTCCAACTCCATTTGGATTCCAAATGGCCTAAATCTAGGCCAGTTTTAAAGTGGCAGCACCTCCCCACCCACACTCTGGCAGAGTTTTTCCCTAGTCAGAGGCACAGATTTTGAACCTCTGTGTACTGAGGTCAGATGCTGCCAGCCTAGAAGCAACCTGCCTTTACAGCAGTGTGACATTCTGCATAGTTCTCTAAAAGACAGTCTAGGAAACTCTGGGGTGGGGTGAGATTTCTGCTTTTTTTTCTTCCTGCTAATTCTTTGAAAACCTATCTCTTTAATTTAGGAGCAACCTTGATTTGAATAGTCTTAAGAGACACTTCTTCCACTTCTACCACCAGGCTAACTTTCGTCAGCAGGAAGTGGCTAAGAAATGTCATTTTGCACTCTTCTTCAGTGCTCAGAAAATAGAGAATGGAGTGAAAGTATGCTGAGGAAAGGATAATCACTACCATATTTTATGTTACATATACTGCAACATATTATGGAGCAAAATACCCTACTTCCCTGTAGCTTCTGATAAATTCTAGGGGATAGTATTTTCGGTTTCTCTCTTTCAACAAGACACCAGTCTATTCCTATTGCCCACTGAAGGAAAAATTAAGAAAACTGATCTGCATCTACATTCTCTGACTTGTGAATGATTTGCAAGCACATTTTACATTGGTTGCTAATTTTGTTTCTTGGCATGTAAAATCACACTAACCTTTCATCAAAATCATGATTTATTTATTGTGTTTTATACAATAATAAACTCATACGACCCAAGTCAGTAGTCTACATGTTATGTAACTGCAGTCTTCAATATAAATAATTGAATTAATTAATCTACTATATAAAAAACAAAGCTGAACCCAAGATTCTTCAACTTCAAGTACAATGCATGCCAAGCATATTCCAAACCTGCAAAATTGCTAAGATAAAGGAAATAACCCAATGCAGTGTTAAACAAGGGATGAATTACATGACCTCCTTACAAAGGAAGACACTTCCTATTCACTGAAAAAACATGAGAAATAGTGTTATATGTTCAATGGATACTTATAAAAACAGTTGGTTTCTACCTATCCTGAGATATCAAGCTGTCATGAAAAGCCAGAGTATTTCTGGATCCTCAAGACAATACACTTCTCTTCAGCTCTGCAGCTTACAGCTCTGCTGGCTGCTACTTCTGCTACCCAGGAAGACAACCTGTAAAACTGTGATGGCAAGATGACCAGAAACATCCTCAACTAGCATGTGGAATGGGGAATAAGGGACCCAGAACATGTGTTAAGACTTAAAACACTCACTATGGCTCTGCCTGGTGAATCTGGAATAGAGATAGGTGGAGCTGTGGGTTTTCTTACAATGAAGCTGTATTCACATCCCTATCAGGCATCTAAATTTAATATTTTTTTTTCCAGGAAAAATGGGATTGGGACTGAACCAGGAATGTAAAGGCACTGTGCAGTGAAGCAGAGAATAACATAAAAATTACAGCAGAAGACACAAATTCCTGTACTTACAGCTCAGCTACACTTCATCACCTAGCACTACCCGCTTCATATTTCTCTCTGTTCCCCATTAAATACCGATTAAATAAGCCATTCACATTCATTCCATTTCCTGTTTGGTTGAAAAGATAACCTTTCTGTTGTTTTTCAAACAAATGAGTCATGCTTCTAGGTCTACATTTGCTCAGTTTTCCTTCCAGTTTCTTTTTACAGATACTTTTCTTGAGCAAAAGGATGTTTTATGATGCTTTCGATACAACAAATTCTGATGCATCATCCCAGTAACTTCCGAGCATCTTCACTACTTATCAGAGGCTTGTCCTGGTTTTGCCTGGGATGGAGTTAATTTTCTTCTTAGTAGCCAGTACAGTGCTGTGTTTTAGCTCTGATGTGAGAACAATATTGCTAACACACTGATGTTTTTAGTTGTTGCTGGGTAATGTTTGTACTAAGTCACAGACTTCTCGGTTTCTCAGGCCCTGCCAGTGAGAGGGCTGGAGGGGCACAGGAAATTGGGAGGGGACACAGCCAGGACAGCTGACCCGGACCAAAGAGGTATTGCATACCATGGGACAGCATGCTTGGTATATGAACTGGAGGGAGCAGCGGGGCCTGCTGATCAGTGCCTGGGGACTGGCTGGGCATTGGTCAGCGGGTGGTGAGCAGTTGTATTGTGCATCACTTGTTTTCCTGTTTCCCTTTCCCTTTGGATTTTAACCTTTCCCCATCTTTTCATTATAACTGTTGCTGTTGATGATGATACTATTATTATTTCATTTTAATTCTGTTTCAATTATTAAATTGTTCTTCTCTCAACCCTTGAGTTTTACATTCCTTTCTGATTCTCCTCCCCATCCCTCTGGGTGCAGGGGAGTGAGTGAGCGGCTGTGTGGTGTTTGGTTACTGGCCGGGGTTAAGCCATGACAGGCTTCTGTTGTTAAAGTAACTACCAGTAGTTTGTAGGAACTGTATTTTTTCAAAAGACCAATCTTCATAAAACAAGTACTGGATTCACTTCTAACATGGAGTAGTGCTGAGCAGTAGAAACTGCAAAAAGATTACAAATAACACCTGGTAGCAAGGTCAGCTATATTAGATGTGATACTCTTTGTCATGTAATAATGTTGTAATAATGCAATGTAATAACATTCCAAGCTTCAGAATAGTGATCTCCCTTCTTCACACAAATTTTTGCATGTTATGTACCAAACATATGTACACTAAAAATAGATACTTAAAAGCAACGTGCAGCAAATAGCCTCCATCACAAGTTCTTCTTAAGAATGAGGGTGTGGAGGCTACACTTTATGCTAGGAACAAGCAAGATAATTCAAAGGTCCATGAATATGCCTCTCCTATTAAAACAGCACAAACGAGCCAACAGGTCCACCACAGAACCTGCAGAATATCAAGATCTTTTTAAGTTTCAAAAACAATGAAACATGGGAGTTAGAGATGATTTTCTAAATAAAAAGGTACCCAAAATTTGTTTTTTAACAGCCATTTTCAACAGCAGGATAAATAAGAGCAGGTGAGAAAGAAGGTACTAACAGACAGTACTTACTGATCTTTAATGAAGTTTTTTAATATTTTGTAAGATTAGTAACCCTGGCTTCCCTATATTTATTTATTCCCACCTTAATTACCTTACTCCTTCTGCCAGCTACGAAATTTCACTCAAATTTATGTGCCCTTAAATGACTACTCATAAAGAGGTATTACATCAAAAATTGTTGCTCCAAAAGGGCGCAATGTATTTTTAAGAGTTCTACATTAAAAAGCATAAGAAATCTGCTCATGAAATTTAGGAAAATGTTGCCCAAAAGAACTTTCAAAATAATGAAAAAGTTGTAGCAACAAAGACTGAGATTGTTTTTTCTTTTCCTTTTTTTTTAAAAAACCTTGAAAGGAAATGTGTGAGGAAGTCACAGTAGCAGCAAATGAGTAGTTCACCACTCAATCTTAAAGTCATTTAAAGACTAACACACAGTTCTGTAATTACTAGGCTGAACAGAACAACATTCAACATGGTAACAAATCATTGTAATGGTACATTTTTTTTTTAAATGAAAGGAACATTAAATGGGCAAAAAATATATTTGTATCTCAGATCCTTGTGGTAGATACTGCTAGAAAGGAAATCACCCAAAGCCAGAAGCATACTCATTAGGATGTACAACAGAAATATGCATCAATAACCTTGAAAAGGGGGAGGTAGAGGCAGGCAAAAGAACAACCCAGGGCATGGATCATACAAAAGTTGTGTGCTATCGGCAGACATTCTTGAGGTCAGCTTTATAAATAGCTAAGCTGCTGATGCAGCTACAGAGAATCCTTACACTTGCACACAGTGATAATAATGTATTCTATTTGTGTGTGTGTGTGTGTGTGTCTTACCTTTCATTAGCACAAAACACATTTGTAAAGCTCTGAGGTTTATTTTTTTTATTTAAAACTTTGCATCACAATAAACATTATTTTCAGCAGCACAGCACAAAAAGGCACCTACCCCGCCGCTGTGGCAGGCCTCAGAACTGTGGTCCTGCAATACTTACTCAGGAATAAACACCTATGTACCCAGTCTCTAGCTATCTAAAGATAATGGCACCATATGGGCCCATTTAAAAGCTGGCAAGGTACGCACATAAGGGGACCATGGACTGGACCCTGTCAGCAGGGTCAAGAAAAAATTTCTGGCATATGCAAGGCAACAGAAAACAGGAAAGGGAGTGTGAGGCCCCTGTCATGTTAGCAACCAGCAAATGAAGGACTTCTGAAAGCCTGGAAAGATCTTGTAATAGGAGCTTAACATATATAAGCATGTGTTTACATACCTGCCTGAGTAAAGGCTGTACAGTAGTATGTCACTAACCCTAACATGACAAGGAAGGTATCACTAAATAATCAAATAAATCATAGGACATGATAAAAAGAAGGATTCTAGGGACAGACACCAACAGTAAATATAAATTTCCTCGGAGGAAAAAGAATACCAAAGAAACAGAAGATTATGCCAGAGGAAAAATGTTTTCTATTACTTAATTTGTTATTTTGAATTACTCAGTTGAATCAGTTAATTAAGGTGAATGAGTAACAAGAAAATACATTTGATCTCAGGACTTATATTTCTGAGTAATGATAACTCTGTATCTACATTTGTTGTGAAGTCTGACAGTACACCCTGGTTTATCATCAGTCCTTAATACTAAATAGCATTAAGTATAGTCATACAGAGATTTCCATGCTATTTCTCTACAATCAAGCCTTTCTTTCGCATCTACGTTGTAACATTAAATTTTATTCACACATTAATTTGGAAACTTACTGCTATAAGGGGGTTTTCTCCACAGATTTAGATAATCAATAGGGTACTTTTAATTATTAATGCTTTAATATTTAATATAAGGACAATGTTAACACCTTCCTAGTTTCTGCCTTTCATGATAAATATTTCCAAAAGATATCCTGTAGCCATATTATTTTTTTTTCCCCAAAGATTCATTCTTTTACTCCCTGGGTGTTTCCATTTCCTATGCAAATTCTGTAAGATTAGCTGATCTTTTATGCTTGGGCAGAAAATACTACCATCTTATGGAACATCTTGAGTAGTGTCAATATGTCAATAGCCATGGGCAAAAGTTACATACAACATTCCTCTTTCTCTCCCAAAAGTTCTCTTTTGTGACTAGCCATTACTACAGTATTCCTCCTGCTCTACCCTTTCTATGTCTTGTCTCAGTCACAGTTACTGCCGAGGAGGTCTGGTAGACTCCTCTACCTCAGCTGGCTAAAATGCATGAAAGCTGCATTACCTGAGGGCTTTTCTACTTGTTAGTAAGCATATGAAAGCTTGCAGTGAAAGGACATCATCCCACCATCCCATTCCCCCTGCTCCCTAGCTTTTTTTTTCCTATTAAAGATGCAGCCACAGGAACTGGGGGGACAACAGCCAGGAATGTTATATGTTGAATAGTCAGTAGTCTCAGGAAGCTCAGTAACATTGATTCTGAAGCAACATAGCATACAGAGGGAGGGTAGAATTAAGCCTCCAAAAATCTTCAGGGCCAAACTAATGGACTTGGTGGCACTGCTGAATGAAAATCCTCTGTTTAATAAGTAGTATGATCAAGAATAGCAAGAAGTTTGGATCCAATAAGAACAAGTTGGTGAATTACACAAAAAATATTCTAGTGACTTTTGATCCATTGTTGGAACAGTTCTGAGATATTCAATATTCTTTCAGATTTTCACTTTCAAAAAGACTTCGTTGCCTTCCTGGAATTTAAGAGAAGATTTCTCTTCAAAGGCACTTACTCCCTCCTCTAGGGAAGATTCAAATGAGCGGGCCTGGTTAGCTCTGAAAACAGAACAACATGAAGGAAGCCAAGGAAAGGATAAGGGAAAGAAAGAGTAAAGGAAGAAGATAAAGAACTTCTTTCTGTTTTTCAAATTTCAAAAGCCCAAGAGGGACTACTCAGTGAAATTAAAAGATAGCAGATTAAAAACAGACAGAAGGAAACACTTTTTCACATGATGTGTGGTTAAAACTGCAGAAAAAATAATTACCACAGGAAGCACTGCAGTCAAGAACTCAGCAAGATTCTGATGGGTTTGCAGATGTATAAGGATATCAAACATACCAAGAGCAATTTAAAACTGCTGGAAGGCATATGTATTTCTTCAGGGAAAACTGTCCAAGCATTTTAAAACTGCACAAAGAATTGTGCTAATCAGAGTGAGATACAAAGAAAAAGGTCTCGGCAAGATAATGCACCCACAGGATGCCATTAAAGAAAAGTCACCTCCTCCTAAATCCTTTGCATTCGTTCTCTCTCCCTCCCTTTAAAGGAACAGTATGGAAAGGGACAATATAAGCCCCACTGAAAGATCGGTTCCTTTATGGTACTGTCTGAGATGAAAAGGATGCCAGCCATCTCCCCAGCATGCCAGCATTTCAGCAGCCTTCAGCCTGTCCCATGTATGTGGAAATGTATATTCACCTTGAAATTCATATATCTGTTTTTACGAATAGCTGGATTGTTTCTCATTTTCTGAGCTCAGATTGTTTTTTAAAAGCAGAAAGCACCATATGTACTATTTCTGTAATTTCCCATCTTGCTTTTTTACATGGCTAAGTAGTCATAGTAATGATGCTTGTTTCTTATCATTTCATGTTAACTGTACCTGCACTTTCATCTGTCAAAGAAAATCTAAAAACTGTGAGTTTTTTTCATTTAAATGAAACAGTTTGTCAACAGTACAACTGAGCGCAAATGAGGGCAAAACATGGGGAAGTGTTATAAGCAACTTAACAGCATTACTGACACTGAATTTATAGCCTTTTTAAACAATACAATTCAGTGCCTTTTTTTCACCCTAGGATCCCTTTTCCATCGGCTTTTGCTTGTTACTTTAAATCCTGTCCACCAAATGGGAAGAGATTATTCCCTTCCTTTTTGTAGCATCCCTCTAGGCATTTTAAGATGCTACTGTATCTCTTGAACTCCAAAGTACATGACAGTATGGCTAACACCAGTGCTTGACGTTACCCTAGCAATCAGACAGTAGATGGTACTTGGTATGTAAGAAAAAGAATTTTCTGAAGCATAAGGAATGTCACAAACCCAAGTTTGGCAAGACTGGCTTGAAACTCTGAAATGCTAATAATAACCCTCACTTAGGGTTATACGTATTCCAGCCTCTACTGGAATGCAGTTACTGCTACTATGGTTTTCAGTGTCTCCAGAAGAGTCCGATGTCCTCTCTCCTTGTACCCTTTCCAGTGATTGAAACCTTTGAACCTTATCTTTGTTCAAGCTATTTCAAAAACTTCCTAACCTCTCTGCTTTATATCCAGTCTTGCAAAGACAGGCTGTATGTCACAGACTGGGAGATACATCCTCTATAGAGACTGTTTGATAGGTTACACAGCACCGGAGTCACATCTTTATGTTCCTATATCCAGTCTTACAGCATGAGATGGAGAATCAATCAAAAAAAATATCACGTGCTGCCATTAATCCTCAAAAGAGTTGTCATCTTCTTAGAGACAGAATCTTTCTAATTGCCATTGAAACCTCAAAGAATAAAATAAGAAATAAAGTCATACATCTGACATAATACAAGAATAACAATATTAAACTGCATTTGACTCCCTATAAACCATCCGATTCCTTTCAAAACACACAAGCAAGAAGGGTAAGACTAAAATCTATTACACCTTCACAAAGCTGAGCAAACTTTCCCTGAATGTTAAAAACAAACATGCCTTTCAAAAGCAAGAGGGAAACAGTGGTATAGTATTATTCAGTAGTAAACTGTAAGGGCAACCTTTTACATGTACAATGCTCCTGCCAGCTGTCTGACAAAGAAACTAATACTAAAATCCCAATTTATCCTTGAAATAATGACGATCTACCATAAGATCTCTTCTGCCATTTATTTATGTTTGTGAATAGATGGACATACAACCTGCACAGGATCAAGGAAGAAGGTGAAAAATGTACAAAAAACCCCAGTTGTTGCATTCAAAACATTTTCTACAAGAAAGATTTCTTTCCCAAGAGATAAAACTTGCAAACAGCTTGAGCATTGGTTAGATGGGGAGACACTATTTGGAGGAACACTGAATAACAAGGCTGTGATTAGCACACTCTGGAAATAAGTTGAGTTTGTTGGATGGGTTAGACTAATTTTTTCACTTACAAATGATAGTATTACAAAATACTGCTGGCTGTACATTTTTGCTGATTATGCAATATATTATCTGGGGTTGAATAAAAAAATGATGCCTCAGAAGAATGAAGCAACCACCTTTTGATGTATAATGGAAGGAGCAGAGTAAGAAACATATACTAAAGAGTGAAGCAACAAAGAAATTTCTCAGCGATGTTTATCAACTGACCATACCAAGAAACTTGCTGACAACTTCAAACAACCTTTAGCAATTTTCCTTCCATTATAGAGTAACAACTCTTCATCTCAAATGCCATACCCATCCCCTCACCTACTTGTCTTGGTTGTGCACATTCCCCATGAAACAAGCCAGCTGATTGGCAAAAGGGGAAGGCAAAATACATCTCGTTTTCTGCACTTTCACAAGATGAATGTGCCAGCTTGAAGCCACCTTTGAAAACTGTTCTGTCTCCTTACTCTCCAACATGCAGTATCAGCAACCCCTTTTATTAACAGAGCTTCTATGTTATCTTCTAAATAAATAATCAGATAAAACTTCCACCTACCCCAGTCCTGCTGTTTCACTCCCTAACTTCACAGTATGGGACAGATAGGAGAGATGACGGTCTCTGTTTCACCAGTTTTACCTCACTATGTGTGCAGATAGGACATAGCTGTACAATTAAAAATCCACAGTCCAACCTCCTAGTTTCAGTAAATCCCCTGTTCCTGCAACAGACATTCCAGTTTCATCACTTTGCTTTTAGTCTGTGTTACTGATGGGAGATATACACTTTGAATGTCAGACTTACAGGATTATGTTCCCCTAAGTGTCACCCTCCTGAGGAAACCTTTCAATACGCATCACAGTTATATTGGAAACTTGTTTTTCATCACCCTCTCATTAGGATATCTATTCTTCTCCCCCCCCCCCCCCCCCCCCTTTATTTACCATTGACATAAATGCTAAATCTATGTGACGTAAATGGTAAATGGTAAAAATTGTCATTTTATTCCCCTTTCCTTTCCCAACTGTATCTCTATGAACAGTAGTTTCAATTTAATAATCTTGCTCTCTGAACCCCGCCACTGCTGAAATAATTTTTTCTGTTCTACATTTAGCCACACATGAAATTGTCATGTCAATGTATGGAGATTGCTCCAGTCCCTGTGCCATAAACAGGACCTCTACAAGAGGACAAGCCCAGCATGACACATTTACAATGAAACCAAGATACAGGAACAGGAGAATTAAATATTCAAACAAATATGAACTTTTTTTCTGACCAAATTTGAAAAGGTTAATAAAATTTCTTTGTTAGCTGGGATTCAGCTCCGATATTGTGCAGTATGCCGTCATTCAGAGGTACTGCCATCCCTCCAAACCACTCCACTGTACCCGCAGTGCCTTCAAGTCAAGTTTTAGAAGCAGCTGAGAAGACACTCTCTTAAAGATACTGTGAATTGCGAAGTTTTGATTTTAAAATACTACAGGAACTGTGGAGTATTTCAACAAAATTGGCTTAAGCACATGTCAATTAAAACAGAATTACATTTAGCATATTATACTGCATTTCTAAATGCTCACTAGCTTAATACTTAACAAATTATGCGGACTTGCCAGACAGGATTATCTGGTGAAAGTACAGAGGCAGGTTACTTTCAGACATTAGTGAGTTTATCCTTACCTGTTTATTTTATTCCTTTTCCACATACTTTGGAAACAAGTATTTTCTGTAGTTCCCTTATATTCTCCCGTCCTGTGAGCGAGAAATCACCAGAAGCAACTAAGGAATTTTAATCGCAAGAAATTTCTATGGCTTTTCAAGTAACTATCTGGTCTTCATTGCTACTGTGCTTGTCCTGTACTTTTTCATTAACCATTAACCACGTGTAGCACTCCGTTCATCAGCTTTGTCAGTCATTCTTTCTTTCTCAACAAGGGGAAGAAAGAAAACTTGTGAACTCGTTCAGCGGCGATTCACAGGCATTGGGGACGGGAGCCACAGAGCCTCGAGTGAAAATACACCAGGTGCCAACGAAGGCTGGAGTAGGGAGAGCCAGCTGCCCCAGCAGATCCTGCCACTGCCGAGGTGAAGCCAGGAAATTACACTGATGAAAATGTCTACGCATCTGCAATGTGTGGCAGTTCATGCTGGAAAGTAAGGGGGACAATAACGGCCACAGCAAGACCAGACCCGCCAGGGCAGCCGCAGCGCTCGGCGCACCCAGGGGCCTGGCTGGCGGCAGCTCGCGGGGCCGGCTACCTCAGGGCCCGGCTACCTCAGGGCCCGGCTACCTCAGGGGCTGGGGGAGGCTGGCTGCTACCCCGGCACTGCTGAGAGGTGAAACCTTCACGCCGACAACTCGGAGGCATGCTGCCCTTGGCGGGTGACGGGCGGGCCGGGCACCCCGATGCCTTCGGGGCCGGCCTCACCTCAGGCGGCACCACCAGCAGTGTGCCGCCATTTGCAGCAAGTGCCCCTCAGAAGGCTGGCGAACACCCGAGCTTCACACAGAGCTGTTTTAATTGCTGGTTTGTAGGACACAAGGTCCAGGCTGCAGCCGCCCTCGGTTGCCGCCATAAACCAAAGCAAATGCAGAGAAAAAAACCCCTCGCCCGTCAGGGCCGGGCCGCGAGAGCCCACCAGCGGGGCTCCATGGCGGGCTCACCCGCGGCCGCCCTCTGCCGGCCTGGCCGGGCCGCCGGAGGCCGTGCGGGGAGGGGTGGGGGCGGCGCGGCCCGCCCTGCCTGCAGCTCTCCGCGGTGCGAAACCGCCTGCCCTCAGCTGCGGAATGAGGCGAAGTCCAGGCTGTGTTTCGATTGGCCGGCACTGATGTTACAGGCATATTTATCTCTTTATTTACTTATTTTTCCTTTCGGAAGGCTGATTTTTTGTTTGTCCTGACTCACTCGAGGATTTAAACCCGTCAGAGGCAGAGAGTGGGAATTAGCTAAGGGGGCTTTCATCATCACAAGGTCCCGTCTGTGGGGGCTGTCCTTCCACAGGGTGGGTTCGGAGCCCCTCACAGGGCAGCAGCTGCCTGGCTGGCTCCAGCACCCAGCCGCCCTTTGGTGTGTGCTGCTGGAGGCCGTTCGGCAGCAGGCGCCTCGGAGAAGCAGCCGTGGTGAGCGCCCGCGTTTGCTCTTCCCATTCTCTCCCTGCCTGACCAGCAGTGGTGGCTGGGCAGAGCCTGGCAGGCCGCCCTGGTGCCCCTCGGGCCTGCTGTGCCGGTGCCAGCACAGGCCTCTCCTGCGTGCTGCACCACAGCTTTCACTGAGGAAAAGCACGGTGCTTCAGCCCTTGTATGGCCCTTTCTGTTCCTCAGCTCCTGCACGGGGGGAGGAAAAGTTGCATTTTACCTGGGAGAAGCCTTCACAGGACACCCCTGTGCACCGCTGAACAAAAAAGCCTGGAGATACGCACACTTAGGCACAACTTCTAGGATGCCTGCTCCTAACTTGCAGACGAGCAGTACCTATTCCCAGTTGAGTGCTCATTTTAGAGGAGGAGGCATGAGCTTGGCTCAGTCCCTGTTATTCATCACCCTGTTTGGGGGCTGAATGAAGCCAGACACTACCCTTGTGCAGCTTCAGAGCCCTAACAGGCTCTGGTCTGCTGTAGCAGCTGAACCCGGCAGCCCCTGCACCCTCAGCAAACCCTCCTGGCAGCAGGCTGCAGGGGCAGGGGGGACAGCTGCCACGGGCCCTGGAGGCACTGCCTTCTCCGGTGGTAGGGAGCAAATTCAATGCTTATGTGGCCGTTTCTCTTAAGGGCAGCATTAATCCAGTCAAAGCAAGTCTGCAGTTGACAGTAACACAGGCTTTCTTGGTCTTCCCTCAGCTATTAGTACTACTTCCAGTTGTTTCTGTGTCAGCGGGCTCTCATGTGGATACATGTCCCACACTGGATCAAAAATATCTCTTGCCCTTGTCTAACACTTAGTAGTGGATGTGTAGGGAAGAAAGAGTACAAATACGGGCTGTCAGGAAATTATTCTTCCCCTAAAGACTGCTCCTGGCACTTGGTGACATGTGGCCCATGGATTTCAGAGTGAAAGATGGTATTTTTGTAGTTAACGTCCATCAGCTGAGTTTTCTCTATCATGATGTTTAAGCCCTTTGTGAACCCATGTGAACATTTGCCACCTGCTGCATTTTGTGGTGGAGAACATTCAAGCTTACATGAGTAGTCTATGAAGAAGTATTTCTGGCTTTCCTGAACTGAGCCCCTGCACGCTTCAGGTAATGCTCTGTGACTTTTGTATTAGCAGAGACTGTAACTGAAGGTTTTCTGTTCTACTCAACTGCCTTTGGTTTTCTGTAAGTCTGTTATACTACCTTCAGTCTCTGCTTTTTAGCTGAGCTAAAAGGGCTGAACTTTCTTACTGTATTTGATTTTATTCCTCTGACCATCCTGATTGCTCTTCCCTGTATCTCTTCCATTTCTATTGCATCCTAAGCCTCCTTTCCTGCTCCTGTCCTAGGAGTTCCTGCTCCCTTATCCTTTCAAGGACAGCAGCTTCTAGCATTGTTTGTGAAGGTGTCCATACAAGCAAGAGGATCCAAGACCTTCTCAGGCACATTCTTTTCTCTGAAGCACTCTGTTTTCTCAAGCAGGACAAGTGCTCGTTTCGGCAATTGTGAGTATTTTGAGCCAAGCTGTGTAAACTTTTGTCGTTGTTTAGCCAGATATTTTCACAAACCACATAGTCCTTAGTGAAAACCAAATTAATTCTTCTACTCACTAGTTCTATAATTATCAGTTTGTTTTCTTCTATGACTAGCTGTGTTATGGGGTAATTTTTCAAGAAGCTCTAATCCTCACAGCTCACCTCATTTCTGTATTTGCTTTTGTCTTTGGACCCAATTCTGAGAGTACTACAGTAACCTGAAAACTAAGAGTTGGTAAGAGTCACACAGCGCACATTAACATCTTGCAGAAATTCTGCAGCAAAAAAGTATTATGGAAGTAATCAAATACTGAGAAGGTCTAACTAAATTAAAGTATTTAAAAATAGCGTATGTCTAGCCTTCTTTGTGAGGCAACAAAAGTATACATTTTCAGTACTCAGCTTAGCCATTTGCTTTAACCATTGTCATCATTGTTGGCAGAACCGTACATCCTTTTACCTTCCTTTTCTCTTGATGGCAGTTGGACAGACTGTTTTGGAGGATGGGCTGGTTGTAGAGGATCCCAGTTCTATAGCTGTTTCTCTGCTTGATGACCCAAAACGCCAATTCCTTACACCTCTACAGAATGTGTTTCAAAAGGCAAATAAAATGTAAGTCTTTACACAGAAGCATATTCACAGCTCTGAGGGAAGAGGAGGGGAAACTGATTCTAAGGGACTGGTGAGCAGCACTTTGGCATCACACCACCGTCTTCTCTGTGTTCCTAGTCACACCCAAACCATCACTTGGACAATACTGCCCAAGAGTAATTCTTTTCTCCACTTCATTTCCCTCCCAGCCTAGCTTTTCTGAACTCTCCTTTCTGAAGAGGTTTACTCTGACTGCGGCTCAGCTGACCTTCAGAGCCCATAAACCCAGGCTGCACTTTGACTCAGATCTGTCAGCTGTATTGATAATTTCATCTCCCTGTTCCCCTTCGTTGCCCCAGGATCTTGCAGCCAACAGATGGAAAACACCTCATTACAGCAAAGTATACAAACCTGGGTAACCAACAAGCGTGGTAAGACCCTGTTAATCACAGTTCAGTGTCTTGTGATGAACCAATCTTTCTTGCTAAAACATCTGCTAGTATCTGTGTAAAACGATGAGCAATTAGAGCAGAATGTCTTTGGGCTAAGAGCTTGCAATGTGAGCGTTACACAAACTAATTTATTCTGAAGTCGCAGATGTGACTAATTGCAATATCTAATGAAAATCATATAGCTCTTGGACATAGTTGTGGTTATATTAGGTTTTCAAATACCAACTAAATTGTGCTCCAAGTTAAGGAAGGAAGATGTAAGATTTAGGATGCAGAAGCAACCCAAATTAAAGCAATGTGGATGTTTCAAAGGAAGATACCTCTTTTCTCTGTCTGCTGATACTGCTACTGAAGTTTCCAAGACGTTAGACAAACAATGCCTGAGACACAAAGCAATATACAAGCAGGAGATTAACAACCCAAATTAAAGCACCACTAAAACAGCAATAACATAAAGCCAAAGTCATCTGAAATTCAACTTACTTGAAAGGAAGTGGCTCATCTGGTGATGCATTTCTCATCTGGTTTTGCAGGTACAGGCTGAAGCAGCGATTTGGTGTTAAAATAAATCTAACTTTAGCACTCTGTGTATCAGGATAAAAGTGCTGCAGCCACATGCTGTAAAACACTAGTCTGACACAAATCTACTCATAGGTTCAAATGCATTTTAACTGTTTTGCCAGCTGAACTTCATGCTGGAAGGCTTCACATGGGATCAGACACCTGATTATATCTGTTGTCCTGCAACTAATGTAAAAGCAGCACAAACCTATCAGGCAATTAAATCAAATCTGTACCACATAGCTGTTCCTGAGACAGACTGCTTTTGTATTGGTGATGTTTTGATAGCACAGGTACCTGCTGTTAATGTTTAGGGCCAGACTTTACAGGTATCATTTTGCACTTGCCACAGTTGTGGGCGGTTTGGACAAATATGCCAACAGGCTTACCTGTCACTGAACAGGCTTACCATCACCATTTTACTGTGGTGCTTTTTTTTTTTTCATGCCATCTTCTTGTTTGCCTGTTCCAAATGTAATAAGTACAACATTACAATAAAGTAATGTGGGGTTTTGGGGTTGGTTTGCTTGTTTTTTACGGGTTTGTACTGAATTATAGAATAAATCTCGGGGATTCTGTTTTCCTCTTAACTCTTCTTAAAGGCTGTTTAATATATCCCACCCCAAACAACCCAGAATTAAAGCAAGAGATGCATGGTGTACCAATATATCCAAAAGACGACATTCATTCCAATGTAAAATGAATAGCATTGTATTAACGTTTATTTCTAATTACAAGAAACAGAATATCAGTCCCTTATTTGTACAAAAATACCTGAAAGATTACAATTAGGTTCACAAGCCAAAAAGCTATTTACAGTATGAAGCAAAGCATATTGAATAAAGGTTTTGTCTCTTAAGTTAATACCTTTTGCATTCCCTGAAACTTTAAACTTTATTCCATTTTACAGTCACTAAATCTTGCATTGTGACAATATAATTTACGATAAGCAAGTCTTGCCACTGGAAAGGTGCATTGATTGGTCAAACTGTCAGGTATTTAGTGCAGAAAAGATAAGACAAAACATCTAAACTGAGGCACGTGTTTCTTCAAGATTAATTAACAAATAAAAAGTTTTTTGTACTTTAACACCTATCGTAACATAACTTAACTAGTAACCTCATTACCAAAATGGTTTGGCATTTTCCTTCTCAACATATTCAAGATTGCTACATGAAGTATTTATTTAGAAAATAAAATCACAGGCAAAAAGATAAAAATTCAACAGGCTCCAAAACAACCCTGAGCATCCCCTTTACATTCATGTCATTTAAATACAAAAATAAGAGTCAAATGTCCTTCAGTCCTTGGTATTCTGAGCTGGCAGCCAGCTGAATCTGTTGGAAAACTAAGGTGGTATTGACTGTTTTCCAGCAGAAAGAAGACAAAGCAGTGATCTGCTTAAGTAAGATTGTTGCCACTTTGAAGGTGGTCACTTTCTCAAAACAGCTCACTTTAGCTGGGAAAAGTACAAAATACTAAGTCAACCATCTACATACAAAAATCATGATTCATAGTCAAACTTTTATTCTCAATTTAAATAAGATGCAAGGTTTTTTTTTTTTATAAATATGAAACACTGCAAATACTATCTGCCTACTGGGAAAAATGCATGGTTGTCACTAAGCTATGTAAACAGAAAAACTTAAAACTACAGTATAAATGGTCTTATTAAACTGGTAATGTAGTCAATACAAGTATCTTTTTTCTCCTAATAGGGGCCAAATAGAAGCATGCAAAGTGAAGTCAGACTTAAGTTAGCTTAATTTCAAGGTTTTAAAATACATTGTCTAGAAAGCAGGAACACTCATTTCACTATGTACAATTAAAAAACAAAACAAAACAAAAAAGGCTTCTACTAAAAACAAAATCAAGTTTCTTCATTTTTAATATCTAGACATTAAATGGAAAAAAAATACTAAATGTGTTCTGTAAACTAAAATACAGTGTTTCTATACCATTGACATAGTTATAAGCTGATATGGACGACTCAGGCAGGTTATGGTTTGTCTTAAGCTATTCTCAACACTACATGAAGACCTAAAGGTATAGGATTGGTTTTCCTTCTTTACCCTTTCAGATGGCTAGAATTTCAAACCCAGTGGCAAATATTAGTAAGGATGAACTAGCCTGCGTAAATCATTTACCATCTTTAGAATGCTCCGTTCTGCACTACACTCTGCAAGTTCCCAGGGTGGAATACTTCTCGCTGTGGCTAACTGCATGAAGTACTGGGAAGTCAATTCCGTAACAGCTCCTGCACCGACTGTGCTGCTGAAAGAATGATACTTGCAACTGGAGGATCTTGGTGGGACTTGTCTAACTTTAATACTGATTCATCATCAGAAAGAGTTACTGTGTAAACATTAAATAACTGACTTAAACGTTAACAATAAAGTAATTCTGATGACAAACCAGCACTGGAGCAGGACACATCCTTGTCTGCCATAGGTACTGGCGTGCTTTAGCATATATGACACAGGGATCACCAGTTACCTCGATGGATGGCATTGCCAGCAGCTAGCTCACAATGAAATGTGTTTCCATTCCCAGTATGTTCTTTCTCACTGTGTAAACTTTCATGGCCCAACAGAAAGCAGCAGGGGTACAGTTCTTTTTATGCCCTATTCCCCAGGAGAGCTTTGCGTCACTGTAGCTTTACTATATGGAAAGAGCTCTTTGAAACAGTCTGCAAATTCAAGGAGCTATAAAGCTAAAAACACTGGTTTTTTGTTTGTGGGTTTTTTTTTGTTTTTGTTTTTAAAATTATTTATTTTACTATTATTTTGTCATACTAAGACTACCCGCAGAAGAATCTTCTCACAAAAACCGGTGGTTTCAAATACAAGTGTAGTCATTCAGTCCTATTCTATTTAGTAACAGTAAGTTTCCTCAGGAAAACAGTCAAAAGGCTGTAAAAAACAAACCACCACTCCAATAATAAAAATTTGTGCATAGAATCTAATACAGTCTTTGCATGACTGGATGCCACTAATATGCCATCAACATACTACAGCCATAATGCTACAAGTCAACAGTTTTAGGAGTACGTATATGGTGGTATGTTCTTTTAGAATTGTATCCTCATTTCTTCTTCAAAGACATCTGCAGATCATCGAACCTCAGGTCTCCAGAGAAGTTTTGAGACACACGCTCGCACACACACACACACTTCTTGATTTTCTTCTAGATCCTTTTAGGCTGAAGCATTCCATACATTTTAGGGTGCAGATTAATACCCAACTCCTGCATGAATTTTAAAAGCCACATCAGCTCCTAATATAGGCTGCATACAACATCCGAAACAAAGTAGGAGTGCAAAAAAAGTGATCAATACAAAAAGTAAACACACTAGTCTTAATTGTCAAGATTATTCCAGGGCAAGAGTTCTTTTCAAAGATTTCTCTTCACACTTGTTTCTGTTAAGTGGCCCAGCCAAGATAGTTTCCAGTTTTGTTTCAAATTTACTCATCGTTTTACATACCCTCCCCCCATTTTTGGGATGCTGGGACACTCAGCAGCAATCACTCTTAGGTGTTAGACAAACCAGCAATCTTGGTCTGTTGGCACCTGTCGAATCCATCCCTTTCAGAGTCCCAAGGTGCATAATATTTTAATTTATTTTTACCAACTTACAAATCTGCCAATTCCCCAGTGTCAACGTTCTCTTACAATTACTCTCCTAGCAAATCCAGTCTTCAGTGAGAGTCGGATTTGAGGTCATAAGGCCACTCGGATGCAGTGGTGTTTGAGTTTGCAGGGCAAGACTCCTTTGTTTAGTTGATAGAATTCAACAAGCTGGATTAGATCACTGAATTTGGTGTTCCCATCATCCAGGCTGAAAAATATCTGTCCATCATCTTCACACTGGGGAAACAAAACATCCTTTTCAAATTAGACTGCACATGAAGAGATGCAAGTGTGGCAAAACATAGAAGAGTACCAGCGTGTGACTTAAGATAAATGATGGGCACTGCCCAAACAGCCTAGCGCCCAAAGATCTTCATGAACCCATGCACAGCCCTAGAAAAATACCATGTTAACCCAACATTCCTTTATGAAAGTGAAAGCTCATGGGCAGAGTAATTGAAAGTTGTAGACACAGCACCGGTCTTCATGACATAAAACAAAAATACCCCAAATATATCTGTTAGCTAGTTGTAAAATTGGCAGGCAAAGCAATGGAAAAGAGGGTTTGGACCAATAAAGAGGTCTGCACGATCTTAAATTTCTAATGCTCTTTTTGATCAAGACAGAAATCAAATAGGTTCTCGACATTTCAGTGTAACTCTATTTTAAGCTCCATGTTATTGGATAACCTCCAGAATAAAGCTTTTTAAAGTTTCCCTGTTATTCTACATTTGCCTAAGTGATAGGGAGACAACTGCTGCTGTTGTTGCTGTGAATCCCAGAGAACAAGTTCTGTGCATTACTTCTATGCCTAAGTGACTTACACTGGTTTTCCAGGCAATGTTAACAAAGAATTTTAATCAGACATTTGACAATTCTAAAGAATACTTGCTAATACACTTGCTAATGGAAACATCCCTGTTAATGACATCAGTAATTAGTAAGAGGTCTCTTCAGATGCTGGCAAAGCTTTAGGATTTAAAATTTCTTTTTTTTGTGACCAGTATCAAAAAATAATCTTCTTACCGGCAAGATTTGAAAATGCTTTATTTTCTGATGATGGCACAGCGTAAGTACAAATGCCTTTGGATTGCTTTGGCTGTCCCGGAGAAGAAAGAGTCTAGGAGAGAACATTTTTAAGTACACATTGAATACCACAATCCGTTTCTTCATAAATAATCAGAGCTATTCAGTCATTCTGTGCTATTGCCAAACTCTTATTTAGTTTCATTAACAGGTGGTTCCATAACTGGCAACTCGCTTTCAGTTTTTATGCCATGGCTATGCAACACTAATAGATGAAGAAATAAGAAGGAAAAGACATATGACGGTAGTTCTTCACCTGTGAACGTATGCATCAGGATTTTTTTAAGGGTGTCTCTAACGGATCTCTCCATTACTGACAGGTAATTTCATGAGGAAAATGTTCTTATTGAACTCCAAAGCAAATCTGGATTTCTGTAGATGGGTAATACATGAGGATCTGTTCCCACTCTCCAGTATCTTACATCAGTTTACAGAAATCCAGTGTTGGCAAAATTAAATTTCAGTTAAATGGCTGCAATTGCCCCAAACCAGCTCAATACTTTCTTCAAACAACTTATCAGTTAAGTAGCATCCACATCATCAAGATGGGGAAAACACACTGATTTTTCCTCTATAACAGTCACAGTACTTTTCCCTTGAGCATCATTGGAAAAGAATATACTTTTAGGAGTATAGCTAGCAACATCATATGCTATGTAACTGTCACTTTAAAGTTGACGCACAAAATTGAAGTCCTAACTTAATGGTTACACACATACTTGGAAGAGGAGAAGAAAATCTCATTGGAAATGTTTCCTCCTCTTGACATTTATGAACTAAGGAAGGAGAACCTCTCCATGACACAGCAAACAAGAATATACCTTTGGCATAAGGCTCACAGTGCTAATCACTAGTGGATTTGTGAGATGGCCAAGCACAGCACCGGGGCAGGCCTCAAGCCCTCTTAATTGCTAACCACTATGCCAGGAACACACTCTTCCAAGGCTGAGTTGCAAGAACTGCTCGTAGTCTTATGAACCCAAAAGAACTTACTCCAGCTCCTCAGAACTGATTGAGAAATGTCACTACCGCAAAAATGCACCATCATAACCAGAGTCAGTCCAATACTCAGAGACAGGCATGTCTTGCCACCACTGGAAACCATGCATGGTATTTCAACATTCTTTTTAGTCCTAGCAAAACCAGATGTGTGGAAAAGGGACCAAAGACTTTACACATTCAGATCCATCTCAGGGAGAAAGATCTTAACTGCCGTGTGGTTACTGCTGTTCATGCAGTTATCTCTAAATTATCTTTCATCCCATTTCAGATAATGCACGGTATCATAAGCTGGTGGCACAAAGAAAGCTCAGCACAACTGATCCTGCTCACTCAACTTCTGGCAAGCAACAGGGTGTCCACACAGACAGATGCATCCTCAACAGTATTTTCCAGAAACAGTCAAATGATAGCAGTATCAGCTGCACATACACATCGCTGAACAACTTACATGACTCGTGAGAAGACTGTTAACTTTCTACTTTCTTTTGTTCAAGAACACACAGAGCAGGAAAACACAAGCAAGACTTTTCTGTCCTGAAAACCACGATCCTTAGATGTCAGAGCACATCCGTAACATGGTTATTTTGCCACTGCTGACTGACCTCGCTACAGCCAAACCAACCAATCTTCACCTTCCACAGTAAGTAAACTCACTAGGCACAAATTTAACAATGCCTCAAAGGCATTAACACATTTATGAAAACCCCGAGAAGGACAGGCCACTGGATTCCTAAGGCAACAGAAGTCAAAAAAGCCTAGAGATTGTAAAGATCTGCAGTGTGAGAGAAGCAGAAACCCAACAAGTCAGCAGTGCTCCTTTGCTTTCTCAGCCTCTCTTCTCTGTTTGACCTGCTAAGCTAAACCCCCAAAGCCTCAGTCCAGCAAAAAACCCAAAACGATAAAAACCCCATGCTTGATGAATATGTACAAGCACTAGCCATTTCTATTTCTCTAATGTATAACTAACTACCTCTGTTGGAAAAAGAAAAAAGTTTAAGTGTGTTCTTAATATTTTATTTTTCAAATTAAGAGTTAAACCCCACTCCTACAAACACATACCCTGACTTTTTGAAATCCAGGCAGGCTATAATGGGACTACTCAAGAATCGGGTTACTCAGAAGTGTTCATGAACCTGTAAACCCTTGGAGCGGCAATTCTGCTCTTGTCTGTACCGCTTATCATCAGATCATAAATAGTAAGCAACAGGAATACTTACCCATCTACAAGCCCTTGCTGCTTAATAATCCTGTGAGATTCTTCTCTAGAGATTCTGCCGTGAAACCAGTGCTGTGTCCTATGAATAACTGAAGGCGAGAGTGAAAATAGGGAAAGAGAGGATGGTTAAAAACAGTGAAATATGCAACATTTTTTTCCACACACTAATTATTTAAACATTTTAAAAGTGGGTATAGTTTTGTTACAGAATATCAAATATCTTTCATGAATCAATATAAAAAATGAAACAATATGAAAAAAAGGACCAGCTGTTGCATCTAGCTAATATACCAAGTAGACAGGCAATGCCTCCATGTATTTTCTGATTTGCAGATATACAATTAGGTTAACAAGAGAAATCTCTTACAGTACTGCCTTTTCATAGCTTTTTGAAAATGTTGGGACTAAACCGTTCTTGGAATACAATGTATATGCTAACGAGTCAGAACCAAGTCCCTTTAACTCTCAAATAATGAAAAGCACTTTAGCTTGTACTTTCAAGGGTGGAGTTACCCCCAAATATTTTTACTTACTGTTTTACTGTTTTTCAAATGGTGTTTTTAAATTCTGTTCAACAGAATAAAAACACATAACAGAAACAGGGAATAGTTGTGTTTCCTCTAAGTAGTCCAGGATATGAATACGCAATTGCCTCTTATTTTAATAAACTTAAAATCTCAAAGAGATGTTCAGGACTCACAGGCATCCATATTTTACATTATTCAGTTGTTATGGAATGAATGCTATTTTAAAGACTTCTAGGAGATTTTTTAATATTTTTTTTTAAGTCCTTAAAGATTAACAGATCACTCACTGAGTTTCCTCATCTAAAATGAAAAAAATACTTCTGGATTGTTTTCAATGGATACATTTACGGAATCTGGTTTTATAAAATCTGAGTTTCAAAAGATTAATACTGAAGAAAAGTTTGAGCATGTCTTCAAAGGAAAACAAGTTTCTTTCTACTATGTCTGTATGGGCAAGCATGTGAATGACACAGAAGCTGCTAATAAACATAAACATTGTATTTAACATTGAGGCATTAATACTACACGACTGCACTCTATCTCTGTATGAAACGTAACTTTTATTTACCCACAGAGGCCTCTGATACTATGCTTACAAACCAGCAGAATTTACCTGTACTCAGTGTGGAAGGATGGAGTGGACTTTGGCTACCCAAGATGTTCATTCTTGTGCTACGTTTCTACAGAGAAAATGAATTACCGTTAAATCCACACTAAGGCCTCAACAGAAGAGAATCAGTGCACATGCAATACAGATTTAATTTACAGGAAACTGGGGGCTGGGCAAGTTTAATGCAAGGATGAGAAAAAGAAATGCAACTTTGAAGGGGGCTAATCTACAAGCAGCAGCTCATTTCAGTTGGCCACAAGCCAGATGTTAATGATGAAAGCTCAGTATCTAAAAAAAAAAAAAAAAAAGGAAAAAAAAAAGAAAAAAAAAAAGAAAAAAAATGACAGAAAAAAGAAAAGTCTGATATGTTTCTGCTCAGGCAAAACACCAGGCACTCAGTAAATCAAGCAGTATTTCCCTCCCGTACATAAAGCACCAGCTAATGCTTCAGTAATGACTCCTAGTCCCTAAGAGACGAGCATGTGGGAAAACTTGTACTGCAGCTGTCTGTCCACAAGACACTATAAACAAGTTACATCAGTTTTCATTGCAAGAGGTCCTGCCTCTTGTATATTCTGCAATTAAACTTACTGGGAGCAAGCCATTAGTCAGAGCCCCAGCCTCTTCCATGTGGGGAAGCATTTAATTTGACATATTCCTCCTCAGAGACTGGTTTTGCAAACTGGCAGTAAAGTTCTGGTGGGTCTGCTTTCCCCCTCAACTTTCCTCTGGACACTAGGGGGACAGAGAAGCAGTGGTAGAAGGTTGTTGTGAATGTGACAGTTTTGCTAAAGATGGATATTGACTTTCAGATCTGCATGCTTGCAGTGTGATTGCTTCAGGTCGGAGCTAAGCTATACTGTGACCAGCACTGCACTAACATCATAGCACACTCTGTGTTTTGGCTCTCAACAGACACTTACTAATTACAAAAATAGAAAAGAAGAGAAGATAGCTACCCTCCAAGCATGTCCTTCTTCCAAGGCAGCACTCTGTGCTTCAGCAGGATTTTCAATAACTCTTCCTATTTGCCCCGAAAAATCCATTGCTACTAGTGAGTTTTCAGATACACTTCTCTGAAAAGGAATTTTCACTTGTTTCAAAAAACGGAAAGAAAAAACCAGCTTGAGAGTTTAATTTCAAAATGTTTTGGTTTTAGAAAACTATCCAAAGTTATCCTTCAACAGCACAGAAAATACAGCTCTTTTTTTCCCCCCCTTCCAAAAGATTCACAGACACAAAAATAGATGGCTTTACTTTTTAGACCTTAGGGGAGGGAGAGGATTCAAAGGCTGAGAATAAAATCTTGTATTGCTCAGGTTGCCCACTTGCCCTATTACTACACTCCAGTCATTTTCAGGGCCAGTTGGGATCCAAATATAGGATCTTCACTTTTAGATAGCTAACATTCAGCTCTTGGCCCAACATATTTTAGGAAATTTACGTGTTAGTTTTGCCAGACCTAAGCTGGCTTCTGCAGAGACAGCCAGATGTCTCTGTACTGTACATCTCAAAGTGCCTGACGTATCCAAGATTTTTCAATCATGTGGATCATGTAAGCCTAAGATAATGGAGAGCCAACCATGTAAACTGTACTCATGTGAAACATGAACTTGACATTGGTTTGCTACACAATGCTGAATTTACGTTTCTTAGCATAAATTTTTCCACTTTTAAAATGCAAAAGCAAACATATCTTTTCCAACATCATACATTAATGAGGTAAAGTTCATTACTTACTACTGGTGTGGAAAAGTGTGGAAGCATGGCTTTTCTCTGCTGGGGAATTCTGTAATTCTGATACAGTAGCATTCCATACTGCCAACAGAAATGCAAGGCCATTATTCAAATATATACCCTAGGAAAAAAACTGTAGTAATCTCATAATACCATTTACAGTGGAGCAAAGTGCCACCAGCTTATTATTTTCATGATCAGAAGCTGTCCCAAAGCAATTTGCATTGAGTAATAGTGATTGGCAGGTGGCAATCAAGCAGTATATATGCACAGGTTTTATTTAAAAAGCAACACTTTTACAAGCCTGAGTGAAATACACAAGTACTTTCTGTCACTCTCAACTACCACCACATTTTCCTTGTAGAATACGAGCTTTCACTCGCGGTCAGAACACAATTAACTCCCCCTCTTTTCACCCTCTAGTAATGTGAACTTAAAAAAAAATCTGCTTAAGACATTCAAACTCAGTTTTCATAATGATAAAGAATAAGAACCTTTCTAATACACTAGCTCTTTTAATAAATTTCAGCAGGAAGTAACACTTCTGGTACTTTTCTCATCCTTACAAAAATAAGGTGATTGAATTCCAGTCATGCTCCTTGTTGAACATGATAAATTTTAGCAACACTAGTAGCTAGGATGGTAGGAAAACACCTACTCAGTGCCTTCCCTAGAGGCACAGTGCTGAAGTATAGCAACACTGGTTACTGAATGTTCTATTTGAAACGGTATATATAATTTTGTAAACAGGGTAATATAGGACTATGGAAAGCTAAATCAGTAGGTAAATAAAAAAGAGGCTCACGGCCACGGCCCAGGGGCACAGCCTTAATTTTCCCTGACTATACACTTTTAATCACCTTTCAGTATTCTTTAAAAACAAACCCTTTTCTTCCCCTAGTGTTAACTGCCTAAGGGTGAATGTTACATGCTAGTATACAGAAATTACTGCCATGCAGTACTGTTCCTGCCACAGGTTGCACTGCGAAGAAAGATTCCTCTGAACGGTCACAGCAAGATGCATGTCTGCGTATTTGGTAAGAACAGCTAATTCTGTACAGTGTAAAGGCTTTTCCTTGCCATTCAGAAACATTAGTGCCTCGACCAGTGTAACTGATTTCTTCAGAACAAGCGGTATCTTCAAGGCACAATTCACTACAATTACCTGATCCTCTGTTTGAGCACTTTCCCCACAATGCAAAATTCTGTGTAAACAGGGAAAGTAAAGGACAGCTGAGAAGAAACACTTTGACTTGCCTGGGGACTAAGACTCTTTACCATAATTGTTAATGTATCAAGTCAAGTCAAGTAACTGGAGAACAGATTATGATAGTCAACAGGTATCAGCTCCACAGAAATCAAATACGCATCTTGTAACCGGAATTGCTTTTTACATCCTGGCCCATACTACGGCTAGTGCACCTGCTTTTGTAACAGCTTAAATTAGGAACTTCTGTATTGCAACACAGCATCTCTTACAATTAACAAAATAACAAACGAGATAATATTTGGAGAGCATTCAAAGAGATGTACTCTGGTTTGGAAGGTGACCACTTAATGTAGATGGAGAACAGACACTGCGATTTCATACCCGCAGGTCTAGGAGTCTGATTTGCTTTCCCTATGCTTACAGGGTTTTGCATGATGGACAGTCTGCACGGGGAGAGAAACAGGTAATTGTAGCAAACATTTGTCATGTCTTATGTCTTAATGACAAACAAATGAGATAAACTGTTTTGAAAGGGAGGGGAGGAATAAACAACGCTCATGCAGCGATGTGAACCTCTGTGGGTTCTCCTAGTCAATGCCACATATGGACCAGGAAGCCGTAAAACCTCATACTCTTTTTCTGATGCACCCGCTCCCTTTCAGCTCCTTGGACACACGCTGTAGGAATGCATCTTCTTCCACAGGTGAGTGTGAAACACTAGTGGGGAAAAGGGCATTTTGCCAGAGAGGGGTGTGAAGGCTTTGCTGATGCAGGCTGCTACTTAGGCAGGAACGGCGACTCTGTTCATTCAGCACAGCAAGACCAAATGCGCGCAGCACCCTGGGGTTACACGTCCCATTCTGGGCGCAGCCTCACAGGTGGCAAACACCAGCAGGATGCTGGCACACTGATCTCGGTGCCTGGAGAGAACAGCCATGCCCTCACTTCCAAATCTGAAATTATTTGTTTGCTACTGAGAGCGCCAAAGTTGACTGAGTTCAAGGTTCTCCATCCTATTTTGCTGGACATGTATCCAGTAACCGGCACTACAGTACCACTTTGGGCATGCCTCTATTTTTTATCACATTTTGTATATTACACTTTGACACAGGATATTACAGAGGAAGATAACGTATAGACAGGAGGTGGATTTTCATGGGTAACACATTATCTGTACATATTTATTGTATTATTTCATATATGTGTATATTCCCTTTAATATGAGGGAGGACATAGTAAGGTACAGAGAAGAATACAGTCGTTCTCAAGGCAGCATCTTCAGGGAAAGGTTTAGAACCAAACCAAACCTTCTGCCCATTTCTCTATGAAGATCAGGAAGTTCTCTGATCAAAAGAGCCAACTTTCTCCTCAGTTCCTTCCACGCTGATTTTGTTTGAAAAAAACGGAAGCCTCCTACAATATTATCAAGAAATCTCATTGTGTTCTTTCTCTCAGATATGAGTAACTTTCACTCAGAGATAGGGTTGCTTATTTTTGTTACTTTTTTTAAATAGAACCTTCAGAAGACTTAAAAAAATTGCAAAGGCTCTGGATAGCATTCTGTTATATTTAAGATAACCACTTACCATTCTCAATACATTTTCTTTAGCTTATGATAACTTGCAAATACCTTGTTAAGCAGGTTTTTTTATTAATTCACATACCATAAATTTGGCTCCAGAACTACTATTATACTTGGTTCATATGTGAAAGGAATTGAGCTCAGTCCTGTGCTTAAAAGCTTAGGAGAGACAGGTCTGCCTGGCATTTTGTTCTTAGCCACATTGTTCTGGAGGTAGATGATGTTTAAGAACATACAGATATCTTCTCATGAAGAAAATAACGAATGCAACTTGACTATAGGCATAGCTCTGTTCACATAGATGAAGTACCTTGAGGAGTCGAAATGCAGTCATCCAGCACGTCCTGCTTTGTTCATCTTCAGCACACAACAACCTCAGTTCCTTCGTTTCATTTCTCACTCTGTTGGGCTATAAAGTATTAAAGGGAAGTCAGCTACATTCAGTAGAAAACCTGCCACCACTAACTTTACTGCAGAGTAAAGGCAGGTACAGTATTAGTCTAAGAACTGGCCAGGAAAAGCTCACACCACCCTGAATTAAAGCTCAGGAGAGGCTGAGAATGCTTTGAAAGAAATAACTTCCTCAGCTGGGTCCAGTAAGACAATGTCAGTGCCTGCTTTGAAATACCCTGCCGTTCTGGCATTTTATAGGAACAAGGTACTTGGGCCATGCTAGAACCAGAATCAAGGCACTTGGGTTGTTTTTGATTTGTTTTGTTTTGGTTTTTTTTGAATTGTGACAAGTTTTATGAGACCCCGTTTTGTTATGAAGAACCTAAGTTTCTGTAACTGAAGGTTACTGAAAGTCTGTGTCCATCAGTTCACCATCTGTCCTGCAGCCGGTGTCTACTCTGAGGCAAACCCATGTCATCTGGATCTAAATGCAAACCTCTGGTCCACAATAATGGTACAATTAAACCCAGTGAGAGCTTGATCCTTTGTTGCAATATAGTTTTGGTGCTCACTGTCCGGAGAGACTTTGCTATTGAATTACAGTACTTGGAAAAAAATTTTATCTGTGAGGTGAATCAAGGCCGCCTCACAGGCACACCATGCTTCAGCACAGAACTGATCTTGCACAGAAATTTCCCAAGCCAAAGGAGCACCAGATAAAGTGTTAAAAGTGTCACATAAAATGATGGCAAGATTCATAGGACATGCCTGCCAAATGAAAGACGTCCATGAGATCAAGTCCTCGTGACAGAAATGCTTGCAGAGTTTTACATACTAGTCCCATTTAGCTGATGGCTGGTAGAGGAAGGGGGTGACGACTCTGAGCTACCAACACCATCTTGCAATTTGGAAGAACTTCATGAGAAGAATTACCTTTATACAAAATCCATACTCTGCAGGTGCATTGTACAACTTCTTGCCTGCTATCAACGAGAAGATATTGCTGTCTTCTAGGTCCGCCAACAACTGCAAATGTCTTGGCTCCTGGGGAAATACCGCGTTTTATTGTAGGTAAGTGTAAAGATTTTGGAAGATCTTGCTGCAAGCTTTGCAGTCTCTCAAGACCAACCTCCGACAGAGGGCAGGGTATCAACACTGTGATCCTCTCTCGGGCAGCCTGAAGTGGGCAGGCATGTCACCTTTTAAGTGTCAGCCTACTAGCAGAAGTTGCTTTATACAAGAAGCTGACAAAATATTTATTCAAACACATCCCATTAAAAATGGCATAGCCTATTACATTGCTCCAGAGAAACCTGAAAGTTAGATAACGTGAAATATTGTTTAAGGTATCGTTTAAACTAAATTCATGAAACATGCTTGGAGAGCATGATCTCTCTTGCTAACCTTGTTAGCACGACTTAGTAGCCACAACGATCTTGCCTGGCTAGTTTGGTTTCATTATGTAACAATGCCATATAGCTATTTTCATGCATTGAGAGCCTAGGGCTTGATTGTCATTTGATCATGGCTTGCTTATCCTTTTCTATGTGATAAAAAAAGCACTATGTGCAGATATTTAAAAACTAGCAAAAAATACCCACTGTAAAAGCAGAAAATGCTTTCACATGCTAGTACTGTGCAACTTCTTTTTTAATCTTACCTTTGAAGTTCCTTTTGTAGAACAATAAAGTCCTGATCTCCTCAAACACACATACAATTTCTTCCATGATTTCCTACCCAGCTCTTTCACATGCAAGAAACCTTGAATTTCAGGGCAGCTACTGGAGTTTAAAAAGTTCTGTTGGAGAGGAAAATGTAAATGAGGATTATGCCCTATGGATGGATCCTAAAATTGTCACTGTATGTGCAGAACAGAAAAGCAAATGGCAAATCACTTCACTGACTTGGGACAGTTTCACATTATGCTTGAACTGACCTAGATGTTTAAACTGATCTACAACTAAAATGGATATTCCTGCTCCTCCCTTTATGTCTACCTTGCTAACTCCTGCCACTGCCACTTTCCTGTTCTCTGTGTCAATACTTCAATCTCCAAAAGGCTAACCTTTTCTCTGTATCCCTATCCTTCTTGCACCTGGCCAGAAGGGACACAAAGCAAGCTTATTAATTCTTAAAATAATATATTGTCACAACCATTTTTGCAACTAGTCTAACTTGGAAACATTAGCCAAAATCTGCAATTTTATCCTGAAGTTTTAGAATGGGAACCGCCTGTTTCAGGATTTCCCACACTGAAGTCTTACATAGCACAGGTACCTGTCCCAAGACAAGAGGTATGGCAGAATATTTAATTCAGAGTGAAACACAGAGCAGTCAAATAAGTGTCAGCAATTATATTAGACTTCAAGATCCAGAAATACTTAAGTTCTTGACATAATTAGAGGGAACACATATGGAATCATTTGATTTGCGATACATCAAAGGAAAGAAGTATTAACAATGGTTAGGGAATTGAAGGATTGCTCACTTTTTACAATGGGCCAGATTTTTAAATGACAGAAGGCTCGCTCAGTAAGTTAACGCTGAACTAATAAACTGAATAATAGGAAGATAAATGCATAAACCTAGTTGGCCTAGAAGCCTCTGCAATTCTTGAAAGTTGTGTTTTGGTGTTATTTGGTGGACAATGCCCACAGGAAACACCACCAAAAATCAGTGCCCTGTGTCAGAATTCTTAGTTGTGTTAAAACCTAATTTTTTTTTCAAGTCTTCCTTCCCCATCTCACCTAACAGTCAATTTTCTTGCTATTTTTGTTACGAATCCACTTCGCAACTGTGAAAGGAAAAGACCAAGAGGAGAACGTACTCTCTCCATCCAGCTAGATAAACCAAAAGTAAACTACAATGCAAGGGTTTTTGCATATCTGAGCCAGGCTGACATTACGCCAAACAGATCCCGCTGTTTTTCATGCTACTGTTAAAAGACTAAAAATACTGGCTCTTAAGGCAGTATATGGTACTGTGAGATGATAAAACTTAGTATTATTTCCTATTTCGTGTGTAATTAAAAACAGCGCACTTGCTCATGTTTGAGGTTGCCGCAGATGCAACACACATAATGACTACTAGACCGCAGGAAGCTTACCTTCAAAAAACAGCAACTGTCATTGAAATGATGAAAAACAGTTGTATGTTTTTTAAAAGGAAAGGGGTATTTAATATAAATGCCTTAAGGAAGATTGTTTTTTATGGTTAAACAACAAACCAAGGAGAATGTACCCATCCTCTTTCCTCCACTCTCTCATGCCATTAACCCCTGTGACTTAGTGCTTCTCCAGGATCGTACCTAACTGAGCCTTCCCAGAAGCAAACTCTTGTATCTCACAAGCTTGTAAGGTTTTCCTTTCCCTACTGCTTGAGTTACCCTAGGTTCGAAACTCTTCCATCTTCAAGAACATCCTTCTCTTTTAGGGAGTCCTGCTGGTTGTATTAACAAGCGAACTCAAGTCTCCACTTACATGGCAGGAAAAAGGGTCCAAGGTGTGAACACCTCTGTTCCTACCAGTCTGTGGCAATGCCTGTCTGCGAGAGGTTTGGTTCCTGATTGCAGCCTCATTGCATGCTGACTTTCATTTTTAATTCCAGAAATTGGTTTGGTTTCATTTCCCAGCTGAGAGTGGATGTTAACATTTTAAATTCTTCTCAGTGAACCTGGAGCCAGTATTTAATGGATTTTGAAACTGTCACAAGACAAAATGAGTGCACTGGTTCAAAAGTCAGTGCAAACTTGTTTTATTTAAAAGGAGAGTCAGTGCATGTTTGCAAACATGCAAAATGACAGAAATCAAGCTAAAGTCAGCTATTTTTATGTAGACTTTCTTGATACATTTGTGCCTTCTGCTTTATAACTGGCCTGTTATTCGTGGTACTGTCTTCCAGGCATCATGGTCTTACTTCTTAATACAGCACTCTTTTAATAAACTGTTTTAATTTGGCCTCATGAGTTGACTGTCCCCCATTTGAGAAAACAACTAAAGTGAAAAAGACTACAGGGCTCACATGGGAGTTCTTAAATTGAGAGGTTTAAGTGAATGAATTACTGATCAGAGAGGTAGCCCACTCTTCAGCACCACCCTTGGAGGCCAACAAACTGTGCTACCACCACAGTTCCTTCATGAGCAAGCAAGAAACTGTACAGCAACATCAAAACTTCAGTATAAACTCGATGTATGTGCCACTGCCACGCAGATTACATAGCTCTACCAACACATATGCGTAAGGTACACACCCCTGTAATTTAACTTGGAGAGCTTTAAATGGGATTACTTTGCAAATACTACATATAATTTTCTGTAACTACTTGCGCTTACTTCTTAGGGAATTATTTTTCTATATAAAAGAGCAGCTAGTTGGCTGAACCTTGGAGAAGTTTATCCTTACTGTTAATTCTTGCCAGGCACAAACACGGGATGTAAAAAGCAAACGCAAAACCTCTCACCATCTCAAACCCATTTTCTAATGTACACATGCATTTTTACACTTTCTTCTATGCTATGATGTGGAGCATAAAGGAGTGCTTCTGTTTTGCTTTTTATAAGGTATATTTGTTTTTCTAGAAATGTATCTGCTGAGACCATTTTAGGAGCAACATTAGGTGGCCAACCAGGTACCCACAGAGTGAGATGAGTATTAATGGAACAAATATGTATGAACATAGCTATGAATACATTGTGCTTATAACTTACACCTCAGTGCCACTGGGTAAGATCTTTGCCAGATATTTTCAACATTAGTCCCATACGCTAATTCACTATACTGGTCTTTCTCCAACCAGCTATTTCCAGACCTTTGAATTCTCCCTTCCTTCCTCTCAACCTCTCCCCTCCAGCTCAAAAACCCTTTTTGTCCATACAGATAACGTACAGTACCTGCAAAAGTTGTGACTGTGGGATACTGCCATTTGTTTGCTGGCACCAGGCAACCATTTGCTCTGGAAAGAAATTCTAAACACAAAAAGAGAAGACAATTGCAAGTCACATTATATTTAAGCACTCTTACATTGGACAAGTGAAATTTTCTTCCAGTAATTAATTTTTTTAAACTATCACTCTTTAATTAGTTTGGGTACCCCATGACACAGAAAGTAATGCTAGGGCTTTCAAGTGCAGTTGTTGCCTTCCTTCTGCTCATCAGACGCCCATGCAGACAGAATGGGGATTTTTAAAGTATCTGATACGCAGTATTTCATAAGTGCATTTTCCCATTGCTTCCTCTTCTACTGAGGGCTTTCAGGGACCTCTTAACAGCCTCTACTTTCTAGGAAAGGACAGGATGAATGGTCCTGCAGGTTGGGTGCACAGTGAGTCCTTGCTTACTGCATATTCTGCCACCAAATTTCTGGGCTTCCCTCTCCATCCAGAAAGGCTGTTCAGTGAACAAACTCCCTGTAACTCCACTTGCCACATGGAAGATGCAGAACAGCAGGAATAACAAGTTTTCTCTACCCTTACAGGAGTAAGCCAGATGCAAATACATTAAAAGAAAACTCAGCAAGGATGCTGCAGTATCTCCAGTATGTACACCTTTATCTTTGACAGCACTCTTTCAATCCACAATACAGTTCTTCAGTGCTGTATCTGTGTGACCCTAAAACCTGCTCAGTCCCTCAGAAGGCTCCAAACAAAGTACCATTTGCAGACCCGAATTATGAGAAAGAGCTCATGTGTGACTGTTGATGCTTTCATTTTGTTGTTCAACAGCCAGGTTATGCTCAGGGCTTGAAACGATTCAGTCTCTCAAGAGAAAAGCCTTTTGCAAAATCTAGCCCTATATATTTGTTTTTCAGGCGAACATAACAGAGCCCAGTGTTTATTCTTATATGGATAGGTCAGCATACTTTCCATGAAATGAAACATTAAAAACTGAACAAGGACATGTGCAATAACTAGGCTCTGTGTCGCATGCCCTGCTTCACTGCTAGATTTTAATAATCTCAAAGCAGACATCTACCTCCTTTCCACCACCCCACAAACACAGAAGTAAATATTGTTTCACACACAAACAGGTGCTTCTACAGAGCTTTTCGATGCCAGGCATCCAGTACAATATCTCATTCATACCGAATCTTTGCATGGCAAAGGTCAGACAGTTTTCTCACTGACACTTGATGACTTGACTTCAGATTTATTCCTCCAGTTCCCCTTTTCATTTGCCGTGTTTTAAAATGCCTGCATAATTCAGTACATTGAATTTACTACACGCAGAGATTACATTAAGTCACTTTTGAAGTTTTTAAACATTATTTGAAGCATGAAGACATGCAGAAATGTCTGAAATAAAACAATGACTGATTATAACAAGATGAATCACAACCAAAACATTTCCAGTTTAGAACACTTGTCACTCTTCAGGCAATGTAAATTTCAGGTTTTAGGGCATAAAGACAAGGGCTGAAGAGGAATCACTCTTCTACCAGGTACGCTGCACAACGAATTCTGAAAGCTAACATTTACCAGCCTCTCTTGAATAGAAACAGTGCCATATGGCAACAGCTAATGCAACGGATAGGGAGCCTTCGTATTCTTACACCAAAAGAATGATTTATTCTCTGATTGCAGGAGCCTGGGACTGAATGCCAAGCATTCTTGGTTTTACTCCCATGCTCTGTTATTAATTAAAGTATGCTACATGAAACCAATGTACTAGCTCCTATGATACCAAAATTTCTGTACAACACTCAGATGTTCATAGGCTATCAGATGGGAAGATCAAGATTACAAACACTCTGGGTACAGAAATGTTTCATACAGTAAGTCGAGGCACAGCCTCTGAAACAAGCACTAGCAGATGACAAATGTACGTGCAAGCACACATGCGAGGATGCAGCAACTGTGCATTAGCTTCTATGAGGAAAGAAATGAATTTATCATCCACAGTAACTTCAGCAATCAGTTTTCATGTGACCTCATTAATCTTTTTTCTTCTGGCACCACAAATGCCTGGCTGACCCAAAATCTGTTCTCACCTAAACCACCTCTGGATTATCCTTCTTCAGCTGTCTAGATGGGTCACAGAAACTGACACTGGTTCATGTAAACAGCCTGTTCCTACTTGCTTAGATAAAATGTGAAAAAATCATCCCCAAATAAGCAGTTACACTGCAAACAGATCAAAAGATCATACAAATCCAGGAATAAGTATAGCTATGACATACAATACTTTTCAAGTATAGATATACATGAGGACATTAGAGAGGGTAAGTTACTATGATCAGTAAAGAAGGCAGAGTACACAAGTAAAACACAGCCATAGGTGAGGCACTGTTTAACACATATAACGATAAACTGGAAATACTTTGTATGTAGTAAGTGCAACACCAGAGGTTTGTTTTTTTTAATTATTATTGTCAGAAGTTAAAATGTTTGGATACTGCACGCTATGTGATCAATTTGCTTCAAATCAAGTGACTTTGAAGATAATGAGTAAATTACACTTCTGATTGTTTTTCTTACACAAACAAACATTTCCCTGTCATGGTCACTCTCTAACAATCGTCATTTTGAAGCAAGTGTATTTAGTAACTTGAAAACACTTGAGGTTTTTAGGCTGGGAGGAAAGTACAAGGAATTTAAACATTGATTAAAATTTCACTGGAAAGAACTCTGCTAGTCAGTTGCTTTTTTAAATAAATGTTTAAAGAGATAACAGCACCCAGCAATGTTATCGCAATCCATCCCCCTCTCTGTCATGTAAGCAACTAAATAATAATAAGACTCACCATGGGATTTTTGAAAAATTCATATTTTGCGTAATTCTTCCTGAACAAAAATTTACTTTCACTTCCCATTGTGGACTCGACTTGAACTATGAGCTCATGATCTTCCAAGCACCTCTCTGTGGAAAAAGAAGATGACGTCAACACACAGCCAACCAGCAGAAACAGCAAGACCAAATTCCAAAGAACAGCAGTAAAACAACCCAGCGTAATTCCACTACATTTTAAGAAGTTAGCAAAACATACTGCAGTTTTCAAACCATACTGCCATGAGGCATTTAAATGTACTAGGGTGTTAAGTATTACAAAGTTTAACATTACATGACAGTGCTCTTCACAGATTTCTTACATCAGGGCTTCATTAGCACAAACTTCTGAGAAAGGGAACAAGATATTTTGGTGTGCAACAGCTTAAATCATACACACAAACCTCTCCTTTTGGTGCTAGCTGTATGCTGTGGAACTGGCAAGGTAGAAAGTTTTAAGGGGAAAAAAGCTGTAGAAAGGCCACCGTTAGGTCTTGAACTACCACAGAAATACAGTGTCCTATTTGATCACACTCTATAAACCCAGTTCATTTCAAGGTGAACTTCAGGCCTTTATTGTAGATGCTAGACAATGGGGTTTATTATGAAAGAGGTCACAGGATCTACTTTACAGGAATACTGACAGAGACGAATGTTTTGTACACATAACAGGGTAATTTTCTGCTCTAGATTTGGTTACAAGGTAACTCCCCATAACCACCACTTCTCTGGTCAAAAGAATGGCACATCAAAGCACACACAGATAGCTTTAACAAATCCAATTCACTGAAAGCAGTAAGTAACTCTAAAGAAGGCAAATGGGTTAAGTGCGGCACTACTTAATGAACTCATTATCTTGGCAAATCTTCACAAGTTTCTGAGAGAATATTTAGGTATTTTTCAAAAATATTACTAGTCAGTACTTTCATCCCTTATATAACAGCAAATATAAAAATGAGGTCAAACAAAAAATAACTTCCGCAAAGCCCTATCCAAAATGCGTGTGACTTCCTGGTCAAAGAAGTTTGGAGAGTCCCTACCCCACTCCGTGTTCCTGCATCCTTACACTCCCACGGTTAGAAATATCAGACTGCTGCCCAAGTTCTCTTGGGGTGTTTTCAGGACAGAAAGCAAGCAGTCACTGGCATCTCAAAAAGCAGCAAGCACCTGAATGACAGTTGGATTATTCTTAGCAGATTAATGTAAGTTCTTTGATTGAAAACATAACCTATCTCTGAATGGTCCTACTGTCTTCTTCACCTGCATTTAGATCGTCAGCCATCACCAGCTCACTGATGACTTCAACATTTACCATGTGCTTGCAATGTCCTGCATTGCCACAGGTTTTGTTTCAAGGGGTTAACGCTGAAGATGTTCCATACTGGGCTGCTCTCAAAGAAAGAGCCGCTTCTTAGTCTTAGTACACTAGTTGTAACAACACTTTTAAAGGGTAGTTCTTCAACTAAGGTATGCAGCCACACTGCTGTTGGTAGCAGTTAATTAAGGACATTTTGCACCACCTGAGCATTCATCACCTACATCTCTATTTTATCTAGGGGTTTCACAGGTGAAGTTTC
The DNA here is from genome assembly GCF_017639655.2 of Falco naumanni. NCBI lineage: Eukaryota > Metazoa > Chordata > Aves > Falconiformes > Falconidae > Falco > Falco naumanni. Next base: position 41,347,796 of record NC_054056.1, read on the forward strand.
AGGTATCATCACCGATCTATTGCTGCTGTCCTGGTTTTAGGCAACCAGTTAAGTCAAATCTCCTCCACACTGTGATGAGGATGGTGGGCCTATGAGGGTGAAGGGCCTTTCTGGTTTTTTTTAAATTATGCTTCCTTCAGAAAACATTTAATTATGTTGGAACGAATCTTCATCACAGTACGAACCCTGAAAGACCTCGTTACTGCCTCCTTATGTCTGTGCACAAAGTTGTGGTCCTCAGTGTCCTAACACACTGAAGATTGCTCGCTTAAGGGCAGGGACAAGCCATGTCCTGTTCACTCTGTCCTGTGGGAACACAGTATAGATGAACATTTGTCAATTTGGTTTGCATTCTGACTGTTAGTTTGTATAAATACACCCTGTAACTGTTTCTTAAGATGTTTTAGGCAACAGACCTAGATGCATTTCTTTGCTAATTCGAGACCTTTTTGAGATTCTGTGGTGATACTCGTGTCGATTTAATGTTTACATTTTCATTTTGATGGTGAAAGCCATCCTGAAGAAAAGGTACGGCATTTCATAGCACCTGCATGTAAAAAGGAAGCTAGTCCTGGTCAGTTTGCTACTACTTCACAGAAGTCGTACACTTGGGAGGTCCTTGGTAATCTGCACTTGGTTTGTACAAATGGGATGAACTGCCACTTGACACACCAGCAACTCAACCTCAGCCCTGCTTTGAGCTTCCCACTACAATACTAGAAGCACAGTTGTCTGTCTGTTAAGTTCAATAGGTCTGCCTGTCTTCAAGTGGCATCGATGCTGAAGTGACTAGAAATGCCTCCTTTTAGTTTATCTGATAGGCTCAACTCAGTCTCCTCTACACACTTCCTAGAAGAACAGACTTTCTTTTCATTTCTTCCCCCTGCCCCCTCCACCCCCAAATTGCCCTGTATTATTATCTGAACTTCTACAGAACTGCAGAAATTATACCAGATGGGAAAAGGAACTAGATTCTACCACGAGCAACTCACAGGCATGGCCCAAAATTCCCAATTAGAGAATTACTACAAATGACATGTGGACCAAAGTGTGACATAGCCTTCCCTGTTTTTGTAATTTAGCAAGTGCTGTGTTTAACTGCTTCACTTTTAATTCGATCAGATTAAGGCAAATAAAATTCAATGCACATGTAAGCAAGAAAATCTACGTACAAAACTATGCAGCAATTCTTCTTTCTAACCCTACATATATTTCAGAGCCCTACTTTTCTTTCCTACTTCAACTATATTAAATAAGATGTACAGTCAATTCTGGAGCTGGAAAAATGAGGTTTGTAGGTCGAGATTCTTTCAGTGTCCAGACACATACTGTCATGACCGTCTGTCTTCATCATTATTTCTGTTAATGTCCAATAGAGATACCTCAGTCCCAGTCCTAAATTGATGATAGTTAAGCATGGAGTAGCACATAGGGAGAATGCCACATTTGATGAACAGGTTAGCTGTATTGCTAGATGCAAATGAAATAATGGGACCAATTTGAGTTTTACAGACTGCTTAAGTCTTGACCATAAAGTGTTTTATACACTAGCGGTGCAATGCAGCAGGAACCATTTCCACATGTCAAATCTAAGCAAGTCTGATGGTAAATTGCCACACCACTGCCTCCAGTGAGAACACAAATACTCTGTGCCATCCGAAAGCTGTATGAAGTTATTTGGAAGCACATGTGTTATTTGGAATACAATTGGCTATGAGTGCAAAGTAAGCAGTACAGTGAGGTGAAGGTTTCTTAAAAACTGGGACCTAGAAGATCACCACAGTGACAATATGCAGCTGGCTTCAAAACTTTGCTCTTGCCCTCAGTCTGCCCAATAGTATGAAGATGAACTGGTTCTGCAAACTGAGCTCTTTTGGAAAGCGGTATTAGGCAAGACTAGTGGGGGGAAAAAAAAGATAGTGAACTTAATGAACGAACTCGCCTCTTTTGGTGGGCTTCAAGATTAACACCTATGGCATCAAGTCAGCAAGGATGTCTTGAGTAAGAAATAACGTCTTCTGGAAACACAGAATTCTCACTACTCTTAAACTGTATTTCTTTCCACACTGCTAAGTATCTCTTCACTGTTGTTTCATACTTATACTAGCAATCTTATTTCTAGGGGGAGAAATACGGAACATCAGACACCTGATAATAACTTCATCTAAGGTGAAGACAGATTAATACCTTGAACTGACAGTCTCTGAAATACAGGGAAACATTTAAACTAGTGAGAAGCTAGAAAGAAGCAGCCGTATAACAAAAAATTCAAACTGCAACCAAAGCTGGGTGGACAGATGAAAGTTGGCATTTAAACTGTATTATGTCACAGTGTATACTTTGGTCTCCAAATACAAGAAACTGGATGCCGCTGTCTCCCGTTAAAAGAACACTTTTACTCCCTTTTCTGTCTTCATCCCTGCAAGGATGTGAATTCTGTATCGCTACATCTTTTCTGATGCTTTCTCCTTTGTTCACTTTACACCCTCAAAGGCTGCACTACTTTTCACACAAATATGCTTCATGGCCTACGGAGGACAGCCCCGGAGCAGTCCCTGTGGAACAAAGTTCGGTGGCTGCTGAAGCTCCAACCCGCACACCCAGTTTCTCTGGGACAGCCAGGGCCCCACTTTGTGCTTCACTGTGAAACAGAGGTCCAAGGCAAGCAGGTCCCCATGTATATAAATGCAGCCCGGTAAGTATCTTGCTCTTTTCCCATCATTGTTAATTACCAAGTTATTTGTGTGTAAACAGAAGCTTTTGATTTCCTAATCAGCCTCCTGCCCGATTCATTCAGAGATGTCACACACCAGAGTTTGACAGCACAATTAGTCACCATGGAAGCTATTGTGATGTCACAAACACTGAATTGTGGCATCATTGAATGAATCTGGCAGGAGAAGGATGTTGGTTACAAAGGAGAAGGCTTCTGTTTACACAATACCTTGGTAATCAGCAATGATGGGAAAGAGAATATAGAAGAAAAGAGAGCCTGGTAGTTTAATGAGCATTGATAAAACTGAAAATTTGTAAAGGTTTCTAGAAGCGCACATGTGGCATATTAAGCTACAGAGATAAAGATTCTGTAATTTATACCTTAATTCTTCACCTCGGCCTAAGTGCTCAGAACTGAAAGTGTATCACAGACACAGACAAATGAGTGTTTCATGTTCATTTTTTCAGACATTTCTATATTAGGAGAGACACCCAATAAAACAATTAAATAAGCAGGATATCATATGGTTGGTGGGGTTTTTTTCTTGAGTGCTGTTCTGTAGAGCAGTGAATTTATCTGCGTTTAACAGTATTGGTTTAGGGTGTCACCTCTCCAGCAATTCTTTTCCTTTTTTTATTTGTAAGGGTTCTGAATTACATTTTTAGACATAGAAAACCTCTGTTAGCTACAGATAGCATTCACAATTCCAGTGCTGGTGATCGCAGCTTATGATTTGTCTTCCTCTATTTTCTAGAAAAAAATTCCTTGTGAAGTGTATCGACTAATACTCCAAATGCTGCACTTTCTAAAGCGCTATTGTATGCTACGTACAATTATAGTTAGTGTTATCTGAGCAATATGCAGTTGCAAGCTGCACATAATCAGCAACTAATCAGTGCCACAAAATAACAGGAAAAGCAAGACTGAATAACATGAGATCCTTTCAGGTACTGTAATTAAACCAATTCACAGTGTTATTTAATTCCCCACAGTTCTTTCTCTTGTGCCTTCTTGAAACTGTAACCATGACACCTTAATTTCAATCAGGTGGAGGAGCTGCTGCCTGGAGAGCAGATGCCACTGCTGGTCCAGAAATTGCCCCTGGATTTGCAGGTGCTGCCACCATTTTTTCCCTGCCTGAAGTCAAGTTTACCCAACCCCCTCCCCCACCTCAGCATGTCTAGCTTTCATAAGCATTACTGTAGGTATGCAAAGCTGAGTCTGTCCACCCAGGTCTCCCAGCTGGTGATGAGCTGAGCTGTTTCACAGGACTGGTACTCTAAGGATCAAGCTTAATTTGCCTAAGCTGTTTATTTGCAATAGCTTCAGACACAGCAAGGTAGCAACAGAGCGCTAGCGTGAAGATTAGACAATTATTTTTCTTTTTTATAATAAAACCCCAAAGGATGGGAAGTAAGAGAAGGACTTAAAATGGCTTAAACGCTTAACACATCAAATTGTAATACAAAAAAAGCATGTATGTGACTTCAGCTGATTGTACAAATAAAAGCAGTGGAAAGAAAACGTTCCGGCTGGAAGCACATTAACAGGAATCACACATATTTTATGTTCCCAGGTAACCATGCCACCCCTTTGACCATTCCCTACCTAATCCTAGGTGAGGGTGATGCTCCACTAGAGTCCAGCTGTTATCATCCACACAATGACTTTTGTAAACGAGCAGCTGACAGAGGTCCCTGGCTGTCATGTCTGCTAGAATCTCGACCACTTTGCTTGTTCCATCTTCACTAAAGACTTTTACATCCTGCAACATAAAGGGTACACTTACAGATCAACAGCTCCGAACACGGGCAAACCACACAGCTACCGTGAAAAGCATCCTCTTGGTGTGAGGGTTCCAAGCACCTTGGCAGCCAGGACAAATGACATGGATGATTCACTTAATAACACTTTCTCTTGATGCCTTCTTGCCCTATTTCCCCTCCCCCCTCCCCAACACCTCCCTGCACTGAACAAAGATTCTGCAGGGTTAATATGACCACATACACAGAAAAAGTGAGACAGCAGGTTCTGTATAAAGCTGTGTAAGGTAAGCAAACATGAAACAGTATCGAGAGAGTACTTCAGCAACAGTGGGCGAGAGAAATTACATCCAGTCAAACGCACAGAATTTTCTCTACGATCCCATCGGAGGCCTCCGAACATTTACAGGGGAGCAGGCCAAGACCCTGAAGATTAAAAATGGCTCTCTTGTTCCCCACTAACTTTTGATTGTTTCACTCAGGGAAGTCCCACTTGCAGTTCACCGGCGGATCAATTAGCTAGCACAGTCCACGCATTTCTCTCCCTGCCCCGACTTCTCTTTTGATCCGAGCTCGAAAGTAGTTCAAAACCGAACATGCATACGCTGCACATCCTAAATATTAATGGAGATGAGAGAACAAGTCAGGAACCTTCTCCCCACCTCCTGAATTATACAGATGCTTTCCTCTTTGCATTGTTCTGCTCAAGCGAGAGACACTTGCTGCAAAATTATTTCTCTGGGTGAACGTGCGGGTCCAAGATTTACATCAACTCCGTGTTTAAAATGCTCCGCATCCCAGCAAGAGCAGGCAAATCTAACAAAAAAACTGGGGGGTAATTTGATACGGAAAAATCTTACCTCAACGGCACGTAAAAGGCAGCAGTCGGAAGAACAAGATGGCATTTTAAATAGAGATTGCCTCTTGAGAGAGTTTGTTCTCTGCCTCCGCCGACCCTTTGTAGCCTGCGGCTGGGCGCCCGGGGTGCCGGCGGTGTCCGCGGGTGGCGGTACCGTACCTGTCACGTAGCCCCTGCTATGGGGACTGTTTCTGGGGAGGGAAACAACTCTGCCAGAGCTCCACTCAAAGGGTTACACGCAATCTTTGCGGTAGTGAATCAAACCACACGGTGTAGACCAATCCTAGCCCTCCCTCCGACTGATGTAATCATTTCCCACACACTATCAGACTTCCAAATTATTCCCGCCCCCCCCACCCCCCCAAAAAAAAAAGAAATTACAAAGGAAATTTGTTTTTATGACCACCCACGGGCGTCTGAGACCCCTCCGGCAGCGCCGAAGTTGGCGGGCGGGGGGAGCCGCAGCCCGGGCGGCGGAGGCACGCGTGGTGCCCGGCGCCGAGCCCGCCCGCGGCCCGGCCCGCCCGCGCTGATGTCATCCGCTGCAACTTAAGCACTTGAACTTCTCCGCCGCCGCTCCCGCCCCGCCGCCGGCTCCGCTCGGGCCCGCCGGGCGCGGGACGCGCTGCTCCGCGGCCGGGCGCGGCGGGCCGGGGCGAGGGGGCGCCGGCACCGCACGGCCGGAGCCCGCCGGCCGCCGCCTCCCTCCCCCCGCTACGTACGAACCGAAGCCCGGCGAGGGAGGAGTTAAAGCCTCATCTAGCCCAAGTGACTCAAAGCCGCGCGTTCAGGAAACGGCTCCATCTGACAGCGGGGATGAGCCAGCTCTTTCAGAAGTCGGCTCCGGGGGAGAGCAGGGGGAATCCCGGTTGCTGTAGCCCCGGGGAAGGTATGCGTGCCGCACAGCGCTGCAGCCGCGCTCCCGCTCCTGCCAGCGCTTCGCCGAGCCGCAGGCGTGCTCGCACACACCGGGGGGTGGGGGTGCCTCCGCTTTTTGTCCTGCGGGCAAGTCCGCGCCCCGTCACCAGCACCCGTGGCAGCGCACCCCCCGCCAGCGCCCGCGGGACGGCGGCAGCGCCCCGCGCACCCGCCCGCAGCGATCGCACCCGCCCGCAACAGGGCAGCGCAGCTCCCGCTCCGGCCGTGCAGGCACACCGGCGGGGCAGCGCTCGGCACGACACAAAGCTGCTGGTTTGTTTGTTTCGCGTTTAGTGGGGAATGAACGGGGAGGGGGGGGGTAACACCCGCTCACAATTTTTTTTTTCCTTCTTCTTCTACTTTTTATCGCAAGAGATTAGGAAGGAGCGACACAGCCAAAGAGGGGTGGTGAAAGAATTCCTTCCGACTTTCGGCGCACTCTTGGTGCACTAAACTCCGCTTTCTGTATTGAAGCTAAACTCTCTGGGATGGGCTTCCTGCCTCGGGAACCATCCCGGTGACATCACCCGCTCACGCAGGAGCACCGGGCGGCGCAGCCCTGCGCCCTGCCCCAGCCCCCGCAGGGCAGCCTGCACCAGCCACGCCAGCGCAACCCGCACTTCTACAACACCTGCGGCACAGGAAACCTTTTCCTTCCCTGCGGTTTTGCTGGGAACAAGGCAGCGATGTAGCACAGGCTGCGCCTGACCCTTGTCTCTGCCAAGTCGCAGAAGAGGGCGAAAAGCCGTTCTGCTGAGGGTGCCTCTCAAGCCCTTGCAGGTAGGACAGAGCTGTAAGACAATCACCATGCTTTTCCCTGCCCCTAGGCACATAAAGAATTGATGGAGCATGGCCACTGGAAGAACGCTGCAGCTTCTTCTACACTCATGCATGCCACGCTCCCTCGTTATATAGCGAAGGGACCGCAGGTATGTGTCCCACCCCCCCGCTCCCTGCCCAGAGTATGAGCCGATGCCAGCCACCCCGAACTACAATGGCACCTCAAGGCAGGTGCAGAACACAGGACGGCTGCGGCTCTGCATGCCGCTCTGCGGGAAGATGGCACACCGCGTTCCCTGCTCCCCTGGCCAGGCCCTGTGGGCAGAACCCCGCTACTCCCACAGCACAGGAGCCACCTTAGGCACCTACGTTCATCTGCAGGGATGGTTTTATCGATGCTTTTGACAGCCCAGGGCCTGGAGTGCAGTGGGTGGGCAGCGTGAAGGCAGAAACAAGTTAACTTCACTGACTATTAATAGTGCTGTGTTTGATATCAAGGACAGCACAAGGCCTCGTGTCGCCACTGACATCATGGATATAAAAGACTGCATCAGGAGGGGATGTCATGGCCTGAGCTGAACCATGCCAGAGAGGGTAGGAGAGGCAGAAGTGAGATGAAAACCCGTGCCTCTGCGGAGGCAGGAGTGCGACGGTCCCCAGAGGCTTACATGAAAGGTAAGGGGATTTTATGCCCCCACACAACACTGCAGAGCACGACGTACAACCGCAAATACGAAACCAGCTCGATGACAAAGATTCAGCTCAAACTTTCTGACAGTTCCTGTGACAAAAGAGGCAGATAATACTGTATCACAGAGGGAACTAAACTTAAAGCCAATTGGTCAAATCCAATCCTTTCACATTTCTTTTTTTTTTTTTTTTCCCCAAATCATCATCTCCTACTTCACGATATTAAAGGCTCCCTATTCAAACTTCTCCCACCAAAAACACTGTTTCATTTGCAAAATTAATTTGAGGCTTATTATCTACAAAGGAAAATGAAGCAGAGTTCATTCTGAATAAAATACTCCAATAATAAAAAGACAGCCTGAAGAGAGGTTCAGAGAGTTAGACACTTTTGCCCTGCATCGCTGGAGAAATGCAGTGAAATGCAACAGCAGACTGCCTGCAACAGTGATTTACAAAAGGCCCTAATTACGTCAGCAGCACAAGGCACCTTCTATTCAAAATTAAGGTTAAGAATGCTAAGCCAACCAGAGCACTATATTGGCTGAACATTCAGTGCTTTACAGTGCAAAGGAGCAGATAACAGACTGCACCATTGTTCTGGGAAGGATTCTTCCCCCAAGCTTTCTTTTTGGTGTTTTTTTTCTCTTAGTTTTTTTTTTCTTTTTTGAAAGGCAGAAAGACTTAAAAATTAAAAATTTAAAAGCACATTAATATTCATCAGTTCAGTGGTTTCATATAATGGGTCGCGTATCTTGAGTACCCTCATGGCTGTTTCATCTTCCAGCCTCAGTTCCTCAACTTCACTGCAGTATTTTGTGTGCATCAAGTAAGGCAAACATTATTAGGAATGAGGACAAAAAGAACCCTAGTTGTGTCATGTTCACATTACTTCTCCACTTTTCTATTTGTGCTATTTTTTTCCTTTTTCTGCAAAAACTCCTCTATGACTATACAAAATTACCATTCAAATTCATGCTTTTAAATGATGTTATGCTGAAAATCTTCAGCATCAAATGGATCCAGATTTGCATTCTACAGCCTGAAATTAATCACAGTGTAATTTGTATCACTGCAAACCAACCTTTGTTTTCCTGGATTATGACTTCAAACTAAGTAGAAGGAGAGAGTACTAGTTATCAGAAGGCCCTCTGACTGAAATCTAATACATAAAAAGTTCCAGTACACTAGTTCTTCAAGAGTTGCCCTTTATAGGAGATGATCAGAGGCATCACAGAAAGCCATTAAAATACATTGAAGAGTCATTACCAAGAGCTGCACAAACTGAAAATCAGTCCAGCAAGTTTTGACTTTCATCCCCTGATTTCACTCAAGATTGTTCAAGACATGAGAACTGTACCATCAGTGAGGTACACAGAAAGAAAACTCAAACAACACATGTACCTTGTGCAAGCATGAACAATTTATTGCAAACAGCGCCTACGTAGCAGGCAGGTACTTGCTGTTTTCTGAAACCCTGTTTTGACGAGATCATTCTTCCAAAAGCTTTCTATACACAAAGCTCATGGGCTCACAAGAGCAGAGTCAGAGTCACTAGAGGAATGGGGAAGCTTTCAGTTAGGATCAGTCCAACTCAAAGTTGCTGAAGACGCAAGCTCTGCATGCAGGTTACCCTTGAACTGCCATTTGCCTAGTTGAAGAGGTAACAAAAAAGGGTTTGCTTCCTAAACTAGCAAACGTTTGATAAAGAAAAGCCTCTAAGCATGCTCTCTGCACACCTGACAGGCAAGCAACCTGGTCAACCACATCTACACACTGGAACACCAGCCAGTCCCCCAATTACTTGCCCAGCTCCATTAACACAGCTTTGTAAGACATGGGAATTTCAAGTGCTGCAATAAAATAAATATGTAGGTTAACCCTATGGCTCTTTTTGCCTCCTCTGTTGCTCACCTCATACAAGAAAAAAGCTCTTCAGAAAAAACAACAGCAGTAACAGCAATACATTGCAGATAGGACCACTTATATACAAGGCATCAGATAGCATTTCCTTACAAAAGAAAAACAACTCTGAGTTATTTGATCATTGTTTCCCCCCCCTACATATAAACACAAAACCTTAGTAAACGCTGAGGTTAAGGTTCTCATAGCAACATGAACTCTCTCCTCTGGCATATACTATATTTAGGTACACATTTAAAAGCCTACGAACAACAAAGGAGAACAACTGCTAGAAGATCAAGATCAGCCTTTGACTTTCATATTCAGAACAGCAATCTTCAAAAAGAAGAGGCAGGGGGAACTTCAGTTGGCCACGTTACAAAACCCTGATTCTGTCCCTCTTTGCTGGGCTGCTAAATTTTAAACCCATTTCCAAGAGGCAAAGAAGTAACTCAACTTGAAGGGCAATCAGTATTATCATATGTTCAGTGGTCATCAAACACCAATAAGGAGGTCACAAACTCTGTGAGGTCGTACCAGCGAGATGGGCTTTGGGAGTCCCAGTGGTGTGGGCAGAGAAGGGCAGGGCAGGACCGGGTTTAGCGCCGGGTTCAAGTCAGCGTCTCTAGTTGGAGGGTCAGCAATTCCAAACCTGTCACGTACAAATGCCCAGGCCCACGTTCACCCCAGGTAATTTTAGAGTTAAATTCCTTCTGAAGCTAAGGGAGAGAGATAGGGTAACTTAAGATCTAAAGCACGTGACAAAGGCATTTGTGTCTCTTTGCAAGCTGCAGAGGGAATCTAGGTTCTTGAGGCTGGACTTCAGCTGGATGCTGTAAGCTCTAGTGGCTGAATTTAGGCCGAGGTGACTAATCAAGCAAACATGTCTCTGCACTATTGGCATAAATGCTGCTGTGGTTTAACCCCAGCTGGCAGCTAAACCCCACACAGCCGCTTGCTCACCCCTGCCCCGGTGGGACAGGGGACGGAGTCAGAAGAGTGAAAATGACAAAAACTTTGGGTTGTTAATAAGTGAAGCAAACGCCACGCATGCAAGCAAAGCAAGGAATTCATTCACCACTTCCCATGGGCAGGCAGGTGTTCGGCCATCCCCAGGACAGCAGGGCTCCAGCACTCATAACGGTTACTCGGGAAGCCAAATGCCAAAACTCTGAAAACCCTCCCTTCCTTCTTCTCCCACCAGTTTTATTTGCTGAGCGTGACACTATATGGTACGGAATATCCCTTTGGTCTGTCGGGGTCAGCTGTCCCGGCTGTGTCCCCTCCCAGCTTCTCATGCCCCCCCAGCCTGCTCACTGGTGGGTGGGTGGGGAGCAGAAAGGGCCTTGGCTCTGTGTGAGCTGCTCGGAAGTAATGAAAACGTCCGTGAATTATCAACACTGTTTCCAGCACAAATCCAAAACACAGCCCCTTACTAGGTACTGTGAAGAAAATTAACTCTACCCCAGCCAAAACCAGCATAATTACATACTGCAATTGTCAACATTTGAGATTAAAAAAAATAAGCAAAAAGTGTGATGTTGCTGATACACAAAGCTCATTTAAAGGAACATATACAACAAGCACATCTGGGGTACTATTAAAGTTAAAACCCCAAATATTGTAAAAACAAGCCAAAGCTTTTCCTCCTCTCATACAAAACTAGGTGTGAAAAAAGCTATTTGTTATGGAGACAATGAGTATAGATGTCTATACTCATTATCTGTTTCTATCTTCTCAAGATTTAAAGTACTAATGCCCCCTGTACAGGAAATCTCAGCTGTTACATACAAAGGTGTGAACTGTGCAATGTACTTTTAAGAAAAGACTGTACAGAGCACGTTTTCAAGATATAACCTCTGCCTGCATGAATAAAAGATTTATTCCAACATGTGCTCACATTTAAAGGCTGCAAGTTTGGAAACTTAAGTTGCTACCCTGTAATTTCCATATTTTATAAATAAATAGCAGAATGCAGTTTTAAGTGATACATACTTACAAACAGACAACACACAGATTTTATGACAGTATCCCCAAAAGCTGTTTTGCTCTTTCCCACTTTGGTTTAATGCTCATGTGGTCAGATAAATCATTTGACCCGTTTAACATTTTCATGTCTTCCCACTCAATTCCTCATTTGCCCTTCATTTTCAGGTAAAAGAAAGGAGAAAGACCGATTTTCAATCCTTTGAAGAATAACAATAGGCCTTTACGAATTTTGCTGAAGCTTCTGGCTATTTGCAGGATGCTGGAAGAGAGGAAGAAAGCTTGAGAAGCAGTCTGGATAGGCTTTGACGAAGTGCCAGTCCACATCACTGGGAAGGCAGCCCAGTAACATCCAGCCCACCCAGTCCCCAGTCTGGGGGTCCAGACTCTTCCTGTGGTCACAGCACTGACAGCTTATATTTTCCTCTTCACCTGCATCCTCCCCCACCCAGCATTTCCCATTAGTTTTGATTATGTCTGTAAATGAGCCCCCTTCTCTCCACACAGCTCCTCCCAACAGCAATTGCTTTTCATGCAAAAATCCTTTCTAGTTTCAAGATCCTTTATGTATGGAAAAAAAAGATAGTAACAGGCACTGTTACACTGCTTTGATTATGTAATAAAAGACATTAAGTGATGTTGCTGGCATTAACCTTTATCTTTCATATATTTTATTGTGCAATTTAATCCCTAGATAGTTTGCAATCTTCCTCAGCTGTGCTTACAGAATGTGTTATTTATTTTCTGAATTTGCTACAAGAGAAAGGTTTAGTAGAAAAGTTCTTTCAAACACAATTTAAGTCACTAACAACCCTAGCAAGGGTAATACAAAGAAAAACCATAATAATTTCGTGATTAAAATTCTTAAGTAACCAAGCTAGTTACTGAGTATTTAAAATTGTTTTGCCATCATAAATTACTCTGTAGAAAAGGAATTATTACCACATCTTCCTTGCTGCACAGGCTTTCAACCACAAGAACCACATTAATTTGAAGCCTGGCAGACAGCGCAGCAAGGCTCCAGAGAGCAGCTTCCCATAGGATTTAGAAAAATGGTGCAGGTCCCAAAGATTTGGATGGGTCCTCCTTTCCCAGCAGGACACTGACAACTGCAGCTGAGGCACTTGTCATCTGAGTGCCCAGGCCACCCTATGAATCAGAAAGCCATTTCAGCTTAGGGTCCGGCAACATACAATTGGCTTCTCACTTCCATTTACATTGTCCAAGTACAACTTCTACGAGGGTAGTCCACAAAATTCCCCTTCCCTTTTCTGAGGAGAAAGGAGCAGAGAGGTTACAGAGCAGAAAATGGAAACAACACTAAGGGTTGTATATATAGCTAGAATTGGCTCCAGCCATCCATTTGCATGCATCAGTCCAGCCACGTATTATTAGCAAAGGGATTAGAGATGACTTTTGAAGATGTCTTTGGAAACTGAGGATTAGTATTTGAAAATGTGTGCATTTTTAACGCATGAGAAAAATTTTAGGGCAGTCTCTTATCTGATACGATGGGAGCTTAGGATTTTGACTGTGGTTGATATAATCACAGAAATGAAACAACAGCCCAACAATCAGGGACAATGCCAAACAAGCTATATTTGGAATGTCCAGACATGACAAAACAAACACAGTATTTTAAGAACCGGTAATTATGAAATTTGTCTTGAACAACTGCAATCCAATTTACCTAGTCTGGTAGCAAAAGAATCTAAGGAAGCAGAAGATGCAGAGCTGGACAGAAATTACAAGCTTAGAATGCAACACAGAGGAAGACAAAGATAGACCCTCTTCCCACTCATATTTCTTCCTCCCTCCTCCTAAAAAAAGTAGTAACAAGCAGTGAAAAAGCCTAGGATTTAAGGACTTGTAAGTTTGTTCCCTGGTGCTTGCAAATGCAGAGTTCCCAAGGTTTTCTCTGCAGCCCTGAAGGCTGAAATAGATCTGAAAAAATAATGAAAACAAATTCTTAGCTGCAGCCCCAGTTCCTAGGTCTGACAAGTCTTGCCAGAATTGGCAACAGCAGGATAAAAAGAGTTCTCATGACACACACAGACACGTACTAAATTAAAAAAAAAAATCAATTATCTGTTACTACAAAAGTTCCTTTATTCCCTTCCACACCCCAATGAACCAACACTGACATCCCAACCAGGTAGGTAGACCAAAGCTTCTGGAGAGAGGGAGAAACTAGATATCAAAATGGAACTTTTTAAGAAAAATTCTATGAACTTAATATGCGTAACTTGATTAGACAAGAATAAAGTATAGCATATCACATGGAGACACAATATGGGGCTACAACCAAGACAAGTGTGAAAATATGAAGATAAGAGCAACTTGGGGCAGTGAAAAAAGTAATGGAAGCTAATGGAAAAAATGGCAAAACATGCAGGAAGACTCCTAATAAAGACTGGCTATAACCTCCAGGCACTCAAGGAATTATGACCATTTACATGACGGAAACCTGAAATACAAATACACTATGAAACTCACAGCCTAATGGCCTCCGGGTGATGAAAATCCCCTGAGCTCAAGCACACCTGGGAAACAGAAATTTCCTGTACTCCAACAGCATCAGTCGCAACCCACAACTGGTTTTCCCAACAGGGCTGAGTTCCTACTGCCCTGACAATAAAAGAAGGGTGCTTTATAATGAGCGGGTGACAGGCTTAACTACAGCAGCATAGCAAAGCATCCCTAATGCCTGGCCGTCAGCTGCCTCCTCGCTGTACAGTATTCAGCAATACCACTTCGCTTCCTGTCTCCCAAGCTACCGTTCTGGAAGCTGGCGATTCCAAGCAGCGAGTATTGGCTAATTGTTGCTGCCTGCAAGGTTCAGGATGTTTTATGGGTCAGTTTGTCACACACACACAATAAATGCTTTTAACAGAGATGCTCACATTGGGAGAGTAGTTCTGCACAACTGTGTAAGCATTGACTGTGTGGCCAGAATTAATCCCCTGCAGATCTTAGCCCAGGAAAAGTTATGTCAATGGGAGAAGAGGGCTCATGTTATCCTCTCCCCAAGGTGCGTATAATTCTAATTTTCAGCAATTGCTTTAATGGGAAACAGCTCCATAAAACTACCTTGCTGTTTAATTTTCAGTAAATTTACATATCAGAGGAAAACAATGGTTTTGCCCAAATTCAACAATGATCTATCAAAAGTTTTGAGGGCTGATGCAAAATCTGGGGTTATGTCACCATGACTAAGTTAGATATTCTCTCCTGGATGCAGCTAGCCCCACGCAAGTCTCCCTCTCTTCCAACTTGCTAAGAATTATTCATTTTCAGTGAAAAAAAAGTGTGAAAAATATTGGCAAAACCCCAAGCACAACCATACAAGAGATTTATTAGCATACAGTGTCTAATCACCCCACCCAAACCACCTGGCTTAGAGATGCAAGTTACCAAGAATTTTTTCACATCTCTCACTGCTCTGCTTCACTGCTGCACCCATCCATCTGTGCACATACAGCAGGACTAACTCGTGAGTTTTAACTCCATGGCAAGTGCCTCTAACTTATCTGTTTCCAAGTTCCCTCTCCAGGGCTTGCTCAAGACCATTTTACAAACCCCTTCCTCCTAGTAGGGGCACCACAAACAGAAAAACAAACACAAAAAACCCACACAACCCAACCCTTTGCTTAGCTTACAGGGACAAATTCCCTGCTTCCATGGTTACCACTCCAACTTCTCTTGTGGAACTAGAAATAAAAAAAATAAATAAAAAAACCCAACCAACAACTTCCCTGAGAACAGACGGCTACATAATGTTAGCTCTCCCTCCCTCCCCTCACTCATCATTGTTAGCCACTAAATCAGCTACATCTGGCATATTTAATTTGGACTAAATAAAATGTCACTAATTAAAAAGATGCCGAACAAGCAATACATGACATTAGAGAAACAGAGAGCTTAGTATCTGAACATAGCCTATTAGGAATTGAAAGGATTTTTACCAAAAGCTGAGAAAAAAAGGCAACTAAATGGTTCTCTATACAATCTGACTCACAACAACGTCCTCTAGAAGCTCTCCCCTATAGTCTAGGTGTGCTGACGTTTCTAAGCGCTAATTCTTGGAGCAGCAGTAGCTCAAAAGCAAAGTAGTTAGCTCATTATAGATGGTATTATTTGGCTGGAAGTCTGGCAGCCTTCATTCCAACTTTTAAAAAGAAGGTTACTTTGCTAAAGCTACAATGAGTAAGACATTCAGCATACCCGCACACAAACTGCCTTAAAGGACCTGTGGCCATGTAGCTGTCTCTGAACACTAACAGCCCCTCTTCTCACATTCTCCACACTGTTTTCAGCAGCCTAATTTGAAGTATCACACATGGCTCCATCCTCCCTCTCTTGCAACTCCTCTCCTTAGCCCATCCCTGAAGACTAACATGTCAGCTCTCTGCATGCCCCATCACTGGTCATACCATGGAAATACGAGCGCTGCTTTGTACTGTGGACCAACACAGCCACCTGCTCCAAAGCAGCTCCTCTTATCTTGGTACCACTACACCCTCCTTGCCCAGTGTGATTCACATCATACTTCTAAACCAGGCTTTATCCTTCATGAATACATCATTATTAGTATTCCTCTGCCACTTACTAAACAGATTTCAGTGCAAAGCTTCACCGAATCATACAAACCTCTTTTCACAGCTCTTAAGTGTTTTCCATCATCTTTTCTGCCAACTGGTAATCTTTTATTCTAAAGCCGTACTATCTCTTATGATTAGTTAAATAAGTGTTTGAGCGATTTCTTTTTTAGTGCCTCCAAGGCTGTGGATTTCCCATGAGAACAGATCATCTTCTAAGTGCTCTGGTCCAGGTTCTCAGCATTTATAAATCAGATGACTGGCTCCTCTCTATTTTTGCTGATGTATGAAGTGAACAGATATTTAGGCATACTTCAGTTGCCATTGCTTAATTTCAGTACTGTTGATGGACAAATAAGATGAAAACATTCAACACAGAAATCGCCCCCTTAAGTAAATCTAAACAGAATCCTTAAAAGATGAGTTCAAGTTGATTATTTTGATAATGCTGGCACACACTAGGCAAGTAAAAAGATTACTCTTCTTAGAAACTCAGTAGTTATAAATGAATTAACAGTGAGCTTTGTCCTCACAATTCCAAACTTAGTATTAAAGGCATAACACAGAGATGATGTATTTCAGAATCATCATGCCTTTAACCTTTTTTTTTCCATTATAAAGTTTAAGAACAATCACAGGATCACAGAGGGGTTGAGGATGGAAGGGACCCCGGAGGTCATCTGGTCCACCCCTGTTGCTCAAGCAGGGTTACCTAAAGCCTGTTGTTGCCCAGGACAACATCCAGACACCTTTGGAATATCTCCAAGGATGGAAATTTCACCTCTCTGGGCAACCTGTGCTAGTGGTCAGTCACCCTCATAGTTAGAAGTGTTGCCTGATGTTCAGAGGGAACCTCTTGTATTTCAATGTGTGCCTGTTGCCTCTGGTCCTGCCACCGGGCACCACTGAAAAGAGCCTGGCTCTGTCCTCTTTGCACCCTCCCTCCCTTCAGGTGCTTATATATATTCATAAGATGCCCCCAAGCTTTCTCTTCTCTAGGCTAAACAGTTCCAGCCCTCTCAGCTTTTCCTCATAGGAGAGATGCTCCAGTTCTTTAACCATCTCTGTGGCCCTTTCCTGAATGCTCTCCAGTATGCCTGTGTCTCCCCTGTCCTGGGGAGCCCAGAACTGGACCCAGCACTCCAGCATGGCCCCACCAGTGATGAATAAAAGGGAAGGATCACCGCCCTCAACCTGCTGGCAATGTTTTGCCTGAGGTAGCCCAGGATATCATTAGCCTTCTTTGTGGCAAGGACATACTGCTGGTTCACGTCTGACTTGGTGTCCACCAGGACCCCCAGGTCTTTTTGTGCCAAGCTGCTTTCCAGCTGGGTGGGCGCCAGCATGTACTGGTGCCTGCGGTTGTTCCTCCCTAAGTGGGGACTTTGCACTTGCCCTTGCTGAACTTTGTGAGGTTTCTGGCAGCCCACTTCTCTAGCCTGTAATCTCTTATACAAATAGTGCAGAGTTACATAAATACCACAATATTAACTAAAAGCATTAAAAAAAAACCCAACAAAAAAAAACAACCTAGTGAAATTTGATCACAGTTTAGGAACCCTAAATGGGTCTTTTCCTAGGATCTTTCATCAGTATTTTCCCAAGCCATGTCACAGTGGATCTAAGTTTCCTTTAAGTTAAGTGTTTCTGAAACACTTAAAACCCCATTTGTCAAAGGCTGATGAACTTAACTGTGTAAATCTAAACATGAGGTAGTACACTGAAACAAAGTCACAATAAAAAGATGCTTTGTGATATAGAACTAGATAATATAATGCTAGAGATCTGATGCCAAAGCTTGCACGAAAGAAAATGCTACTTCTTCATTCAGCATCTGCTTCAGATTATTTTACATGGAAGTCACTGCTGCTCCGAAGCTGTCAAGGCACAGCCAGCTTCCAATTAAGCTATCTTATCTTTGAAGTTGATTGGAAGCAAAGCTTTCTCCTCCCTGTAGGCATCCCCCTAAAAGTAGGTAATCTGAGATAATTTCCAAATGTATTTATTCTGTGTTGTCCACCCAATTAAACATCTTGCACAAATGCAATCAACGAGCCTTCTCTCTAATTGAAAAGTTTATGCAACAATTTTCATAAGGCTCCCATTAAACATTTAAAATAATTAGCTGTATTAGAAAGACATTTATATTCAAATAGCTCATATGCCTAGTTTCTTTGTTTACTGTAGGCAAATGAATATCAAAAAGATCCCCAGAGGAAAAGACCAAATATTGGGCAAATCTTTTCTTTAAGACAACAGGCACTCCCTAGAAACCAGTTCTGCATGGTATTAAATGGGAAATCTTTTAACAGTGGCCTTACTACTGCAGCTGACTGTGGAGAATTCAACCATTTCCAAGACTCAGAAAGGCAATGACAAGGGAGTTGACTCTGTATTTTTATGTATTATAGACAACATAGAACAGTCATTACCTTAAGCGTGCTCCCTTCTTCCCCTTTCCCCTCTCTATAAATTATTGGTAGTAAGTTAAAGAAATCTACCGTGAAAAGATACCAGTAACTTTATTTCCATCCTGGCACGAATGACAATTTTTTTAAAAGGATTTTGATGGCTCTGTATTTACATCATGGATCTTCTTTAAGAATTATGCTGAGAAAAATCTAGGTCATTGAAACCTTCTTAAACTGAACCACAGAGAAACCAGAAGAGAACGTAAAAACACTGATGTCAGGTTTATTTTGCCTTTTCACAAGCTCATTTTTTTTCCAGATTGACTGGCAGAAGGTAGATCAACCTTTTGATGTCTGCCTTATTCTGAAGTTTCTATTTCCATGAGTGAGCTAATTCCATTCCCATCCAAAATAAAACATTTTTTAAAATGCTGTGCACTTGGCAAACAGACCCAGCTATGTAAGAACAACTTTAAGAAGGCTAGGCTTAAAGGGCAAAAGTACAACTTAAATCAACATATAACAGAAGATATGTAAACAACTCAATTTAGGATCCTGGGCAACATAATTTAATAGTCCCTTCTAGACAAAACTTTACTTATAAATAAATATATATGAATGTAAACAGTGTTCTTCCTTCCTCCCCACCCCCTCTCCCAAACACTAGCTTGGTTTTGGTATGGATCTCAATGCTAAGATCGGCTTTCTTCAGAGTATATGCTTGTTGCAGCCTTGCATTTACGTAAACTAGTAACATACATTCAAATTTCATTCTGTAGACTTCAAATTACACCACCTACTTCTGTTCAATCACCACACAGGATTTTGATGTTGTACACATCAAAACTAATTTATTTTGAAGTGAAGAGTGTCCATTAAAAACATTTTGCATTAGTAATTGTATAACTGGCAATAATAATTTTGATTAGCTGTTAATAATTATTACTGCATTTCTGTGTCGAACAAAATCTGCTGACTTCAGCAAACACCACTCATTATCACTCTTTATTACTCTTTATTTATTCATGTAGAGAGAATTCCACACGTGGGAAAAATTATTGCCTTTTCCAGCTTCACAAGGTTGTGTCTTTGGATGGTGGTTTAACATAACCGCCATAAGGTTTCTTATTGGAGAAAAAAAATCTATCTTGCCTTTTGTACAATGTAGAAAAGTGTCACAACATTTGCTTCTTCCACAACTCCCCCATCTTGTTGCACAAGATTACACATGGCAAAAGTAAAAATTTTTGGCTTGCTGCACGGTATTAACAAAAAATACTCTGTACTGAAACTATTTTCAGTTCAACTGTTGCTCATATACCCTTCAACATAACAGACACCGATCAGATTCAAAGTGTAACTTGTAAGAAAGAAGTGGTTTTGTGGATTTGTTGCCAGAGTTCTGCAGGTTCTTCTTTCAGTGTACCCAGCTGTACAGAAAACAACCCAAGTTTGCTTGGCTCATGTCAACTGAGGCTCTGCCAACCCATACACTCTATGAATTTCACTTTTTAAAGCGTAACAAAATAGCTAGTGCATGAACATACTCAAGCTATATTATGAAATCTGTGTTTAAAGAGTAAGTGAAAAGATGCACCCTGTTCTAGGTGTCACGTAACACATTTCCCTCCTATGGACAGTGCCCTGTTAAGCCAAACGGCTTAACCTTGTCTATGAAGACCATTATTTTCCATGTGTACAGACTGGATTAGATAAATTACCAGGTAGCTTCGTTCTGGGGTTCAACACGGAAACCACCTAGAGATGACAAATGCAGCTTTTTTAACTAAAACATCAGAGAGACAGCCTAATGACTTCGATTGTCCATTGCACCGATAATTAATTTAGGGAAATAAACACTCCTTCCTTCTCTACAAACCAAATTCTGTTTGTTGCATTTGGTTTTCTACTCAAAACAAGAGCTGAGGTAGCTTTTCCTGTAACAAAATCAACAGGCACACCAGAGGTCAGTTACTTTCAGAAATGGTCGTCCAGTCCCACAACCTTCTACTTTAGAAACCCCTGCTGTTACTCTCTCCCCTGTGGGCTTACTGGCTCTTGAAGAAGATATATCCCCCCCGCCAAGATTCCCATTTGCTTCTGGGGAAAAAAAACCCCCAAACCCAATTCACAAGATTTGGCATAACTATCGTGTATGAAGTTCCAATGGCTAGAAGTATCTGCCCATGACAGTCTGTATTCCCTCCCCAAATCTTATATATGTTTATCTATTTTACATGGCTACTTCAGATGTCTGAACACTGCACACATACATAGAAACACTAAGGAGAGATGCATGGAAGAGCACTGACTAATTTGTACAATAAGAAATGTGGTTAGAAACTGATCATTTTTCACAGGCCTTTAACAGGTGACGGGGAAAAAAATCAGCCCTGCGGCTGCCAGTGTCTCTCCAGATAAACAAACTCTGTAGTTTCTTCCAGGAGGAGTAACCGATGAGGAGGCTGCGATGAGGAGGCTGGCCATTCATACAAACGGTCAACAAAAACTTCCCATTTAGAAACAAGGCCAGATTTGGTCCTAATAAAAACAGCCTGGTAACTTAAGGGAAGGAAAGGTTCTCCTCCATCACAGACCACTACCTAGTTTAAGGTTTCGTTTGCATTCCACCCAGACTACACAGAGGTGGTAGCCATTTCGGCTGTCACTAGTCACCTCAGTCAAAGCACATCTAGGCTTCACTAATCATTCAGGTGCTCTCTGTGGTCAGTGGAAAGAGGAAGAGGCACTTCAGTGCAATTTCTCATCTGTAGTTCTGCTGCCCTAATCTCCACCCACATCTCCAACCAAGATGGTATGAATGTACTTCCCTATGTCACCAATGACTGGAGATACCCAGACATGCAACCCAAACGAGAGATTTAATTTTTATATAACTGTAGTTCACAGAAATAACTCCCACCTAAAGGCTGTCTAAAGGGGATCATATTTCTTGATACTGTGAAAAATTATGATATGCGGTTGCCTAGTATTACATACAATGATAAAGAGATCAGTGAATATAAAAAAGTATTACCTAAGATTTGCTAAGTGGTATTTGTTAGAAAGTTTTGTTTCAGTTTTACTACAGAATAAACTGAAAAGGCAAACAGATACAATTCTGTAAAGAAATTTTTATCCCTGCACGGAGCAACATAACTTTGGGTGGGCAGGAGCAGAGCACATGCAAAGGCCCTTCCCAAAACAGCACCTGCTGTTAATAAGTTGTTACATGAAGCAAGCAGCCACCTGAAAAGGTCTGTGAGCAGAAGGACAGTAAAAGACTGGGACTATCATGTCTACCTCAAATTAATCTGACAGCAGGGCTCTGATAACGTAAGGGTGATTAAACTCAATTCTAGGCCACAGCTCATATGTGACTTGTACATTGAGTTTGAGCCAACCACTGATAATAAGCATTCACAATACAAAGTCAGACACAAAAAGGTGAAGATTATCTTCAGCAAGAAATCCTAGTATCCCCCTCCAAAGTTAAAGACTTTCATCTCCACTTCTTGCAAGCTGAGATTTGAGAAAGGGTTGCCTGTAGCTGTAAAATACAACTATGCTGGATATGTTCATTAGTCTACATGCCACTTTCCAGCAGCCAAAAAAAAAAGCCACTGCATAGCAAATAATATGAAAAGCATGGATATTCCTACTGCTTGTCTGTTGTATGTAAACACCTCAAAGTTTGTATTGCATTAATGCCCACCTTTTATAATTCAATATGCAATCAACAGAGGTACTTAGTTCAGATATTGGTAGTTCAGCTGCAGCATACAAACCCAACTGGCAGTCATGTTAGGCAAAGTCAGATATGTCCTTCCCAAAATATTTTATTATGGTTGTACTGAACAATTGCTCCGCATAAAGAAATACTCTTCAATAACCTTTCCAAAGATCTGCTGAGTCACTGAAGGAGAACTGGCCTTGCAAAAGATTTGCACCAACAGAAATGGTTTTGTACACAAATAATGGAAGAAGTCCTTTCATATCAGGGTCAGAGTTCTGCATTGACAGGTAAGTCTAAGCCAAGCAATCTGAGCTACTATCAACTCAGACTTTAAATGAACTCAGTGAGACCTTACTGGTTTCAAATTCTATTTAAACCTAGTCTCACAATTTAAGAGAAAAATAATGTAGTTTCTACTTCCCTACATTTACAGATTTCAAAATAGAGTAACAAAGCAGTCCACCAAGAAAAGCAACTAATTCCTCTACACTCCACCAGTCCTCATACTGAAATACACTAAGCTGCACCTCCAGATACTTGGCAGTTACATGTTCAGAAAATACATAATCGTAGTAGAGATGAACTCAATTATGTAGAAAGCAGAGGTTGCTGTAAACTCATAAAGGAATGCACTCACTATGAATCATGTCTGGCACTAAAACCACTTTTTATTATTTTTGTTGGAATTTTATTGGTCTCCCCTTCCTTAATGGCTGCTATTTGAATGTAGGGAGATTAGCATTGCCAAAACTCTAGCTTAGGGGAAAAACAAGCCCTTTGCATGCACATCATCCTCAACCATTTTGCTAGACAAGAATCAGTTCACCACCGCAGCATTTACAGCTGCATGTTAGAGAAGGCTTAAGAAAGAGGCAAAGATGAAAAATCGATGCGAGCATGTTTACAGTGCTGTAAAATTTGTTTGACCATCTTCAGAATTACTAGATTATTTATTTGTTTAAGGGATAAAAGCAACATGTAGAAAGCCTTCTGTAAGGCTCATTCAGCTCCTTCATTATAATGGTTATACATCAACACAGCAGTCTTTCAACTTAGATCCGTTTGGACATTTGTTCGATGGATGAAGTGTGCTAGAGACACTCAAAGCCAGCATGCACTGCACAAGCCACTTCCCTACCCACTGAAAGACTCCACCATGCCCTCACCCTGTTTCACTTGCAAAATTCCCTGCTCCAGTTTAAATGCTCAAGGCTTCTCCTAGACAAAAAGTGACTTCTGGAGATTGCCCAAGGGCTATTCCATGCACATAAAGAGAGGGCAAGCTGTAATGAAACCTTACAGATGCAGCAGCTAGCGCAACCTTGGGCAGAGCACAAAGTTAATTTCTTGTTAGCCAGATCAGCTTGAAGTTTCTCTGTATTGCTTGAAGTGTTGCAATTACGTACTGCTCTAAGCTATGCTTAATTAGCCTTTAAGCAAATGCTCATTTGTAACCTGCATGCAGTGTAACGCAGAACTAAATGTTCACAGCAAGCAAAGGGAAATTACACTGAAGGTACAATTGCACAAATATAGCTGGCTGCCTCCTGGTTTTCCCTTCTTATTAATATCCTAGAAAATATTAAGAAATGTGTCACACTGTACAAATGCTTAGAAATATACATTCTCTATCCCTGGAGCTGAATGTGGTGCTCTCCTGCCTCCCCAGCTGACGAGCACTCTGTTCCCCATGCAGTCACGGCCTGTCCCTGCAGCCAATGGAAGATTTGGGATTTATATTACCTTTTTCATCTGTGCCGTCAAAAAAACCCAAAAAAGCCCCAAAACTCCACCCCAAAAAAAACAACTTGAAGCCCCAACAGACAAGGATGCAAATCATGATGAATAAGTAAGTATGCTCAAAGATAAACAAAAAGCATTAACAAAACTTTCACCAAATAGCATGTAAAATATTGACTGGATCCACATTCAGGAGTAAACCCCAGACTTGGTGCCTCTCATGAAGCCGACAGAAGAGGAAATTAATAGGAGGTTCTCAGATGTATTTAGAACCTTTTAAATGCTACAAGTGGAATGACAGTAGCTTCAAGCACAGCAAGGACATTTTTCAGCCAGACAACATTTGAGTCTGCTATCAGAGGACGCTCATTTGACAAGGCTGTAACACAGGAGGCAAGGCTCAGCCCCACCTGGACAAGCTTTACAAAGCTTTGCCAAGTTACTTTGTTAAAGTAAAAAATTCAAAGGTCAGCTGTGGAAAAAAAATCCATAGAACAAACCAAAATATAACGCTAAAAAATACTGTGACAATATCAAACACAAGGTTTTTACTTGCATGACTAGATGTTGTTATTCCTTAACATTAGCTTCAGTTCTTTGACTAATTAAGAGGGTGATCTTTATATGTTTAATGTCTATTTCTTTTCAAGCTGCTTCAGAAATATATTACAAGGTGTGTGACAGCACTGCAAGTAATCTTCTGATCTTCTCCTATATATTCATATAATATATATATATATACACACACACACACATACATGCACATACTTTAAACACTTAAACATAACACTAACCTGGAGTTTGGGAGAACTCAGTAAAAAGCACTCAAACTCAAGCGCACCAGGCATTTTTCAATGCTAAAACACAGGGTACACAACCTGATACCAGACACTTATCAAAGATCTTGTCTATAGCTTGTTCTACATAACTGCATACACTTGGGGAACGGGAATTGCTGCAAACATTTGTAAGGCTATTTATAAGGTCTGGAAATACGGTGGTTGGCTCACTTTCAGTGGATTTTAGTAAGCAACAGGGAAATAAGTGTGACCAGCAACAGCATGACAAGCAAGTTACTTCAGAGTAATTAGCTGCTCTTAACAGTTTGCAGGCAAGGATGAGCTCAAAAATGACTCAAAGAAGCCCAAGGGCAAATTGCCTATAAAATTAAATCCTGGTGTTTTACTATCAGGATGCTGTTGTTTAGCTTGGAATACTGTTTTCCATAATGTTTTGCACCTTATTTCTTTTTAGGGATGGCTTGTTCCTATTCTTCTTACCTGTTCTGGCAAGGATAGTAGGGAAATGTGATTTTTAAAGCTGAACCTAAAAGGTGAGAGGAGGAGCACATGCAAGGTCACCGCAGGGTGAGGTAGCCAACCTTCCCCTGTGGCTGCAGGGCACAGACATAACTCTTGGCACTGGAGGCCATTTCCTCCTGCTCAGGTCCTCTGTGGCTGCTGAGCATGCCCCAGCGAGCCTGACGCCTTCTGCAATGGCGTGGGCCATTCAGCACCCTCGTGCGGCTAGGGGTGATGCTCCTTGATGTCTGGATGGGCAGCGCATGCCACCGACACTGGGTGTGTGCAGGGTAAAGCGATGTCCTCAAAGTCCATAACTAAACAACCCCAAAAAGCAGAGCACTTCACTCTGGCCAGACAAGAGCTGGGCAGATAAAAGGGATCGCTGGGAAGACCTAGGTGCTCTAATGTGGCACCTGTTTGGTGAGAAACAAAAGCAGCTTTTCAAGGTCTCTCCCACTTTCACCCCCTTCCCCTGTGAAAACGCGCAGACCACCTGCTGCTTTGCTGTTAATGAAATTTCACTGGTAATGAGTCTGCTGAGACAAAGCTGCTTTACCCACATCCTCCAGAAACATCCCATGCTTAATACGGGATCTGAAATCCAAACTCCCAGCTGATAAGTCAACCCATTTTGCTTCCGAGTGGTATTCATTTCCCCCTCAGCAGCAGGAGAAAAACCAAACACTTATGGCATGAAGCATAATGAAGAAGTTTCCAGCTCCGTTGCTTCCTGAAATGCAGCAGGAGAAACCGGCTCCAGTAACCCTGGCAGCAGCAGGGTCTACCACTGGAGAGAATAAGCAATCCTAATGCCAACACAGAAACATGACGTGGCTTTTGTGAATCAGTGATGGCTTGCCTTTTAACAAGTCCAGATTAAACTCATTTTTATAGAAGTTTTGCAAATGATGTTCAGATTACAGGCAGGCTGGAAGCAAAGATTGAAGGTACTTACATTAATTAAACAAAATCACTTTTTAGTACAGTAATTCTGTACTCCTATTAGGAGAAAGAATAATACAATAAGAGTTTTATAGCAGTAAGAAGACTATAAATCAGAGCACAGAGAATTGAAACTCATCCCACAATGATTCAATTAACTCAGTGGTATTATTCTAATGCAAAAATGTTATTAAATTCCAACTGACATCCCCTCTGTTTAGGAAACGGAACAAAACCTTATCTGCCAGTTCTGCAGCAATGCATAAACATCCCATTACCACACCACTGAACTTGAAAGTTCATTCTTCCCCTGCACGTCCACACACAACCACCAAGTAAGTGAAGACAGACATTTCAAACAGATTTCCATTTCAAATGTGGGCACAGTTCACTGTCCAGGTAATCACAGCAATCCCAAAGAAGCCTTTTCCATGCTGTGAACAAACAGCGTTACTTCTGATACTTAAGCAATCACTGTGTGGATGGTTTGGAAACGAACAAACTGAACACTGGGCTTTGCCTTCCACCCCTAGATGTAGATGCCAGCAAGCAAGCAAAAAATTGGGCCTCTTCCCAGTCCTGCAGTACATATGTCCACAGCGCTGACTGGGGGATTACCTGCCGCTCGGCTCTGCAAGGGCTGCCTCAGCTCACAAAGGACCCCGTGATTAGCTCACCTACCGACCGCTGGCAACAACATTGGGCTGCAAGGTCGTGCAGGGTACACAGCAGAGGCTCTAACCTGTAAGTTTAGATATATATGTATCTTTTTAATATATCTATCTATATATTTATTTTATATATATAAAATATAGATATAGATAATTTTAATAAAAATATAGATAAAAAATATATTTTAAATAAAAATATAAAATAACTTTCTTGCATCTGTCCTACTAGGCAGCAGAGGTCCGAAAAGGTTTCTGCCCAAAATGTTGGAAGCTGACATGAACTCACACCTTGAATCCACGCAGCACAGATGGCAAAGAGAGCCAAGACTCAGCGCAGCAATTCTCACCGTGCGACTCCTTAAAGGCCATCACTATAAAGTTATGACATCCCTAATAGATCTCAATCATTTATTTACAGTATAATTACAGTTAACCAATATAGTTCTGGGTTGTTTTTTTTTTTCTTAATTCCCTACTGCACTGATGTTTACACCCCAACCCACTCCTGCTTGCCTTGCTAGGCACAGAGAGAATCAGAATTTCCCTCATGTTGTTTTCCCATTTTCCCCCTGCACTCTCAGCCTAATAGCTTCTTAATTCTGTCAATTCCCAATCAAAGTGCAGAACACTGAAGTTACATTCTCACTGTGCCATTAATAAAATATAGCAAGAATAATGTCGCACAACAAAATTGTGCAAGGGCACACCTTACCAAGATGCGCACACGAAAATTTGGTGTGAATACACTAATGTACAGCTACTGCAGCATATAGTACAGACTGCTCAGTATTTATACACGACAGCCCTAAAGGTTAATTGCCAACCACATTACTACTGTAAACCAGTTTTTAAAACAACTGCAAGTGTTACTGTGTGGCTAAACACCTGGTGGGGCTACCAGCACATGTGCAGCAGGAGAGGTTTGAGTTGGGCTGGTCCCGTGCTGGAGCGTGCCAGACCCCCCTTGGCCGGGCAACGCATCCCCCAGCGCGCTGCCGCCAGTCCTGACCACGCAGCCCTCCTCTCAGCACGCTCCTGCTGCAGGAGCATTGCTCACGGGCAGGGAGCCAAAATGCTCCTGGGAGCAGGGCCAGGTTTGTGTCATTAAAAACAAAAAATCCCAACAAATAACATACTTTTGGGTTTGAGCGTGAGATGCCCTTAGTATTTCCAGTAATTCATGTTGGGACTGTAACTACTGTTCTGGCACTTTCCAAACAAGAATGAAGAGACTAATTTTTTTCTACCACCAAGCTTCTTGCTGTAACAGGCATGAAGAAGGAGAAACAGCAGCTCTTGACTTGGTGCTGATCCCCGTCCCTAGCTGACCAGGTGCAGGGCTCCAGCCAAAGAGCCTGCAGACCCACTGACAGCCCCGTGCTAACAGCGCTGAGGACTGCCTGTCTTTAGCTTCGTCCAGCAGACTCGTTACCCTTCAGTCGCTCGTTACTCTTCTTCAGTAACGAGCAAGTGAGACCTTCAGAGCCATGTGACCTCACCCCTCCCTGATTTCTTCGGGAGCAACGGGACGTGTTCGCGTGACACGGGGGACAAGATGATAAGTAATGCAACATCTTTCCCACACTGTCCATCAAATTTAGCTCATTTAAGTCAGGAAAGTGTTATTTCTCCAAATGAGAGAGAGGCACTCAGGGAAGTGCAAGGCCTGTTTTCACACCATGAGATCACAGTGCCGCAGCAGAGCCCTGATCTTTCCCAATTTTTCCCAAACACAATTGCAACTTTCTTAAAAAAGGGCATCCAAGTTAAACGTGCCACAGAGAAATCTATGTATGATTTATTTATTTAGCTTAAGAGCCTTGCTTTGAAGCAAGACTTGAGAGAAACAACATGATAGATCATGGCAGACACCCATGAAAACCTGTATTTCAAAGTAGGGCCAAAGCGAGTGCCTAGACCTGGACCTAAGGAATTGTCCAGATTAATCCAGCTACAGGATTTGGCCTGTTTAGAAAAACTGAAGTCACGTTGACTCAACCTGATGTCAGTATTCATTTTCAAACTGTCTTGTTGCTAAAGGTTATTCAACTACAGGATTAAGTACAAAATTTGCTGTCATACATGTAAAAATCTAACTTAGTATGTAAAGATTTCATTATACAAAAGTTTGTATTTTTACACAGCTTTTCTTTCGGAAATCAACATCCTTGTCTTCAAAAAAGCCAATATAAAAGTTTTACAGGATGAAAAATTTTTAAAAGCTGCATCATAACATGTAATAAAAAATTTAAAACCAAGAACTGTTTACATGAGTTCCCTTGAAAGGTAACTAAATCTGGAAAAAAGAATAGCATTAATTCATACCCATTTATGAATTTAATTTGCTAGAAAAGAGTAAATAATTTTGGTACATCAAACTGCTATTTGGAAGTTTGCCTGGGCTGTATAGAAGGGGGATGTGAGAAATTTGCCCTATTTTTACAGTTGAAAGCTTCATTGACTCACACAAGATTCTTTAGCCTAATATCCTGTGGCATTGCAGTGACCTACATGTAATTATTGCATGCTTTTTCCAAAATATTTGTACACAACCAGAAATTATAACCTAAGTTACCAACCAATTCTTAGTTTATACCAGCAACACAAAGATGGACTTCAATTAGTGGTAACCTAGCTGTCTGATGTTTTTAGTGATCTTTTGGACAATGTTCAGTCTTGGTTTGGTGTAGTTTTATGGTTTCCATTTTTCTTAGACAAACACATTTATCCTGTTAAGTAAATTATGTTTTAAAAACTTTCAGCTGTCCCTTCGCCCAGCTTACAATCACTGCCCCCCTCAGACATGGGGTGATCTCGTGTTTGTAGGTGCGCATGTGGAAGATGTGGAGTAAAGGGAGAGGAAAAAATACCAAACAGTCTTGCAACATCCCATGGTGTCACCCAGAAAATGGCCTTCCTGCTCCTGTCTTTGCCTGCCCTTCCCAGCATGGAAAGTAGGAGTGCTTACATGCTCACAGAGGTCTGCTGAATTTTATCCCAGCTCATGGTTGGGCTCCATGGTGAGAGGCAGATGGGTGGTACTTAAGAGGACAGAGAGGCACATGATGGAGGAGGAAACACTTGGACATGCACTGATCAGGTAGCTCCTCTCCCCATCAGCCTCCTGCTGCCCAAGCTCATGAACAACGCTGCTCTCAACTCGGGAACTTAAGAGCTTTCTGGCAGCTACTGCTTGAAGGGTCATACTTTCTCCAAACACAAGACACGTGAGGGGTCTCGCTCACCACACCAGTAGTTGAAGTAGCTACTGACTCAACAGCACAGCTACTTTTTGCCCAGGTACTCACCAACCGGATGACTACGTTACTAAAATTTTAGTGGTGCCAATTTTTACAGAATCATGTGCCGTTCACTATCAACAGGTTGATGTCTAACATTTCTCACAGTAAAACTTAGCTCAAAGTGGGCTGTTTCCACCTGCAGAACTGTAATGAAGGATCATAGTGCTGAACTCCCAAGAGGCATATAGATGTTTAATTAGAAGTCATTTCTTAACCTCTACCATCAGATGTCTTTGGTCATACAACCATATTAGCCCAGACCTCACCACTGTGAAAGTTGCACTGTGCAGGATAGCCTTTGAAATGTAATCTAAAGGTTCACAGTTATTTCTCCGTGAAGTCTTTCACTGCTAAATTATGTGTCAGTTACTCAACCTGCCTATGTGCTTCAAAAAAAGAAAAAAAAAAGTATCAACAAAATGTGTTATTTTAGGCTTTTTTCCTAAACCAGAGAAGATTACCCAAAGTCAAATATAAACCCCAAAATCTGCAATGATTTTGTAAGCCTCACATTCCAGTTTTACCTCACAGATTATTATACTGATGCTGCCATTAAATGACTATCTCATTTGCTTACACATGCTCTTAGTGTTGTGCTCGTACAGAAGACCCGTTATTTTTCACTGTTCTCTGTCTTCTGGGAAGCAGGTGCTGTACGCTCCTGCAGCCATCAGCTTGAAAAGCAGTATTTAGTGCCTGATTGGCAGCAGAGCTAGAGGTGGCATACTGCTTCCTGCTGTGGTGAAATAGGTATCATTACCTAACAGAGCTCAGAAAATATATTAAAAATATTATTCCCGATATGTGCACTTTTTAGAGTAAGATAATTAAAATGCTTCCTCATCACATGAAAAAAAACCACACTTCTACCACAAGGAAAGAAAACATCTACCACAAAAAAGTAAGAAAAGTTTATTATAGCTATTTTTCACTGCTTTACTGCTTTTACCTTTCTTTGCTGAGCCAAGAAAGAGCATGAAACAAATGCAGAGCAGTGCATAAGCAATGTTACGAACCACTTGT
Source organism: Falco naumanni (assembly GCF_017639655.2). Taxonomy (NCBI): domain Eukaryota; kingdom Metazoa; phylum Chordata; class Aves; order Falconiformes; family Falconidae; genus Falco; species Falco naumanni. The sequence goes on from NC_054056.1 coordinate 41,379,134, forward strand.
TAAAAAAGTGGTGGTAACTGCATGAAAAAAATAGGGGAAAGGATCAGAGGCATCCTAACAAGACTTGCATGTCTCAAGCTCTAGCTATGTGATTAACATTTTGCATATGAGAAAAGGCGACATCCATTCTTTGAGCTGCAAATATAATTCAAGCTTTATGATCTGAAAGGTCCTTTACTCACTCTTTCATTTATACACGCATGTTTTTCCAAAAAAGAACAATATACTGGTAAAGTTTTAATTTAGTAAAACTTGGACAGAGCTGGCATTTCTTTATGCACAAGGTCTAACAACGTGACATGAGACTCTTCTGTGTTTAACCTGACTGGATCTTTACACTCCTCTTGCATGACCACTACTAGGTTTTATCATTGCTGAGTTGTATTTCAAAATTATTAAAAAAAAAACCCATAAGGCTGAGCTGTTCTAAGAGGAACAATAGAAATGACACTTCCTTTCTCTTGAAGTCATATCAGATATCCCAGCTTCCCAGTGATCCTCCACTGGTTCACACAGTCAGCAAACAAAATATCTGCTCCTTTCTGAAATCCACTAAGTCTACGTTAACCTGGGTCCCTCTCAAGTCCCCTAGATATGAGCTGACCAAAAGCAACGTTTCCTCCACGCCATGCGTATGCCGTGATGCCCTGTGTGATCAGAGCTGCAGCACTGCTGCCTGGAACTGCTATTTGCCTATCTACCCACACATGCCTGAGAAGCACGAAGGGAATTACTTTTTACAAACACCTCATATATCCCATGTAATCAGAATGGCTCATTCCAATCCCCATTTTAATCCTTGTTTATAACCTGCAAGGAGAGAACCTGAAATTAAGCATCATTATGTTTAACCTCGGTTTGCATTTAATGTTGTATTTGTATTTTTCTTAAAACACAGCTCATTTTCACTAACAGCCAGCCATATTTTTTAAAATTATGAAGTAAAATTTAGGGAAAAAATCCATTTTATTCTGTCTTTTTAGCCATCTTCTAACATACATTAAAAGATTTACTTAATATGTGCTGTTAAACCACTGGTTTCTAAATTCCATTGAAAACTGACACACAGATCACTGAGGTTCTTAAGGCTTTACAGAGTGATCTTTAGCGTGCTTTGATTAATTTCAGTAAAACATAAACTGAAAACACAAAAGAAACCCTGAAACTGGGGAATATTTGGAAATGTAACGCAGGTTTGTCGGCAACTTCAGTTTGCCTCAGGAAGGCAGCTATGCTGTCCTGTCGGTACTTGGTTTGTCTCCCCAGAGTCAGGCGAGCACTGCCCACAAAACCGCCTCTCTGCTTAGCCAGTACCCAGGCCTTTGATGAGGTCCTGCTAATTTCCTGAGGGGGTGACTCAGTTTCTTCCCCTAGGGCATTATTCAGTTATCTGTCCATCTTGTTCTTGTCAGAAATACAGTAAAACCAGTGAAGACGCACTGTGCCTTTCAAGTAAGCAGACAGCTGTTTATGGTGATGTGAAGCAACACAGAAGATGCGAGAATGCACATCAGGGCCTACTGCTTGTAGCTGAACTATCCATCCAAACCCTTTTATCAGTCTGGGCAGACGTAGGAGCTACTTACAAACTAACTCAGCAGTGACACAGAACATTGTGATATTTTTGGGAACACAAGCACAGAACTGTTCTAAGCCAACAGCCAGTAAGAGCGACCCATCTTTTCAACCCCATGCAGGTCAGCACAGTCTACAAAACACAAGGTTTCTGAGCCCAGCTTCGGTCTTCAAACATGCTCAAGGACTGATACAAAACAAGACAGTTGTTCCTTAAGAGAGTGGAGCTGGACAGAGAAGAAAAATTACTTGCAGTGTCACTTGAGGTTATCACTCCAGACCATGCGAGAGGTCTGTCTATGCTGTCTTCACTGCCAAGAACCCAGAGAGGCACTCAACCAGCTTTCCGTGATACAGTGCTCGCCTTAAGTCCCATTACAAGGAGCTGTGCCTAGATACATGCTCTAAGAGGACAATTTTGCTTTTTGAGCAGCTGCACGAAAACCAGCAAAATAAAGCAGCACCATGTCCTTAAAGAAAACAGCTGTTCAGTGTTTCTGTGACACCTGGAATATGTAGTATAACATGCACAGATCCTCCTCCAACTCTAAGCTAATCAACTTGACTCCTGAAATAATAAGTCATTACCTTGGATAACAAAATCTGAAAGATATTAGGCATTACCGCTTCATTCACAACATGCACATACATGGAAGAGACTTGTTTCATTTTTACACTTCAGACTTACAAACCTTTTAAAAAAGGTCTGAAGCCTGTTTGAAGACACTCTCTTGGCCAGAGCTGCCCTACTCACAGACAAACCCTACAAGTGTTTCTACTTATCCAGAAACTTTCTTTCTGCCTTCAAACTACAACAGTACACTGATGGTTTGAACATGAATGGATGACCCAAAGCTTCATCCCATACTTACATGCTTACTAGCAGGTTGACTCTGAGGTAAAGATCCAGGGGCCAGCACTGGAGAGCTTGCAGGGCTACAAAGTTCTGGAAAGGGATTTGGGATGGCCGGCAAAGATGACGTTCTGAATTGCTGCTCTTCTTCTTGAAGACGCCTATAAACACAGAAACACTAAGCATTAAGAGGAACAAACTGGCATCACTAGACCTGGATCTCCTGCCCCACCATTTACAATAATGGTACTAAAGCAAAGGAATCAAACCCACTCTTTTTTAGAAAGAACAACTACTATACAGTTACAGCAACCGCAAGCACAAAGTACGTAATTGCATGTGAAAAATGACCAGTCAGGTAACTATGCTTGTTTTGTTGCTTGTAACTTGATTACTTGGGTAACTGTGCAAATAAAGTAAACAAGTATCTGTGTGTACTCGCTGTTGTAAGCAACAGCTTACAAGCTTAAGCTCTGTGTGCCAGAAAGTCAGTTAAGCTCTTCCAAACCAGTGTGAATCAGGAGAACATAACAACAGTCACTTGGAGCCAAATTCCACATAGGTCTGCAAATGAAGGTGTACACCTGTAAAGTCTCTTAAGCTGAGGCTGAAACCAGTATTGTCACCTCACTACAATACCAGATTCCATCTCCAAGCAACCATCTCAGCATTTCCTGGAGAAACAGATATGCAAAGACTCAGCCTAAGCAATAAACTGCAATTACACCCTCCCACCTCATGCCAGTTGTACGGTTACCGTTCAGGCAAGTAAGTTTGCATCTCCTGAGATACACCTCATGAGCCCACGTAGGACCAACAGGGTTTCATGTCCCAGTTTACAATACACCAGTGCTGCCCACACCAACGAAAGGAAAACTAAAGCCAACCAGTTGCCACAGAAAAGCTTGAAAAGATCTAAGACCCGTTCATGACCACCCAGATTGCTTTAGGTTTCCCTACTCCTAGGGTATCACTATTGAAGAGGGACTACATGACTCTGCTGCAGGATGGCCTGCAACGCCTTGGCAGAAGGCACCATCTAGTGGCAATTCTGGAATTTTCCAGAGACAAGCAACTGGATTTGAAATGTGCATCATCAGAAACTCAGTTTGCTCTCATTTTTTCCCATGCCTTCAGCAAGCAGAGCCTTCTTAACAGAGCTGCCTGGGAGACAACTGCTGGGTTTGCCTCTGGCAGCGTGTCCCACTCTGGCCATGCGCACTGTCTCTGCCTGTACCAGAACCTGGGGGCTGATAAAATAAATACTGGGAAATCTGCTCCGCAGGTAACTATCCCGCAATTTAGTTGCCTTGGTGTTCCACGAATGAGCCTTACAGATTTGTGGTTTTGCTATAAATAGCAGGTTCCAACCATAACTATGAGCCATACTAACAACTACTTGACCTGCTTGACTGTTTTTGTGTGCTATCCATGTGTGCACTGCCCTACAGCACAGGGTAAAGGAGGGTGTAAGATTTCTTCAGCCCAGTAGACTTTTATCAAGCAGCTGTGCTCTGTATTGCAAGTTTTGGACTGACCATTACAAGAAGTGGAACTACAGACTCTACACAACTAGAAAAGGTGTGGTTTTCTTAAAATGAAAACTCACTATGCTGTACTGTGCTCTGCCTATACTGCTGGAGCGCATCATTTATTTAATGACTGACACACATATAAAACCGTGCTCTTAAGAGAATTATCACAGTCAACCATTCTGTTCTGGCTGCAGAAAAGATGCAGCCATCCCCTTCTATGCGGGTCTAGATAACCTTGCACAGAAGTTCCACCATTATTTTCTTTAATAATAAACACATGATGTTCTTGTGCATATGGAAGTAGAGAGTTCAGAAAGGCAGTGTTCTCAAAAAAGAGCTGCTAAGTTTCCAAATGCCAAAAATAGTTTAAATGAAGTGTTTTGATTGAGATATTTACAAAACATCGACAGTTAATAGTAGTCTAGAGAGTGCATTTTTTAGAACAGCCCTATTCAAGGTTAAATATTAAATACTTGTAAAAATGATTGCATCATTAACTGACTTGGTTGTATTGCAGTTACTGTGTAGTACCCATTCACAGAGAAAAGCTGCCTGTCTTAAGAATACCAGTCCTATAGGAAATATATCAGCGTAAAGAACTAGGAGGAGCAACCTTTTCCAAATCTGGGATTTTTCTTTTATTAGCATTACTTCTCAATTCCTTTGGAGCAGACACCATTAAATAGGAAGAAAGGAAAACTCCAAATCTCTCCAATTCAGGCAATTTACTTACTTGTGCTTACAGGAGCTTTTTTTCCTCCTGCTGCCTAAAAAGATTTTAAGAATCTCAGCATCAGCTATAGACTCTCCCATCACCACCAAGAATATTCCACTTGAAGCTTGAATTCAAGCCCCCATCCTGACAACAGGGAGAGACAACATAAACTTTTCTTTTTTTAGAATAACTCACCTAATGCACTCAAGTGAAAGAGCTGAAAGTGCTCTAGGAAGAACAGTTAAATAACTATGGATGTGCTCCTTTTTAGTTTGTCTTGGACTGTTCAGGAAACCTCCACGAAGACAGGTATTTTTTTGTATATCAAACCTAGCTGATTGCACCCTCACCTACCTACATGATCTCTTTATGTTTTATAAAACCAAGAAGCTGTCAGTAGGTACCATACTTGAGAGAACAGTTTTTAACAGTCTGGAAATAAATCCAAATATGGACAGTTTCTGCAAATTGGTACTAATGATACACTTCTACATGTCTGCTACTACAGATACATCAAACCTTGGTTAAAAAAAGAGTGAAAATGTTGCATTTTAAAATTTTACAGAATACATGGAAAAATTATGTCCTTCACCTACATGGTACATCTTTTTTCCTATGAAGAAGTCCAGCCTACCACTACTAGGCTCCTACTGAAGTTCAATCAGCTATTTTACAACATAGTTCTTTTGAAGGTATTCAAGACAACTTTAACAAAAAGGAGGCGAGTCCCTTGCTCCTACCTGACTGCCATAATGCGCACTGGCTGAGACCGCTGCACCTTCTGTCTTGGAGACATGGGCTGCAGCGCGCCAGATCCTGAGGACGGCAACTGACTGCGGTTGAGCTGACCATTTTGAAGGAGTGGTGTGGTTTCCGACTGCATACTGCATGTAGAGTATAAACTTTCAAATGAGGAATTCATGTCATTTACCAAAGCTTCTAGGTCCACATCGTCATCTGAAAAACAAAATAAAGGCAGTGTAACACATCTGGAAGTCCCAGATAAAAGAAGTCTGGAAAGACCAAAGACTAAGTTTCAGTGAAGTTATCACATAACTGTATCAGTATATTTTTTACAGTGCAGATTTTTATTGCAGAAATAATTTATTTATTTTAGAGCAGAAAAATGCAGCTAATAACAGCCAGTGCTGGTTATTTATTTTGTCTTCCTTGGTGAAAAGCTATACTGACACAGAATGAAATACTTCTACTATAGTATTTACTATATATATAAAAAACACCAAAATTTGGTAGGGTCTTTAATAATGTCAACACTAACATGAAGCACCACTTCACTTGCTGATAAACTGACAAACATTTCAAAAGTGTATCACATACAAATACCTCAGTTCAGCTTGTCAATGTATCAAGTTCAGATTGTCAAACGCTGTAATAAAAACTTTGCAAGATGCAATAATTTAGAAGAAAATAAAACAAGACTGTTGCAGAAGTCAATAGGTGGAAGACACACTCCTCTGCTGTACATATCGGAAAGTGATCATTATAGGTTGTTAAAAATCCCATCTGTATTTCTGCATATTTTTGTGATACAGTGTTTTGAAAGGCAATGCAAGCTTTTAGCTATCACTCCAAGGACTTTTTCTAAAGATCTGTATCGTTGCTTTTTCAACATGATAGAGACCCTTCTACCTTAAAGGGCTCAATGTAAATCAACCAGGGATGTGGTGTGGGTGGTTGGAGGAACATCAGCCCTTAAAAAGTGCATCAACCTTTCTATATATGCCATCTTACCTCACAGTAAATAAATAGCGTGTGCTCATTCATTCCTCCTTAACAATCATAATTACTCTGCAAGACAACAAAACTCTGCAAGCCCTTTGCACTAACCACTCTCTGAACTCCTATTGCAGAGTACTGTAATTACTCCCTTGCCACAAGTTACGTCACCCCCCCATCAGGGGGGTTCAACGGGCTGATGAACACACACATCGATATCTGTTTCTGGTTACTGCACAGCCACTGTCTGAACAGCTAGTTCAGACCAAACATAACTCTGTGCATCCAAAAATGTGCCCTTATTTTCCAGCTGTATCAACTGGCCTGGTAAAACGTAACACTGTTGCCTGCAAACCTCGTATCTTGCAAAATTCATCACACGGATGGAAAGCAGAGCCAAGCGATGGAGCTAGCAAACATTTGCACAGCGCTATGCAGATAAATATGCTTTTCACCCCAAATATTTTCTGATACCCATTCTTTTGCCACGTTTTCTAGGCAAATGAACCACCAGGAGCAGCTTTTTCAGCCTGTGACCAATTACACTACTTTCCTTGAGAGATCTTAAACAATTCTGCATGAACGTCACCTTTCTTGAGGATATAAACCAAAACAGTACCCCTCAATTTCTGTCCACCACCAACATGTCTCAATAACTGTAATAATGGAATATGAACACGGCATTTACATGGCAATTGTTTCGGATGCTAACAACCCCACTTCTCAGTGTTAGATGAACCAAAGATCTGCTCAGAATTAAATAGGTGCTGGTCAGGTGCCTATGTCTGAGCTCTATTTAACGCCTTGAAATGCTCCTCACTGAAAGTCAGCAGGCCCTTTACCAAAGTAAAAGCCACTTAGCCTTCACTGAAAACGTACTCACAGGATTTCTATGTTTGAACATGTGTTAAAAAACAATACACCCCATTAACCCAAAAAGAGGTTTCTTCCTTTAATTTCTTTATGTTATTTCCCTCAGTCTCTGTACTTAACAGCTACTACCAAGACTAACCTCCACTAAGCTATACCATCTTCTCTGTCTTTCAGCTAGTTCATGCTTTTTCAATAATCTAGACTTTGCTTTGCTTGGACAAAGTCTACAATAATTTTCCTGCTATTTTTAGGGATCTTGAAACAGAGTTGCAATTTGAATTTAATTCCATCCTCCAGATTCTTATCCTGTTCGGAGAGGACATATCGAAAACACTTCTTGAGCAATCACAAGGGAACCACAGGAGTAGGAGTATAAAGAGGGAGAGGCTGAATTACAAGGCTTTTGAATTTTATCATTCATCTAAAGTACCAGAAGACTGAGCTGTAGGGTGTCAGATGGCTGTCAAGTAAAAGCTTAAGGGTTGGATGAAGGAGACATAAAAGACAGACCCTGGCCACAGAGTCAGGGAGTAAATTACAACAACTAGCAGCAATTGTTTAGCACAGTGAAAAGCAGAAAGGGAAGAAAGTCAAGGCATACATTCTGTGGATGTCCATAAAGCTTGGTCCCCAAGGGTACTAATTTATTAACAACTTAGACAAAGCTATTAGCATGCAAGATTATTAAGTTTTCAGATAATTGTAACACGGGAGGAATGATTAAGACTCAGTTTAAGCTATATCTGAATAATCAAATAGGCAGAAAGGTATAATATGAAGTCCAATATGCAAAAAATGAGGTACTTCATGCAACACACTAAGCAAACCAAGTACATTGTTTAAAGCATCGAAGTACCATTAGCAGGCTTTTAAGCATATCAATTACACACCTAAATTCAATTTCTAACAGGACAGGCACTGACAGGGTGCCTGTAGAGTTCTAATAATATGCTGCACTGAAGTCCAGAATCTGGTTTCACTCCTCTGTCAGCTCCCTTTCTCTGTGGGTGCAGCACTGCTAATAATAGCCCTCAGTCTTGCTATAAAACTTCTGCAGGAGCACAGATCCTTAAGCTTTTTGAAGACAAAGCCTGCAAACTCAAATTTCATACAGTTTCATCTCTATACAATAGCATTTACTACTAAATACCATCAAGTTTTGGAGAGATTTCAGCATGCTGCAATAAGAAACCTCACTGCTGTAGCCTACCTCGGAAGTGCCAGCAGATGTCTCAGCCTGCCAAGTAATCCAGTATGTTACTTGTGATGGCTCTCTACAGAGCTTAATTAAATAAAAATCAAATAAACCATCCATGGGATTTCTAAGCCACTTAAACCATTTGGAGGGATACTATACAGAAGGATATTTCATATATAGTGCAATCCTTCAAAGTACTCTTCTCTTCCAACCAGTGAGATCCAGCGTCTAAGATCATCCTACTGGGGTGGGGTAGGGGGCAGGCAGGGAAAGATGACAAAACTGATTTTGAGGAGGCTTGCTAGTTAACAGCAAAATTTGCAAATCACTGGGCTTTGAGCCACTATGGAATCACGCTGGTCCTCTAAGTACATGCACACAGATTTTGTGACTGACCTGGA